>NC_091629.1:42665344-42972776 GCF_027580195.1 Bos mutus | reverse complement strand
TTTATCCAGTACTTGTCTTTCTTTCCTAAGAAAATTCTCATAAATCATCCCTGTGCTCCTGGGAATCCAGAGAAAAGGGAGGAAGTAGCAATCAGGTGTGCGTGGCATAGCCAGGTGAGCTGGCATCCTGCCCTGTGCAGAATAGCCCAGCTTTGCTGTGTAGCAGAGGTCAGAGAGGGGTGAACAGAGAGGCTGCCTTTGGGGCATGTCAGGCCCTGTGCTGGGCTGGGCCATGGGTACATTGATGACAGACCCTCATGGGGCTGGTAGTCTAAACCAGCAACCACTAAATGGTGACCTGTGGGCAGCCTGCAGAAGTGCTTTAGGTTTTGCCTGCCTAATGTTTGTTACAATTTTTCTAAAATTTTCTAAATTGCCACGGTGTCCACCCCTCTATATTGTATCACATGTGTCTGCCTTTATTAACATGTCCCTACCAGCATCTGAGTCTCTAGCCCCTTGTTTAACCATGAAGGCAGGCCCCAGATGAGGCCCAGCACCTGAAGACCAGTCTCCCTCGGCTGGCACTCAGGTGGGAATTTCCACCTTGAGCCCTGAAGTTCTGCACCTCCCAAAGCTGAAAGGCCCTCCACTGGCTCCTGAGGTTGTGCAGCCCTCAACTGGAATTTCTGAAAACTCTGGCAGTGAATGCCAACGCTGGCTTAGTTAACCCTGGATTTGAATCCCAGCTTCACTGCCAACCACTGAGTGTTGCTCAACCATAACAACCTGCTTCTGTTTCCTCTTCTGCAAAATGGGGATAACAATAGTCCCTGATCACAGGGTTATTGTGAAGAGTCAGATGATGCAGGGAAGATGCTTGGCACTCAGTCGGTGTTCATCAAACAGGCTGCTGATCTTTCTTTAGGAGGCACTGGCACTGGCAGGAAGTTCTTCCTTACATCAAGCCGAGTCTCAGTTGCTCTATAACTTCCTTAACTTCATACTCCTGACACCAAATGTGTGCTTCTCTTTCCATGGAACAGCCCTTCAGAAATCAAGGACCCAGATACACATAACAGCTTCCCATTCAAGATGTGTTACATAATTTGTGGAGCCCAGTGCAAACTAAAAATGTAGTGCCCCTGGTTCAAAACTTAGTGAGAGTGTCAAGGGGATGACTGCAGAGTTCAAAAATTCCTTCTAACTGCACTCCTACACACCCCATGGAGTGGGCCCTGCTCCCATGGGTGGTCCCCAGTCCTGTAATGTCCTGCAGATCTGCATGTTGCAATAGGAGGTCTGCCTCCTATTGCAGGACAGAGTAAGAAGAGTTTCCAGCTGCACCCAGGGGAAGGCACCGACAGGCATGGTCTATACTTCCTTGGGAGTTCTGGTTCACAGATCCTACCCAGCTACCTGCTCTACATCTATCTGCTGGCTCTCCACACTTAACTTTTTGTCTGTTATGATAGAACATATATCTAGAGCAAAGTGCACAGATCCAAAGTCTATAGCTGAATGAACTTTTATGTTGTGTACACCTACGTAAACACTTCTTCCCCAGTGGCCCAGTGGTAAAGAATCTGTAGGAGACGGGAGTTCAACCCCTGGTCTGAGATGATCCCCTGGAGGAGGGCACGGCAACCCAGGCATGGCAACCCACTCTATTATTTGTGCCTGGGAAATTCCGTGGACAGAAGAGCTTGGTGGGCTCTAGTCCAAGGGATTGCAAAGAGTTGGACTCGACTTAGAGACTGAGCATGCACATTCATGTAACCACCACCCACCAGTTCAAAAAGTTCCCTTCAGTCCCATCCTGGTTACCACCCACCCCACTCCCTTGCAGGGGTGGCGGTCATTCTACCTTCTTCCTCTGAGGATATGCTTCACTTGTTTTCAGACATCATATAAACAGGATCCTTCAGTACACACTCTTTTGTGTCTGACCTTTTCACTCACCATTAAGTCTGGGAGCCTCATCCTCATTGGTGTAATCGTGGTTTGTTTCTTTTCATTGCTCTGTAGCAGTTGTAACACACCACGGTTCTCATGTTGATTCTCCTGTTCATTTTGGTTGTTTTCAGCTGTTGGCATTACAGGCAGGGCTGCTGTGGGGAACTGGAACCGTCTCCGTGTGCTCACCGCATACATGCACTCATTAACCTGGGGTCATTGCCATGAGTGGGGATGTGGGTCAGAGGTGGGCCTGTGTTTATTGCCAAACAATCTCCTGAGCTGGTTGTACCAATGTGTACTCCCAGAAGCAGTCACATGAGTCTTGCCGGGATTTCACAGCCACGCCGACACTCCACATTGCCGCTGTTTTAATTGCACTCTCCTAGTGACGTCACGCTTGACTTTTGGAACTGACCTAAGGAAGTTGAGTGCCAGAACTCACAGTTGCTGTTCCTTTCTGACCACTGACATTGAACCCTGGACGTTCACACACCCGCCCCAGAGCTCCCCTCCCCCTTGGGATCACTTGCAGATTTCACAAGCATGAACTTCATCTGAGTGACTGTTGAGACTCTGAACAGGACAGATCTCAGAGCAGGGAAAGCCCCAGCTTCTTCCTGGACACTCGTCTCCCCAGCTGGGTCTTAAGTCCTTGATCTCTCCTAACATGATCTTCATTTCCACATCTTGAACAGGAAGGTATCCGATCTTTTTAAAGTCACACAAACTATTGAAGAACATCTTTGAGGGAGTGGAGGGGTTCAGATCAGATTTTAAATGTACACAGTGATTGTAGGTTGCAGCCAAATGTGTGAATGATTGTGTGTGTGCTCAGTTGCTCAGTTGTGTCCTACTCTTTGCCACCCACTGGACTGTAGCCCGCCAGGCTCCACAGTCCATGGGATTTCCCAGGCAAGAATACTGGAGCAGGTTGCCATTTCCTCCTCCAGGGGATCTTCCTGACCCAGGCTATGAATGATTAAAATATGCAAAAGAATGCATCTCAGAAACACAACAACAATTACTCCTAACCCTTATAGCACATTCACTGTGGGAGGCCCTGTGCTGGGGGCTTTATACCTGTACCATATCAATGTGAGCTTTCCAACAGCCCAGGGAGGTTGATTTTATTTTTTAATTAATTTTAATTGTTTTAATTAAAAACTTTTTTATTGGAGTATAGCTGCTTTGCAATGTTGTGTTAGCTTCTGCTGTACAGCAAAGTGAATCAATTGTACATAAAATTATATCAACTCTTTTTTTAAGATTCTTTCCCTATATAGGCCATTACAGAGTATTGAGTAGAGTTCCCTGTGCTACCTGCTGCTGCTGCTAAGTCGCTTCAGTCGTGTCCGACTCTATGCGACCCCATAGACAGCAACCCCGTCCCTGGGATTCTCCAGGCAAGAACACTGGAGTGAGTTGTCATTTTTTTCTCCAATGCATGTAAGTGAAAAGTGAAAGTGAAGTCGCTCAGTTGTGTCCGACTCTTAGCGACCCCATGGACTGCAGCCCACCAGGCTCCTCCGTCCATGGGATTTTCCAGGCAAGAGTACTGGAGTGGGGTGCCATTTCCTTCTTTGCCTGTGCTACCTAGTAGGCCCTTATTAGTTACTTATTTTGTATATAGTAGTGAGTATATGTTAATCCCAATCCTGGGGAGGTTCATTTTATCACCCCATATTATGGATAAGAACACTGAGGCTTGGAAATTGTAGCTTGCCTGAGGTTCACACAGCTGGTGAAAGATGGATTTGAACCTGAGTCCATCTGTCGCCAAGGCCTCAGCTGTTAACTCTCCTCCTGGACTGCTCCAGAGATGACCTTCCTAAATGCTGGCTGGGTTCTAATAGACCCAGTCAACAGGAGACGTTGGGAACTGGTGCTACCTATTGGATGTGTCTTGCTTGATTTACAGAACGCTTTAAATTTTTTTAAGTTAGTTACTTATTTAACAATGAGGATATTTCACCTTAACAAACCTGCATTTCTGACTGTTCCTGATAAATCAAAAGATGAGACCATCCTGGGTAAGAGCTGAGCTGGTGCTGTGTCCTAGGGGCGAAGACTCCTAGCTTGCCTCGTGTTCCCCACTCCCCACATTCCCAAGGCCCATCAGGTCTCCTGGTGGAAGATGGCAGTGAGCTCTCTATTCCAAGTGGACCTTTGCTGGCTCCCAGGAATCACTTTTTTTTCCTAGGCCTTTGGGGTAGGGCCCCTCACAGATCTGTCCTAGAATGTGGCTGTGGGGGATTCCAGGATGGTCATCTGATTAAGGGATGCCAGCCATGCACCTTGTTGGAAATCATGTCACTTAACCATCCACTCTTTGCAGATATGAGGAAGTTAAGGATCTCGAGATGGGATAGTTAGTGTGGGTTATCCAGGTAGGCCCAGCATAATCACAGGTGTCACAAGAGGCAGAGGGAGAGGTGACACTCAGAGAGAAGGCATGTGACCTCAGAGGTAGAGATTGGAGTGATTCAGAAGCAAGCTGCAGCACAGCATGGCAACCAGAAGCTGGAAGGGCAGGAACCCATTTGCCCAAGGCTCTGGAGGGAGCCCGGCCCCCAGGACACTTTGGTTTCATCCCTGTGATACTTACTGATTTCAGACTTCTGGTCCCCAGGGCAGTGAGAGGAAGAATTTCTCTTACTGGAAGCCACCAAATTTGTGATAATTTGTTCGGGCAGCCCCGGGAAATGAATGCGAAAGGTTTGGAACGCTGTTTTTCCAATGCTGGACCACACACCTCTGTATTTCATCAGCCACTGTGGGCAGGAGTGAGGGCATGCAAAAGAGTCCTTGCTTCTGGGGACTGAAAGCAACCGAAATATATTTTCTCATGGCTTTGGAGGCCAGAAGATCAAGATTAGGGCATCAGCAGCGGAGTGCTTCTGGGGCTCAGGGGCCTTTATCCTGGCTTCCAGTGATTGCCGACACCCCTTGGCGTCCTTCGTTTACAGAAGCCACGCCAATCTCTGCTGTCTTCAGGTGGACTTCTCTTCTTTGTTTTTAAAGGATTAAAAAAAATGTTATCTGAGTATTTATTTATTTGCTGGCCAGGGATTGAACCTGTGCCCAAGGCAGTGGATGTGGGGAGCCTTAACCGCTGGCCCACAAGGGAAGTCCCAAAGTGGCCTTATAAGGACACCAGTCATCTGATTTAGGACTCACCCTAACCTGGGTCGGGAAGATCCCCTGGAGAGGGGAATGGCAACCCACTCCAATATTCTTGCCTGGAGAATCCCATGGGCAGAGAAGCCTGGTGGTCTATAGTACATGGGGTCACAAAGAGTCGGACACAACTGAGCTCATAATCTTTCCTAATCTAGTAGGACTTCATCTTAGCTAACAAGATCTGAAAAGACCATGTTTCCAAATTTGGTCACATTCTGAGATTGCAGGTGGACATGAATTTGGGGCCACCATTCAACCTGGTACCACCCCCTTCTCTTAAGAGACTAGCCCTTGGTTTCTGAAATGGAACACAAGTTGCCGTGGCTATGCACTGTCATGCAGGGCTCCCTTTGCTGGAGAAGGTGTTCTTGGATTCCTGGCATGTAGCTCGCTCCGTGGGAAAGCCTCTGAGTTTGTTTTGCAGACCACCCGCACGGCCACAGCAGACACCAGAATCCACTGTTCCTCCCTTCGTTTGTTCATCCATGTCCGGGTCTCTGCTGATTTGGTTCTGAATGGAGCAGATGCAGTCTCTGACCTCATGCAACCCACGGTCCAGCGATCAGAAAGGACTCCTGAGTTCCCCCGACTCTGCTCATGCCTCTGAGAGCAGATGTCAGGGAAACACAAAAACACAAATGCCCGTTCTGGACCAGATTTCAAATCTTACACCCTTTCCTCCTCACCCAAAGCCAGACAATGCAATCAGATTCCAAACGCATTGCCTGTGGATGAGAAGATCACCTTTCTCCCACCCCAGGTTGAATCTTAGGGACAGATGAAGCCTCCTGTCCGCCAGGGGCCTCCAGGAGCACCAGGTGAGGAGTCACTTGGGAGAGGCCGCTGCAGTGTTTAGACGCTTCTTCTCGCATTTCTACAAAGTCTGCATCCAGAGCTGGGCACTCAAGCTGCCTGTGACCTGCCCCATCACCTGCCCTGCCTGGTTTCCTCCTGCTGCTTCTTGCTGAGTATCCACAGCTATGTGACCTTGGACATGACCCCCAAAGCCCCACCCCAACCCGAGGTCTTGGCTCTTGTGTTCCCTCTGATGAGCATGGCCTTCTCATGGCCAGCTCCTTCTTGTCATTCAGGGGTGCAGCTCAAACATCATCTCCTCTTGGAAGCTTTCCCCTGGCCTCTGGTTATGTCCTACCCCATCACCCTGTTTCTTTCCCTTGGACCACCAGCAAGAATCCCTGAGTGTTGATGTGTGTCTTTGCTGTTCATATCTTTGCCTCACACCATAAGCCCACTGTAAGGGACCTGTCAGCCTTGCATGCTGCATGATCCCAGCTTCCTGCCCGGCACGGAGAAGGCCAAGCAGAGCTGCCAAATGACTGTGTGTCAGCTGAACTCGAGAGGAGGCAAACTGGCCTCGGAGGGGATGTCTGAGCCTGCTGCCTTTTCCTGTGGGGATAGGTCATCCTGTTTGGAATGCCATTTGCTGTGGCCACTTTGGTGAGGTCCCAGGGTTCAAATGACTGGGGGAGCTTGTGTAGGGGGATGGGAAACACCTGTCTGAGGTCAGCAGGGAACCAGCCTTGCCCATTAGTCCTGGAAGGCTTCTAAGTCTAGAATCCAACCAGCAGAAAAACTGCTTCTTGGTTTGACAATTGGGGGCTTTTTTTTCCTTTGGTTCTGCACAGGCAGGCAGCCCAGGCTTCCTTTTCCTGGAGGGTCTGGTTCCTTTTGGGGAAGGTCTTAGTTGGTCAGTGTAGAAGCCGTACTGTGTCTGCCCACAGGGCCAGTCAGTGCTCCTCGGTTCATGGCCAAGGACAGTCTGTTGCTCTGGCCTGTGGGTCCTGACATCCTTTGGTCACATGGACTTGGGAGGGAGAGAGAGAGAAGGGCAGATGGCATTGTGGAAAGAGTGTGGGGTCTGCAGTGGGCTGGCTTATAGTCGCAACAATAGCAACTATGAATTCAGTCTGTGTTCCTGCTACGTGCTGAGCACTGTTCTCAGGTCTCTACCTGAGTTATTGCACAAATAACTGTGATCAGCACCAGCTGCCCGGGAGAGTCTGGGCCCTGGGGCAGCGGGGGACGGCAGGGCCATCTAAGGGGCAGCTCCCTTGGCTTCAGCCAGGGTGGGCATGGGGGTGTACTGGTTCAGGATGTGTCTCCTTGGCTGGCCAACAGCACGTTTAATGGCGCCCAGTCTGTGTGCTGGCCGCTGATGCCTGGATACTCTGGAGACGACGCAAGCAGTTTCTAGATTTGGGGCCTCGCTCTGTGCCAACACCCCATGCCACCTTATGAGATGGGAGCATCTTCCCTTTTGCTGAGCAGAGAAGGCAACTTCTCAGGGGCTCAGGGAGGTCAGATAGTGCACTTAAAATCTGTCCTGGGGTCAGGATTGGAATTTCGACCCGTCCAGCCTCGTTAGCTGCTGCACTGTCCTGCCATCAGGACAAAGAGAGAATGAGGCACTTGTCTGTCCCTGGAGCCTGGGGTGTCATGTCTTTTAAGATGACGAGTGATCCTGACAGCAGCAGTGGCAGCGACAATGTCCCGTGGCTTCTTTCTCGCGAATCTTTTATTTTTGGCCTGAGACAGCTAATGCGTGGCCAACGTATCCAAGGAAACCAGGATGCTTGGAGCAAGCTGTACCAAATCTCCATGCTAAAACCATCAGACGGCTAATTCAGGCCTCTCCAGTTATTTATTTATTTTTAGACCCCTGTGTATCATGTTACACACCCTCCTGACAAGCTTGACCGGCAGCCACACACGTTCAGGGCACGTGACAATGTGCCTGTTCTTTTGGGGTTGAGGGGGCAGGCGTGCTCTCTTTTCCTGGTTTCTGAGCTTCCCAGGGGAGGCACAAGCTGACCCAGGTCTCCCTCTGTTTTCTCTTCTCACTCTGAAGGGGCAGATCCAGAATTTCAACCCCTAGGGGACTTCCCAGGTGGCACTGGTGGTAAAGTACTGCCTGCCAAAGCATGAGACATAAAAGACATGGGTTTGATCCTGGGGTCAGGAAGATCCCCTGGAGGAGGACACGGAAACCCACTCCAGTATTCTTGCTTGGAGAATCCCATGGACAGAGGAGCCTGGCGGGCTAGAGTCCATAGGGTTGCACAGAGTCAGACACGACTGAAGTGATTTAGCAGTCACACACACACACTCACACAGAGGTCTAACTCTAGACTGGGGTCTGTCACTGTTGACATTTGGGGCCAGAAAACTGTTTGTCCTGGGGAGCTTCACCTCCCCCATTCCAGATCCACAAGTCTGGGGTCACTCTGACACCTCCGTCTCATCCCTTATCCCCACCTCCAGTCTATGGGAAATCCTGGGTTTCTACCTCTATTCTAAAAAGTAGCTTTACTGAGTCGTTGTTGACAAACAATAGACTCCAAGTATTTGAAATGTGCAGCTTGACCCCTTTTGACCCAGGGATCCCTTGGTGACACCATCATCACAGTCGAGACCAGACATCTCTGTCCCTCTGAGAAGTTCCTGGTTATCTTTCTTACCCTCTTCCTGCTCTACGGCCACTGATCTGCTTCTACCACCATAGATTACTTTGCATTTTTCTAGAGTTTTATATAAACGGAATCATACAGTATGTGCTTTTTTGGGTCTGGCTTTTTTCACTCAACAGAATTAGCCCGAGATTCATGCATGTCGCTGTGTGGAGCGATAGTTCACTGCTTTTTCTTTCTGGGTAAAATTCCATCAAGTGGACAGACTGAGCTCCATTCACCTGCTGATCAACCTACGTCTTTTCTTACAATGAGATTATTTACTGATGTATAACATATATATGGGGCTTCTCAGGTGGCTCAGTGGGTAAAGAACCTGTCTGCAATGCAGGAGACGCCAGAGATACGGGTTCAATTCCTGGGTTGGGAAGATCTCCTGGAGGAGGACACGGCAACCCACTCCAGTATTCTTGCCTGGAGAATCCCATGGACCTAGGAACCTGGCGGGCTGCGGTCTACAGGTTGCAAAGAGTCAGACACCACTGAAGTGACCGAGCACAGCACAGCACAAAATACATACAGAAAAGTGTAACACATCCTACTTGACCAGATGAGTAAATTTTCACAGTGAACACGCCTGTGCAGCTAACACCCAGATGGAGAAACAGAATAGGAGCAGCAGCCTGGAAGACCCCTGCCTCCCATCCAGGGGGTCCCAGCCTGTTCCTGACACATAGATAAGCTGATGGTCCTGGAGCTTCATGTGAATGGATCCTACAAGATGTTCTTTCCTGTGTCTCTGGCTTTCTCAGTCGACATTATGATCAAAGCCTCCATCCTTGTCTTGTGTCAGCAGTTTGTTCCTTCTATTGCTGAGTAGCCCTCCAGCGTGTGAATACACCACAGTGAGTGTCCCTTCTCTTGTGAAGCACGTGGAGCTGTTTCCAGCAATCAGCCATTATGAACGATGCATCTGCGTCCAGCTTTGCTCATGTGAATCCCTTTCCTCCCTCCTTCCCTTCCTGCCCCCTTCCTCCTTCCTCCCTTCCTCCTCTCTTTCCCTGCCTCTTTTTTTCTCTCTTCCCCTCTGCCTCTTAGGCCACAACCCTCTTGAGGGGTAGGACTATATCTTACTTACCTTTGTAACTTGGTGCCAAGAGTCACAGACCCTCAGTCATGTTATATGGGGGTTGGGCTATCCCCACTGCCCGGGAGGGCATTGCATGTGAAACACCAGCCCTCGTGATTGTGGCTGGGAGCCCTGGAGGCACGTTCCAGGTATGTTCTGGCTGGGGAGAACTGACATGCAGACACACAGGGGCGCTTCACTTTAGGAATATCAATGTGACATTGAACATCTGGGGTTACAAAAGAGGAACTTGGGGTTAGGTCCTTGTC
Source organism: Bos mutus (assembly GCF_027580195.1). Classification (NCBI taxonomy): domain Eukaryota; kingdom Metazoa; phylum Chordata; class Mammalia; order Artiodactyla; family Bovidae; genus Bos; species Bos mutus. The sequence goes on along the minus strand of NC_091629.1, from coordinate 42,962,871 downwards.
TTTACCTGTCTGATCTTTTAGGGCTATTCTCAGAGTGTTCCTGGGTTTGCTGTGCAGGCCTTTCCAGCAGAAGATAAGAGTATACACCCAGCTGTCCACTGTTGGGGTCTGCGGTAGGGGTGCCAGATAAAGGAAAGGACATTCAGCAAATTTGCATTTCAGTTCAACAGTGAATAATTTATTAGTGTACATCTGCCCCCAATATGACAGAAGACAAACTCATAGCACAGAATTCTTCATTGTTTAACTGAAATCCAAATTTGACTGGGCATCCCATGTTTTGTTTGCTAAAAGCAGACAACCCTGTCTAGCAGAGCTGAGTAGGGTGAATGAATTACCCGGTTTGTTTTAGTTCTCTTTTACCGCATAACATTTTCCCATAAACAGCAGCACAGAACAATTCGCATTCACACTACCGTATATAAAATGGATACATAACAAGGATGCACTGTACAGCACAGGGAACGACAGCCATCATCTTGCAAGAATGTTCAATGGAGGATAATCTGTAAGAATACTGAAGCACAATGTTGTACTCCTGAAACTAATTAATAGACTATTGTAAATCAGCTATACTTTAAAAAACAATCCTCATTCATCATCTCACAGTCTCTCTGTGTCAGGAGTCAGGTATGGTTTAGCAGGACTCTGTGTCAGGTTCTCATCTGGCTGAGATCAAGGTATTGACTGGGGCTGTGGTCTCACCTGAAATCAAGGGTTGAGACTGGGAAAGAATCAGCTTCGGGGCTCCTTCAGGCTATTGGTGGAACCGATTCCTTTGTGACTATGGTACCCAGAGCTGTTTGCTTATTCAAAGACAGTGAGGGAACCAAGCATTTGGAGGGAGTCTGGTATTATAGCAAGACTGTGCTCAGAGCACAAGGTAAGTATGGCAGTAACACGCCCTCAGCTTTGCCACGTGCCATCACAGGGCTGATACCCCATCCACTGACTGTCCCAATGGGAAGGGTTGAGTAAGTAGCAACCCCTCCATACTCCAGAGCAAATGCAGCAGTCATAAAGAAGACTTTCATTTCTATCTGTGGGTCCAGAGAGGTGCCCACACGATTTATCTTGAAGTACAGAAAGCAAGTTGTACATTTTTCCAAATGAAAAAGAGCTAAATCGGGTTTTACATCTCCACCCGCCCCCAATTATAAAAGCAATACATGCTCATGGCAGAAAATAGGGAAAACAGAAAATTATAAGGAGAAAGAAAGTGGAAAGAGTCCAGAATCTTACTGCCCAGAAACACTACTTCGAACGTCTTGATGCATTTTCTTCCAATCTCATTTCTATGCATATTTGCACACACACACACACACACATATATATTTTAATATATACTTAAATATATATTGAAGCAAAAATAGACTCGCATTACGAGTGCTCTTGAGTGGCTTGCTTTTTTCTACTTAGCTGTCACAGCTTTCCATGCTAATGAACATAGATTTCTCATCATCTTGCATGGCAGCAGAGCATCCAGGCTTGGGTGCATTATATGTGATTTGAGCAATCCCCAGTGGATGGACATTTAAGTTGCTTCTGTTTTTTTTTTTTTAATTATTATTACTGTGTACCTGATGCTGCAGAAAACATTGTCCTCTGTGTAGTCATCTGATTCTTGTCTCAGGATAACTCCCCACCCATGAAATTGCTGCCTTGAAGGGTATTCAGAAGTTCAGTTCAGTTCAGTTGCTCAGTCATGTCCGACTCTTTGTGACCCCATGGACTGTACTACGCCAGGCTTCCCTGTCCATCACCCACTACTGGAGTTTACTCAAACTCATGTCCATTGAGTTGGTGATGCCATCCAGCCATCTCATTCTCTTTCATTCTGTTCTCCTCCAGCCTTCAATCTTTCCCAGCATCAGAGTCTTTTCAAATGAGTCAGTTCTTTGCATCAGGTGGCCAAAGTATTGGAGTTTCAGCTTCAGCATCAGTCCTTCCAATGAATATTCAGGACTGATTTTCTTTAGGATGGATTGGTTGGATCTCCTTGCAGTCCAAGGGACTCTCAAGAGTCTTCTCCAACACCACAGTTCAAAAGCATCAATTCTTTGGCGCTCAAACTTTTTATAGTCCAACTCTCACATCCATACATGACTACTGGAAAAACCACAGCTTTGACTAGATGGACTTTTGTTGGCAAAGTAATGTCTCTGCTTTTGAATATGCTATCTAGCTTGGTCATAACTTTTCCTCCAAGGAGCAAGCGTCTTTTAATTTCATGGCTGCAGTCACCATCTGCAGTGATTTTGGAGCCCCCCCAAATAAAGCCTGTCACTGCTTCCATTGTTTCCCTATCTATTTGGCATGAAGTGATAGGACCGGATCCATAATCTTAGTTTTCTGAATGTTGAGTTTTAAGCAACTTTTTCACGCTCCTCTTTCACTTTCATCAAGAGGCTCTTTAGTTCTTCTTTGATTTCTGCCATAAGTGTGGTGTCATCTGCATATCTGAGGTATTGATATTTCACCCGGCAATCTTGATTCCAGCTTGTGCTTCCTCCAGTCCAGCATTTCTCATGACGTACTCTGCATATAAGTTAAATAAGCAGAGTGACAATATACAGCCTTGACGTACTCCTTTCCCTATTTGGAAACAGTCTGTTGTTCCATGTTCCGTTCTAACTGTTGCTTCTTAACCTGCATACAGATTTCTCAGGAGGCAGATCAGGTGGTCTGGTATTCCCATCTCTTTCAGAATTTCCCACAGTTTGTTGTGATCCACACAGTCAAAGGTTTTGGCATAGTCAATAAAGCAGAAGTAGATGTTTTTCTGAAACTCTCTAGCTTTCTGATGATCCAACAGATGTTGGCAATTTGATCTCTGGTTCCTCTGCCTTTTCTAAATTGAGCTTGAACATTGGGAAGTTCATGGTCCACATACTGTTGAAGTCTGACTTGGAGAATTTTGAGCATTTGTTTGCTAGCGTGTGAGATGAGTGCCATTGTGCGGTAGTTTGAGCATTCTTTGGCATTGCCTTTCTTTGGGATTGGAATGAAAACTGACCTTTTCCAGTCCTGTGGCCACTGCTGAGTTTTCCAAAACTTGCTGGCATATTGAGTGCAGCACTTTCACACCATCATCTTTTAGGATTTGAAATAGCTCAACTGGAATTCCATCACCTCCACTAGCTTTGTTCGTAGTGATGCTTCCTAAGGCCCACTTGACTTCACATTCCAGGATGTCTGGCTCTAGATGAGTGATCACACCATCATGATTATCTGGGTCGTGAAGATCTTTTTTGTATAGTTCTTCTGTGTATTCTTGCCACCTCTTCCTAATATCTTCTGCTTCTGTTAGGTCCATACCATTTCTGTCCTTTATTGTGCCCATCTTTGCATGAAATGTTCCTTTGGTATCTATAATTTTCTTGAAGAGATCTCTAGTCTTTCCCATTCTGTTGTTTTCCTCTATTTCTTTGCATTGATAACTGAGGAAGTCTTTCTTATCTCTCCTTGCTATTCTTTGGAGCTCTGCATTCAGATGGGTGTATCTTTCCTTTTCGCCTTTGCCTTTCGCTTCTCTTCTTTTCATAGCTGTTTGTAAGGCCTCCTCAGACAACCATTTTGCCTTTTGGCATTTCTTTTTCTTAGGGATTGTCTTGATCCCTGCCTCCTGTACAATGTCACGAACCTGTGTCCATAGTTCTTCAGGCACTCTGTCTGTTGCATCTAATCCCTTGAATCTATTTCTCACTTCCACTGTATAGTCATAAGGGATTTGATTTAGGTCATACCTGAATGGTGTAGTGGTTTTCCCTACTTTCTTCAGTTTAAGTCCGAATTTGGCAATAAGGAGTTCATGATCTGAGCCACAGTCAGCTCCTGGTCTTGTTTTTGCTGACTGTATGGAGCTTCTCCATCTTTGGTTGCAAAGAATATAATCAATATGATTTTGGTGTTGACCATCTGGTGATGTCCATGTGTAGAGTCTTCTCTTGTGTTGTTGGAAGAGGGTGTTTGTATTCAGAAGAGGGAGTGCCTTGTGTATGTGTGATTATAACAATGGGTCCTGGAATCGAGGGCATGAGGGTAAATCTGCACTCTCCCCCTCACCAACCATTTTATCTGGATCATGTTCCTTAACCTCTCAGTGCCTCTGTTTCCTCATCTCTAAAATGGGAATTATAACTGAATGTTATAACTTTCAAACTGTGGTGCTGGAGAAGACTCTTGAGAGTCCCTTGGACTGCAAGGAAATCAAACCAGTCAATTCTAAAGGAATTCAACCCTGAATATTCATTGGAAGGACTGATGCTGAAGCTGAAGCTCCAATACTTTGGCCACCTGATGTGAAGAGCTGACTCACAGGAAAAGACCCTGATGCTGGGAAAGATTGAGAGTAGGAGGGGAAGACAGTGACAGAGGATGAGATGGTTGGATGCCATCACCGACTCAATGGACACGAATTTGAGAAAACTCTGGGATATAGTGAAAGACAGGGAAGCCTGGTGTGCTGCAGGCAATGAAGTAGCAAAGAGGCGTGACTAAACAACATCTAAAGCTCCTGGAGCTGCTGGGAGGGGTCCATGAGTTGAAGAGTACTGAGGACTTGTGTTGGCTGGCCCCTCGGGGAAGCCAGGACCACCTTGGATTTCCTCCTGGAAAGGTATTCTGGGGACGTTGGCACTTTCCTAGAAGTGGCGAATCATAGTGCCATACTGACAGCTGACACTGTGGGTGTTTCCTGCATAGCCCACTGTTCGAACCTCCTTAAGAACTTATCTAATACCCAGAGGAGCCCAGGACCTGGGTGCCAGCGCCCATTGACAGTCAGGGGAAGATGAACTAACTGGGACTCCACAGTGGCGTGGTTCTGGAGCCTCCATCACTACCTTGATGCTGGAGGGGCGTGCTTGGGATTAGAAAGGAGAACTGCTGTGGTTGGAGGAACCTGTGTTCAAATCCTGACTCTGTGCTGAGTGGCTGAATATCTGGAGGGTGGGAGACATGGGAGGAGACAGGGAGTAAAGGAGCAAACAAGCGAATGACCCTGAATGATGGCAGATTCTGGTACTCCTGGGGGAATGAGAAGGGAGCAGGAGGAGCCAGGGGCCTGCTTTGGGATCTGCAGGTCTGGGAGGGCCTCCCTGGAGATGAGACCTCCGTGCTGAGGTCAGAAAGACCAGATAAGAAGGACTTCCTTTTGAAAAGAGGCTGGAGTTGCCAGGAACCCTCAGGCCCATGTAAGGGCAAGACCTTGGTGAGTTTGAGAAACTGGAGAGGCCTGCTCTGGAGCACCAGGAGGGAGGAAACACATGCTCTTAGCAGACAACACCGGTTCCTACCTTGTGGGATTCTTAGAGTCAGTCATAATTATCTGAGTGAGAGCTCCAGGAGGGGGCTGTGTGCAGCAGCACAGGCCATTCCTTCTCATGACAGGTGATTCCTATCATCTAACTCCCCATCATCTTGCTTGGTGACCTTGAAGAAGCCATGTTTTTAGAATAGCCCTAGTTTTGTTCAGAAAACAATAGAGTGGGAACAATTGATCCCCTGATGTGCTTGCAGTCCAAGGGTGTGCTTCATGCATTTAAAATGCTACCTGTACTTGGTAACATTCAAGGAACACCTCCTCCATCACTCAGCATTCCCAGTGGGAGGAATGCAGCCTCCAGCTACAGGTGCCGCAGGGATCTGGGAGTGAGACTTGGAAATGACCTAAATTCTCTATAAAAAGGAACTGAGTATGTAACAGTACAGCCACTCTGGGATACCTGGATACTGTGGGGGGAACTATCCACAAGGGTGAGGCTGAAGCCAGGCTCTGCTCATTACAGCCCTAGGGCCAAGGATGGTGAACTTCCTGTTTTTGTAAATAAAGTTTTATTGGAACACGCCATTTATTTACATATTGTCTATGACAGCTTTCAAGCTGTAATAGCGGAGTTGAGTAGTTGCCATGGAGACCACATGGCCTGCAAAACCTACAATATTTACTATTCGACCATTTTTCAGAAAAACTTTGCTACATTAAAAAAAAAAAAAATCAAAAACAAGGTGGAAGTCTCTCCAGGACTTACTGTCATATGAGAAAAATACCTAAACTGAGATGTGTGCATTCATGCATGTTAAGTCACTTCAGTCATATCCTACTCTTTGTGACCCTATGGACTGTAGCCTGCTAGGCTCCTCTGTCCATAGGATTCTCCAGGCAAGAATACTGGAGTGGATTGCTGTGCCCTCCTCTAGGGGATCTTCCCGACCCAAGGATGGAACCTGCATCTTGTATATCTCCTGCTTTGGCGGGTGGGTTCTTTACCACTAGTGCCGCCCGGGAAGCCCTGAGCTAAGATGCACCACAGCATAAATAGAATGATTTTAACTCTGTAAAGAAGAGTGAAAGAACAATGAAACAACAAAAATTATAGAAACATGCATACATGTGTGGGCTTCCCTGGTGGCTCAGACGGTAAAGAATCCAGCTGCAATGTGGGAGACTTGGGTTCAGTCCCTGGGTTGGGAAGATTCCTTGGAGGAGGGCATAGCAAACCACTCCAGTATTCTTGCCTGGAGAATCCCCATGAACGGAGGAGCCTGGCAGGCTACAGTCCTTGGGGTCACAGAGAGTCGGTCACAACTGAGCACAGCACGGGGCAGGGCATGCATCAGTATTTTATAGGTGCACAAAAGTCTGAAAGGAGATATCCCTATCTACTGACAATGTTACCTCTGGAATTTAAGAGGTTGTGTACTTTACTGAGTGTTAACTAGGTGCTAAGCAGTATGCTGAAGGCAAAGAGTCTCTCACTTAATCTTACAAAACTAGGAGGTAGGGGCTATCCTGACGCCCTTTTAACAGATGAGGAAATGAAGGCACAGAGAGGTGAAGTTGCTTGCCCAAGGTCACACAGCTCTCCAGTAGCATGCTTAGTTGCTCAGTCGTGTCCAACTCTTTGTGACCCCATGGACTGTAGCCCACCAGGGTCCTCTGTCCGTGGGACTTCCCAGGCAGGAATTCTGGAATGGGTTGCCATTTCCTCCTCCAGGGGATCTTCCTGACCCAGGGATTAAACTCTTGTCTCCTGCATTGCAGGCAGTTTCTTTACTGCTGGGCATCAGGGACTTGAGTAGCAGAGCTGGGATTCAAGTGTGGGGGAGAAGGATAAACACTTCTTATTTTACATAAGTATATATCGCTGGGCAAGCAGGGAAAAGACAAAAATGTGACTTAATTCACACAATTCCTATCAGGTACCCTCTGCATCTCAGGCTCTCTCCTAGCTCCCAGGGTTTTCTTCTGAGTGGGGCTCATGGATGACTACTGGGGAGGTCTCTGGGAAGGATCCCAGGCCTGCTCGCGAGATGGGGAGAAAGACTGGGAAGCAGCTGGGCTGGGGACAGATTCTAAGTGCCTGAGTAGCAGGGGCACCCTCGTTTAGCTTGGGGCCTACCAAACTGAAGATACAGTTCACAGGCAAGCTGAGTACTCACCTGTTCTGCCCAGATTTCCCACAGCATTGTGTTTCATGAGTGTTATCAAACGGTGATATTTCGGAAAGCAAGTCGTGGGGTTGTTGTTAATACTGATTTAATGGTGCTAAAATGATTAAGCATGGCTGGCTTTTAAACAATGAGGTTCATAAAAGGTGTTAATAACCTCTTAAGTGCCTGAATAATCTTCCTGCCTATCATAAACTGCTCCCAATTAAGCCTCTTCATTTCCCTTTACCCAAGGAATGAGTGGGTTTCCCTGGTGGCTCAGACAGTGAAAAATCTACCTGCAATGCAGGAGACCCAGGTTCAATATCTGGGTTGGGAAGATCCCCTGGAAAAGGGAATGACAGCCCACTCCAGTATTCTTGCCTGGAGAATTCCATGGACAGAGGAGACAGGTGGGCTATAGTTCATGGGGTCACAAAATGTTGAACACGACTACACAACAAATACTTTTCCTTTACACACTTTAAAGGAATGAGCCACAAGTTGGCTGGATGGCCTCTCCTACTTTTGTCTCTTGGGCTCACGATCTCTGCTCTGTGAGGTCCCTCTGGGCCAAATTGCAGAGCCCAGAGCTGCTCAGGGTCTGGCTGGCTCTGCTGAGGGGGTGTACCCTCCCTGGGGCAAGGCTCTGGGTGGCCCAGACAGCTTGTTCCCCTCGAGCTTTGAGCCGAGGTCCTCTGGGTGGGGCCTGCAGCATGGCCTGTGAATGCCCTCGGCACAGAGCCCCGTCACACTCCTCCTCCCTGGGCCAGGCCTGTTTGCTTCTAATGTGTTTGGATTTCCAGATGGGATCATTTTAGCAATATTGCACTTTTATATTGTTTAAAGGGAAAGATAAAAAAAGGCAGTGCTTTCCTTCCTGCCCTTTCTCTCAAGATCTGCAAAGATGACATTGGACCACCAGCCTCACCAGGAGCCCACGAGTCTGCAGCCAGAAGGAGAAAGTCCTGGGAGATGGGGAGGAGTACACCCCCTCTCCCCATTTCCTGGGAAGGAAAATAAACTTGTACACATTAGCAATAAGTCATGTGCCAGTGTTCTTCACACCTTGCTCATTTGCTCTTCCTGGTCAAAGTTTTTGTCATTTCTTAGTGCTCCTGCTGCTGCTAAGTCGCTTCCATCGTGTCCGACTCTGTGTGATCCCATAGACGGCAGCCCACCAGGCTCCTCTGTCCCTGGGATTCTCCAGGCAAGAATACTGGAGTGGGTTGCCATTTCCTTCTCCAATGCATGAAAGTGAAAAGTGAAAGAGAAGTCATTCAGTTGTGTGCGACTCTTCGCGACCCCATGGACTGTAGCCTACTAGGCTCCTCCGTCCATGGGATTTTCCAGGCAAGAGTTCTGAGTGCATGCCAAATTGCTTTCAGTTGTGTCCTACTCTTTGCAACCCTACAAACTGTAGCCCACCAGGCTCCTCTGTCCATGGGATTCTCCAGGCAATACTGGAGTGGGTTGCCATGTCCTCCTCCAGGGGATCTTTCCCACCCAGGGATCGAACCCACGTCTCAAGTGTCCTGAACTGGCAGGGGTGTTCTTGACCACTAGTGCAACCTAGGAAGTCCTATCTCTGGGTAGCTCTTACTTAACTTCTTCTTTAAAACAACTTAGTTAAAAACATTTTTTATATAGTATTAAAAAATCATTTGTATTTGTGGAAAATTTTAAATACTTATAAGAGTAGCCTGAACAACATTGTATAAGATACCCATAATATATAATGCATAAAACACAAACCATACATAACATAACATATTATATAAAATGAATACTTTTATATACCTGGAAAATGAAATGGCTATGCATTCCAGTATTCTTGCCTGGAAAATCACATGAACAGAGGAGCCTGGCGGGCTATAGTCCATGGGATCACAGAGTCTGACATAACTGAAGTGACTTGGCACAGTTATATAATACAATTATTAATTATATAATCAATAACATAACTCAATGTTTTATATGTAATTTATAATGTAAAGCGCAGGCGGCTGCGACGGGCGCACTAAAGCATGGCCAAGAGGAGTCACCCCACATCTGAGGTCAGGAGCAGAAGCCGGGAGGACCCCATGCCTGAAGGGCGGCGGCCAAGAGGAATTACCCCACGTCCGAGGTCAGGGGCAGCGGCCGAGAGTACCAGACTGTGACGGCGCAGGAACGGCCGAGAGGAGCTACCCCGCGTCCGAGGTCAGTGGGGGCGGCCGAGAGGAGATACCCCGCGTCCGAGGTCAGGGGTGGTGGCCGGGAGATGCCCCACGCCCCAAGCCTGAGGCCAGGGGTGGCGGCCGGGAGGAGCAACCCCAGGCCCGAGGCCAGGGGCGGTGGCCGGGGGGACCAACCCCACGTCCAAGGAGCCATGGCTGCGCGGGAGCAGGAGGGCCTAGAAGAGCTATCTCACGCTGAAGGTCAGGAAGGGTGGCAGTGAGGAGATACCCCTCGTCCAAGGTAAGGAGCAATGGCTGTGCTTTGCTGGAGCAGCCGTCAAGAGATACCCCACGCCCAAGGTAAGAGAACCCCAAGTAAGACGGTAGGTGTTGCAAGAGGGCATCAGAGGGCAAACACACTGAAGCCATACTCACAGAAAACTAGTCAATCTAATCACACTAGGACCACAGCCTTGTCTAACTCAATGAAACTAAGCCATGCCGGTGGGGCAACCCAAGACGAGCAGGTCATGGTGGAGAGATCTGACAGAATGTGGTCCACTGGAGAAGGGAATGGCAAACCACTTCAGTATTCTTGCCTTGAGAACCCCGTGAACAGTATGAAAAGGCAAAAATGATAGGATACTGAAAGAGAAACTCCCCAGGTCAGTAGGTGCCCAATATGCTACTGGAGATCAGTGGAGAAATAACTCCAGAAAGAATGAAGGGATGGAGCCAAAGCAAAAAGAATACCCAGCTGTGGATGTGACTGGTGATAGAAGCAAGGTCCGATGTTGTAAAGAGCAATATTGCATAGGAACCTGGAATGTCAGGTCCATAAATCAGGGCACATTGGAAGTGGTCAAACAAGAGATGGCAAGAGTGAATGTCGACATTCTAGGAATCAGCGAACTGAAATGGACGGGAATGGGTGAATTTAACTCAGATGACCATTATATCTACTACTGTGGGCAGGAATCCCTCAGAAGAAATGGAGTGGCCATCATGGTCAACAACAGAGTCCGAAATGCAGTACTTGGATGCAATCTCAAAAACGACAGAATGATCTCTGTTCGTTTCCAGGGCAGACCATTCAATATCACAGTAATCCAAGTCTATGCCCCAACCAGTAACGCTGAAGAAGCTGAAGTTGAACGGTTCTATGAAGACCTACAAGACCTTTTAGAACTAACACCCCAAAAAGATGTCCTTTTCATTATAGGGGACTGGAATGCAAAAGTAGGAAGTCAAGAAACACCTGGAGTAACAGGCAAATTTGGCCTTGGAATATGGAATGAAGCAGGGCAAAGACTAATAGAGTTTTGCCAAGAAAACGCACTGGTCATAACAAACACCCTCTTCCAACAACACAAGAGAAAACTCTACACATGGACATCACCAGATGGTCAATACCGAAATCAGATTGATTATATTCTTTGCAGCCAAAGATGGAGAAGCTCTATGCAGTCAGCAAAAACAAGACCAGGAGCTGACTGTGGCTCAGACCATGAACTCCTTATTGCCAAATTCAGACTGAAATTGAAAAAGTAGGGAAAACCACTAGACCATTCAGGTATGACCTAAATCAAATCCCTTATGATTATACAGTGGAAGTGAGAAATAATAGATTTAAGGGCCTAGATCTGATAGACAGAGTGCTTGATGAACTATGGAATGAGGTTCGTGACATTGTACAGGAGACAGGGATCAAGACCATTCCCATGGAAAAGAAATGCAAAAAAGCAAAATGGCTATCTGGGGAGGCCTTACAAATAGCTGTGAAAAGAAGAGAAGTGAAAAGCAAAGGAGAAAAGGAAAGATATAAACATCTGAATGCAGAGTTCCAAAGAATAGCAAGAAGAAATAAGAAAGCCTTCTTCAGCGATCAATGCAAAGAAATAGAGGAAAACAACAGAATGGGAAAGACTAGGGATCTCTTCAGGAAAATCAGAGATATCAAAGGAACATTTCATGCAAAGATGGGCTCGATAAAGGACAGAAATGGTATGGACCTAACAGAAGCAGAAGATGTTAAGAAGAGATGGCAAGAATACACAGAAGAACTGTACAAAAAAGATCTCCATGACCCAGATAATCACGATGGTGTGATCACTGACCTAGAGCCAGACATCCTGGAATGTGAAGTCAAGTGGGCCTTAGAAAGCATCACTATGAACAAAGCTAGTGGAGGTGATGGAATTCCAGTTGAGTTATTCCAAATCCTGAAAGATGATGCTGTGAAAGTGCTGCACTCAATATGCCAGCAAATTTGGAAAACTCAGCAGTGGCCACAGGACTGGAAAAGGTCAGTTTTCATTCCAATCCCAAAGAAAGGCAATGCCAAAGAATGCTCAAACTACCGCACAATTGCACTCATCTCACATGCTAGTAAAGTAATGCTCAAAATTCTCCAAGCCAGGCTTCAGCAATACATGAACCGTGAACTTCCTGATGTTCAAGCTGGTTTTAGAAAAGGCAGAGGAACCAGAGATCAAATTGCCAACATCCGCTGGATCATGGAAAAAGCAAGAGAGTTCCAGAAAAGCATCTATTTCTGCTTTATTGACTATGCCAAAGCCTTTGACTGTGTGGATCACAATAAACTGTGGAAAATTCTGAAAGAGTTGGGAATACCAGACCACCTGATCTGCCTCTTGAGAAATTTGTATGCAGGTCAGGAAGCAACAGTTAGAACTGGACATGGAACAACAGACTGGTTCCAAATAGGAAAAGGAGTTCGTCAAGGCTGTATATTGTCACCCTGTTTATTTAACTTATATGGAGTACATCATGAGAAACGCTGGACTGGAAGAAACACAAGCTGGAATCAAGATTGCCGGGAGAAATATCAGTGACTTCAGATATGCAGATGACACCACCCTTATGGCAGAAAGTGAAGAGGAACTCAAAAGCCTCTTGATGAAAGTGAAAGTGGAGAGTGAAAAAGTTGGCTTAAAGCTCAACATTCAGAAAACAAAGATCATGGCATCCGGTCCCATCACTTCATGGGAAATAGATGAGGAAACAGTGGAAACAATGTCAGACTTTATTTTTGGGGGCTCCAAAATCACTGCAGATGGTGACTGCAGCCATGAAATTAAAAGACGCTTACTCCTTGGAAGGAAAGTTAAGACCAACCTAGATAGCATATTAAAAAGCAGAGACATTACTTTGCCAACCAAGGTCCGTCTAGTCAAGGCTATGGTTTTTCCTGTGATCATGTATGGATGTGAGAGTTTGGACTGTGAAGAAGGCTAAGCACTGAAGAATTGATGCTTTTGAACTGTGGTGTTGGAGAAGACTCTTGAGAGTCCCTTGGACTGCAAGGAGATCCAACCAGTCCATTCTGAAGGAGATCAGCCCTGGGATTTCTTTGGAAGGAATGATGCTAAAGCTGAAACTCCAGTACTTTGGCCACCTCATACAAAGAGTTGACTCATTGGAAAAGACTCTGATGCTGGGAGGGATTGGGGGCAGGAGGAGAAGGGGACAACAGAGGATGAGATGGCTGGATGGCATCACTGACTTGATGGACGTGAGTCTGAGTGAACTCTGGGAGTTGGTGATGGACAGGGAGGCCTGGCGTGCTGCGATTCATGGGGTCCCAAAGAGTCGGACACGACTGAGTGACTGATCTGATCTGATGTTTTAATAAATATATTAGCGTACTAGAAATATTATATTATTATAAATCTGGAGTGGGTTGTCTATCCTTTCTCCAGCGGATCTTCCCGACCCAGGAATCAAAGTGGAGTCTCCTGCATTGCAGGCAGTTTCTTTACCAACTTTTAGTATATTAACTTTTTAATACATTTTATCTAAAATTATATATAAAACGTATTTAGAATTATACTTAATATACTATTCTACCCAATAGCTTAGCATCAAAAAACTTCAGCTCATGGCCAATCTTTATGTACCTTTACTCAGAGTCTACCCTCATGCCCAGTTATTTTGAAGCGAATCCTAGACATCATGTCATTTCATCCATAAATATTTCAGTATCTGTCTCTAAAACACTGGACTTGCTTTCAAAACTGAGTTTATCTTAAAAGCGAACTTCAGTATCAAGACCTTAAAAGGAAATTTGGGGTCACTCTTTGTAAAGATGGAAAAAGAAATACAAAGAAAACAAAGCGTCATCAACATCTAGGGGGTGCTAGTCTGCTCTCTTTGTCCCGGAGGGAGCCTAGTAAGGGCTGAGTGGGGGTGGTGTTCAGGACAAGCCACAAGCTAACACCCCACGGAGAGTGTGTCCGTAACGGATCTCACTAGAAAAGATGAGAGACAATGGAAAGGGAAGAGCCCTCTCTGTGTAGTCTTTTACTTGATGCTGGGTCCAGGGACCCCTGACAGCCTCACTGGGGATGAGCTACTCTTGACCCCCTTCTACTGATGAAGAAACTGAGGTCTGGGGGTTTGTTCCACGTCCAAGGTCACATGCTCAGGAAAAGGTACCCAAGGATCGGAACCCAGGTGAGCCTCAGGCGTGGCCTGGGCCCTTCACGTCTCAGCAGCATCTCCCTGACAGTAGTCGGCCTCTGGTGGTCCTTGGCCTACAGCAGTGCCCTCTGGGCTGGGGCGGCATCGCTCAGGGTAGGAATGAGATGCTGTTGCTGAGACGTGAAGGGCCCAGGCCACGCCTGAGGCTCACCTGGGTTCCGATCCTTGGGTACCTTTTCCTGAGCATGTGACCAACCTTGGACATGAGACAAACTCCCAGGCCTCAGTTTCTTCATCAGTAGAAGGGGGTCTAGAGTAGCTCATCCCCCACACGGTTGTCATGAGGCTCAGATGGGCTTTTTCAGGCTAAGTGTTTAGAGCAGTGATGGGCAGGGTGAAACCTCAATAAACAGGAGCTGTTATAATTATTCTTGTTGTTCCTGATTTTGTTATGTTTAGCAGGTAAGTTTGCCACCTCCATCAATTCCTAAGTGGAGCCTAACCGGGGTGAGGGTGGAATCTCACCCCTTGCCCCCCAGGCATCTGGCCCCTGGGTGCCTGAAACCTCATGCAACATCTGGGGCTCTCCTGAACCCTCGAGCCCAGCCTGCAAGCCTGTGAGTCACTGCTGTCTACTGGGGAAAACCAAGCAGCCCAGAAAACATCCAGACTCCCATGGGTGTCCCCAGCTGCCTGCTCCTGGCATGAGCCGCACCGCCCCCCACCCCCGTCCCTGCCAGACAGTTGGGCAGACTGCCAGGCCCGCGATTCACACCCGGGATGGCAGCAGACAGCCCCCACCGGGCCGGGCTGCGGGCATGTGTGTTGCTTTCTCTCCCCTCTCCTCGGCTGGGTTGTTTTGCTCTGGGTTGCAAATTCATTTTTAGATCCCAGCCTCCTCCCTCCCCCAGCCCCGCTTCTATTCTTAGAAAGCAAACTGGGATGTGCTTGGGCTTCGCAGTGAAGTCAGACAGAAGTTTGCCCACGTGCTCCGGCCGCCTGAGATATGGAGCTAATTAAAAAGGGGGCTTTGAGTGGCAGGTTCACTGGCCGGAAACGCAGCTGGCTGGCGCTGACTCTGTGGGCGGGGATGGCTGTTCTGGTCACCCTGGCGTCCCAAGGCCCGGTGGGGGTGATGCTCCTGGGATGGGACTGCCCTGCCCAGACAGGTTGAGTTGACTGTGTGTTGGTTAAAAATGAAATCTTCCAGTGTGTTGGGCTGCTGAGAGGTTTTTAATTAGATAAATAAATTTTAAAGAGTTTAGGAGGTGCCTTCAGCAATGGGAGCTGGCTGAAATGCACTGTGTCTTTGAAGGAAGCTGACCTTCCTTAAGGCCACTCTGGCTGCAGAAATGAGGGAAGGGAGATGGGGGCAGAGGAAAGGAGAGAGGGAGAAACCTACTGGATGAAGAGGGACTTGGGGGCTACTGAGGGCAGAGAGAGCACCCGAAAGGCCAGGCAGCCCAGTGAGAGGATAAGGGTCTGGATTGAGGAGCCAAACTTTGGGAGTTCAGAATCATAGTTCACGACTTTCCAGCTGTGTGACCTTGGGCAAGTCACTTAACCCCTCTGAGCCTCCATTTTCTTATCTGTAAAACTGGAACCCTGATCATCATAGTACTCCTCTCTAAGTTAAGACAAAGTGTTTCAGCAATAACTGGCTCAAAGTGGTGATTATTGATTAATTGATCTGAGTTTAAAATTCAGGGAAAAGAGAGAAAAGAGAAGCAGGGGCTCCCACACTTATAGTTATTCTGTCTTGGCCCAGCACTTGCTCATGGCATTGAACAGAGGAGGGTGAGGCAGGTTCTACCAGGACTTATTCCTCTTGGATTAAGCAGGTGAGACCAAGAAGAAACCAAGAAGGAGGTGAGACCAAGAAGAAGGGCTCTCTCTAGGACTGTTCATCCATTGATTCAGGGAGAGACAATAGGCTCTGAGAGCTCAGATGCCTCCTTCTCCAGGAAGCCTTCCCTGGCTGCCAGATCCTTTCAGCTGCCCTCCTATATCCTTTTACTGTTCTTGGCTCCCTTCTTCACACACATTATGCTGTATGGTGAAGTCTCTTGTCTAAAGTTGTAAACTTAGAACATCTTCATAGTTTTCAAACATTCTTATTATAAAAGATAAAAGAGATCCAGAAGCAAAGGGAGTAAAAAGAAGCAGTCTTACCCCCGCCTAATCCTATGTCTCTCCTTCCAGTTTTGTATGAGTCTTTCCTGACCTTCACGAGGGTGATTGTGAGTGTGTATATGTGTATCCCTTTCTTTTGTCTATAAATGTGATTGTACTATGCATATGAAGCAAAACAAGTGAATTTCAAAACAATGCCTTGGCATCTTTCCACACTAGTGCTTGTCTAACTTATTCCTTTATTTTCAATTTTTATAAATATTTCCCTTGAATCGGTGATATAGACACATAGTGAAAAAAAATTGTGCAAAATGATAGAAAGTGAAATGATATGTCTCCATTTCCTGACAGCGTCCCCAGCCCCCATTTCGCCTCCCCAGAAACAAGCCTGTTACTAATTTCCTGTGCATCCTCACAGTCTGTGCGTGTATAAGCCGTTACTATAACCACATTCCCCCTTTCTTTGCACTCTTCTCTACCCTTTGCCTATTTTCACTTAAATCTGTACCTCAAATGAGCATGCCTATCAGTGCATCATGCAGCTGCCTCATCCTTTCTGACAGGTGCTTAGTATCCCATTATGTGGTAGTGGTGGTTTAGTCGTTAAGTCGTGTTTGACTCTTGCGATCCCTTGCACTGTAGCCCACCAGGCTCCTCTGTCCATGGGATTTCCCAGGCAAGAATACTGGAATGGGTTGCCATTTCCTTCTCCAGACGATCTTCCCAACCCAGGGATCAGTTCAGTTCAGTTCAGTCGCTCAGTCATGTCCGACTCTTTTCGATCCCATGAACCACAGCACGCCAACCCTCCCTGTCCATCACCAACTCCTGGATAGAACCTGGGCTACTGAATTGCAAGTGGATTCTTTCCCAACTGAGTCACCACGGAAGCCAGATTTCATTATATAGATGAGCATGAGTTATTTAACACCCTAGTGATGGGTGTGGAGGTTTCAATGCACATCCCTAAATTCTCTGCCATTCCTCTCACTGAGAGATAAGATCTAGAGCTTCCCTGGTGGCTCAGACAGTAAAGCGTCTGCCTGCAATGTGGGAGACCTGGGTTCGATTCCTGGGTCGGAAGATCCCCTGGAGAAGCAAATGGCAATCCAACCCAGCATTCTTGCCTGGAAAATCCCATGGATGGAGGAGATTGATAGGCTACAGTGCATGGGTTTGCAAAGAGTTGGACACGACTGAGTGACTTCACTTTCACTTTCCCTCCCTCGAAGGTGGGTGGGTTTGTAACTGCCTCAGCCAATAGTGTATGGCAGGAGTGATTCTATCTGACAACATGGTGGGTTAAAAGTGTCTAGAGTGTTTCTGCCTGGTTTGCCCAGGCTCTGAGGCTGCCATGCTGGGAGGAAGCCCAAGTCACATAGAATGGTCCAGTGATGGTGTTCTGGGTCCCTGCTGAGCGCAACCTACAAATCACTCTGGCCTGCGTGCCAGACTTCCCAAGTGGCTCAGTGGTAAAGAATCCACTTGCCAATGCAGAAGCCGCAGGAGACATGGGTTTGATTCCTGGGTTGGAAAGATCCCCTGGAGAAGGAAATGACAAACCACTCCAGCATTCTTGCCTGGAGAATCCCATGAACAGAGAAGGCTGGCAGGCTACAGTCCATAAAGTCACTGGACACGACTGAGTGACTGAGCATGCACACACAGGTCCCAGACAGGTGCGTAAAGAGGCATCCAGAAGACTCTCTGGCTGTCTGAGTCTTCTCAGTGGACTCCCAGGACATAGTGGAGCAGAGACAATTAATCTCCGCTGTGCCCTGTCCAAGTTTCTGACCCATAAATTGATAGCAAAGTAAAGTGGGTTGAAGTCTCTGGATTTTGGAGAATTTGCTATTCAGCAATAAATAATCAGAATAATGTGCTTTTATGTGTCCTTGCCATCCAAATAGTAGGCCTCCTCTGGGATTTCTCAGAACAAGGATTATCTCATTGATTTTTAAAAACAGAGGCAAAATAAACATAATATAACATCAACCATTTTAATCCTACAAGTCAGCAGCATTTCATACATTCCCAATGTTGTATAACCACCGCCTCTAATACATTCCCAGATATTCTCATCACTCCCAAATGAAGACACTCGCTCCCCATTTCTCCCTCTCCCCGCCCCAGCCCTTGGCCACCACTAATCTACTTTCTGTCACTATGGATTTGCCAGTTTGGGGCATTTCATATCAATGGAAGGCTTCCCTGGTGGCTCAGACAGTAAAGAATCTGCCTGCAATGTGGGACACCTGGGTTCGATTCCAGGGTTGGGAAGATCCCCTGGAGGAGGGCATGGCAACCCACTCCAGTATCCTTGCCTGGAGAATCCCCACAGACAGAGGAGCCTGGCGGGCTACAGTCCACTGGGTCGCAAAGAGTTGGACATGACTGAGTGACTGAACCCAAGGACATATCCATGGAGTCACACGACGTGGTCTTTAGTGGCTGGCTTTTTGACTCGGCATGATGTGCTTGAGGATCTTCCATATGTAGCCTGGGTCGGTACTTCATAGTTTTTCTGTGGCTGAAGAATATTCCATTGTGTATATTCACCATGTTTTGCTTCTCTGTTCTGATGGACATTTAGGCTGTTTCCACCCTTTGGCTATCATGAATAATGCAGTTATAAATGTGGGTGTACACATCTGTGTTTGAGTCCCTGTTTCAATTCTTTTGGATACATACTTAGGAGTGGAGTTCCTGGATCCTGTGGCAATTCTATGTCTAACTTTTTAAGGAATCGCCATGCTGTTTTTCATACCAGTTGAACTATTTTCCATTCCCACCAGTGCTGCATATGAGTTCTGATTTTTCCACATGGTCACTAACACATATTCTTGTCCATTTTTCTGATTTTAGCCATCCTATTGGGAGAAGGTGATGGCACCCCACTCCAGTACTCTTGCCTGGAAAACCCCATGGATGGAGGAGCCTGGTAGGCTGCAGTCCACGGGGTCTTGAAGAGTCAGACACGACTGAGCGACTTCACTTTCACTTTTCACTTTCATGCATTGGAGAAGGAAATGGCAACCCACTCCAGTGTTCTTGCCTGGAGAATCCCAGGGATGGGGGAGCCTGGTAGGCTGCCGTTTACGGGGTTGCACAGAGTCGGACACGACTGAAGCTACTTAGCAGCAGCAGCAGTGGGATTAAAGTGGTATTTCACTGTGGTTTTGATTTGCATTAACCTAATGACTAACGACATGGAGCATCTTTTCATGTGCTCACTGGCTATTTGCATCCCAACCTTGGAGAGGGTCCTGATTTTGCATTCACACTGCCTCCTACAGAGACTGGTATGGACTCAGACTCCACACCTCTCAGCTGAATGAAGGGTGTGTGCGTGCTCAGTCACTCAGTCATGTCCCACTCTTTGTGACCCTGTGGACTGTAGCCTTCCAGGCTCCTCTGTCTATGAGATTTTCCAGGCAAGGAATACTGGAGTGGGTTTCCATTTCCTCCTCCAGGGGATCTCCCGGACCCAGGGATCAACCCAAGGATTGAACCTACATCTCGTACATCTCCTGCACTGGCAGGCGGATTCTTTATCACTGAGCCACCAGGGAAACCCAAATGATGGAAGTGTAAACTGGGGCTCTTCTTGGTACTCTGTCCACCCCAGGCTCCTGTGGATACACAGCTTCCTGTGACTCCAGGCGTCCAAACGCAGTGGTTGGATCCCTTCACGTTCCAGGGAGGATGAGTCGTTACAGAGCCGTCTGCCCTTCATCCCAGACTCTGCAAGAGGACCTTAAACAAAGGGCCCATCTTGCTTGCCAACCCCCAGGTCACAGCTTGGGGCTTTGCCAACACTGCTGGATCCCACCAGGGTCAGAGTCAGCTGTGGACTGGTCTGGAACTATGAAATGAGAGGAGAAATTATTCTTGAACATGTTGATTCAAAGTAGCACTTGCAATACTACATGCAAACACAAAACACATCTCCAAAGAGTTGTGTTGAGTAAAAAAAGAAAAAAAAAAAACAACAAAACTCTAGACATGAAAAAGGAGGGCAGATTGGAACTGGAGGCCCAAGGTGGGCTCTATAGAGATTGTTAGGTTCTTGGGAGAGAATTGCAGCCTGAGTTGCAATTCGAGTGGACCAGAGAGTGATCCACTCTCTGCTGCGAGACCCGTGTCTGTGGGAGCCCTGAGCTGCTGTGTCTGGATGGAGATGGGAGTGAGGAAGGGGAAGAGGAGGAGCAGCAGAGACGAGTGATGGTGCTGATGCCTAGGTTTTCTGCGAGGCGGTGGGGTCGGGAAGGGCGAGGAGGCCCCAGGAGACAGATGGCTACGGCTTCCTCATCTATTTTTTAAATACTTTCCAGCTGAGATCTAACAAACCTAGAGTAAACTTAATTACTCTTATTTGTACAGCTTGATGAATTTGTACATGTGTGTCCACTGTATAAGCAGCTTCCAGAACCCATCTGGCAGCAACCTTTCCCTAGATAACGACTGCTCTGATGGGATCACCACTGGTTGATTTTGCCTGTTCTTGGACTTCATGTGTGTGGAACCACATGCCTTCTGGGCACTTTTTTTGTGTCTAGCTTTTTTTTTTTTTTCTTTTTTTACTCAACACAATGGTTTGGAGATGTGTTTTGTGTTTGAATGTAGTATTGCACCTTCTCCCTCCCTTCTGAGCTTCCGTCCTTCTTTCTTTTTATTGTCTACAACAGTGCTCCTCAACGAGGGGTTGTTTGGCCTCCAGGGGACATTGGACAATGTCTGGAGACAGTTTTGATCATCACAACTGAACAGAGGACACTACTGGCAACTAGTGGGTAGAGGGAAAATCTACAAGATTTGAACGTGTTGATTCGAAGTAACATTGTTATATTTCTAATTTCAGGGGATTGGGAGGGGATGTGTGGAGGCCATGTGTGGAGCATCTGCCTTATTTAAACAATATCGACAACAGTAACTGTTTAAGGGCTTGCGTTGCAGGAGGCGCTGAGACCATTTTCCCTGCATCATCTCATCTCATCATCCTCACAGGGATTTTTAGAACCACGCCCTCTCCCCTATTGGAGAAGTAGAAACTGAATCCCAAAGGCTTCAGGTGATCAGCCCACGACATCGTAGCTGCTGACCTGTGTCCAGTTTGCCTTGGACTCCAGCCCTGGGCTTCTAACTGCCGCTGGATACAGATCAGCAAGCACTGAGACTCCAGCTCTTGGCCCGTCATCCGTCAGCTGGAGCTGTGACTGGGTGATGATTGACAGCATCAGCAGGATGTAGATGGGGTGGGGGGCGATCACTTGCTTGTCAGCTTGCGGGTGTGCACTTGAGCAGTTCACAGACAACAAGAAAGAGGTTGCCTTCATTCATCGCATCTATATTAATGATGTGACTGACAGACTGAAGGGGGAAATGATACATCTTTTCTCCTGGTTCTCCACGGAGCATCCGGTGGTCTGTTTTATCTTGGCAACAAGCAGGAGTTCCAAGCTCACACAGAGAGAAAGGTGTGCTGTGGATGGACGGGGCATCCAGAATGACCAGGGACAACCAGTGCTTTGCTGTGCTCATGTGGGAACTCAGGCTGTCTCTTTGGCTTCATTCTCCATCTACAGATCCTGCTGAGCACCCCCTCCCCGCTCCCAGCCATGACGTCTTTCCTGAGTGCTAGACTGATGCTGCCCAATAGAACCTTCTGACAGTGAAACGCTTCTTTCTTCTCTGACACTCTTGCTACCAGCCAGGGGGGCTACTGAGGGCTTGCAGTAGTGCAGCTGGGGACTTCCCTGGTGGCTCAGATGGTAAAGAATCTACCTGCAAGGCAGGAGACTTGGGTTCAGTCCCTGGTTTGGGAAGATCCCCTGGAGAAGGAAATGGCTACCCACTCCAGTGTTCTTGCCTGGAGAATCCTACGGACAGAGGAGACTAGCCGGCTATAGCCCATAAAGTCTCAAAGAGTTGGACATGACTGAATAGCTAAAACACACACACACACACACACACACACACACACACACACACACACACACACAGTAGTGCAGCTGAGAACCCAAGATTTAGTTTCATGCAATGCTGAGTCATTTATATGTAAGCGTGAATAGCCACATGTGGCTAGTGATGACCGCATTGCAGAGGGAGGTTCTTGACCTTTCATTTCGTCTACCTGGGTTAGGTGGAGGGACGTGATTTATTAGGAAAGTGCTCCCAGGAGGGACTGTGATGAGTGGGGACAGAAGAACAGGCAGGAGGAGAAGCCGAGCAAGGTGTGAATGTGCAGCCTCAGGGGAGGACCAGCCCCCTGATGCTCAGGAGGCTGCAGTGTAGACCGTGCCTCTGGGTTTGTCCTGTTTGGAGGTGCAGAGCTGGGCTCTGGTCCCTGGCACCAGGTTGAATGTCAGGGTCCTTTCTCTCCTACCTGCTTCTTAGAAGAGAGCATGTTTCCAGCACTGGATTCTCACCAGTTCTCAGACTTCCTAGCTTCATGTCTTGGGGGGTTTCCTCATCTGTGAGCCTTACAATACAGGACCATTGGATAAACGAGAAAACATGTGTTTTTACAGTGCCATGGCCAAGGTTGTTCTCATGGTTATTTTCACAAGCATCTCTCTGTTGCTCTTGAAGAAGAACACAAAGTTGGCGCTGGCCAGTTTTTCAAGCCCCGTCAGTTCCTCCAAATAAACTCTGGGAAAGGCATCTTTCTTTCCTGCCAGAAAAAGAAAACTTAAAAATGATGCATTGCAGTAATTCATAATTTGTTGTAATTCATAATTTGTTATAATTCAGAATTTTCACCTTCTATTTCCCCAAACCAGCTCTGCTACGTAGACGCTTGCTGCCCCAGAGATACTGTCCACACAAAGAAGGGGTGTTGGGCTGCCTGCTGGCATAAAACCGTGGCGCCTGTGCAGGATAAGGTGACAACAGAATCTGACCCTGAACCTGGGTGGGCTTTCACTTGACCTCCTCCACCTGGTTCATTTGTGTTTTGCACACTTTTCACTGAGTGTCTGTCACTATGCTAGATGCCAGCGTGACAGCCGCAAACAAGGCCAACATGATCCTGTCTGTACAGATGGACGTCTGGTCAGAAATCTGGGCGTGAGTTCAAGCATCACATCCCCATGTATAAAGCACAGATGTGCAAAGGGTGTGGATAGACCGCAGAGTTATGTGTGTGCAGAAGACAGGGACTTGATTTGCTCGGGAAGGCTGCTGGACTGCTCTGGGGAAGTAACATTTCAGCTGAAGTCTGAAGGATGAGTGGAATTTAACAAGAGTGAAGCCAAGTGGGGGGAGGCTGGACCAGCCTGTGCACAGGTGGTGGGCGGAGCACGGTAAGTTCCAGAACAGATATGGGGTTGGGGTGGGGAGAGATGCTGCAGGGGTTTGGGAGGATTTGTTAGAGATGTGTGCAATATGGTTGAGACTTAGCAAGTAAAACTAGAAGATGCACAGATACCTTTGAATTTCAGATAAATGCCAAATACTTTTTAAAAATATAAGTATATCCCAAATATTGTATGGAACATGAGATAGTGCAGGCTAAGTTGCTTCAGTTGTGTCTTACTCTTTGCGGCCCTATGATTCTTCAGGTGAGAATACTGGAGTGGGTTGCCATGCCGTTCTCCAGGGGATCTTACCGACCCAGGGATCAAATCTGTGTCTCTTACTTCTCCTGCATTGGCAGGCAAGTTCTCTACCCATAGCGTCACCTGGGAAGCCCCATTGTGTGCGACAAGCTTGTACTAAAAAATATTCATTATTTATCTGAAATTCTAATTAAACAGGATATCGGGTAGTTTATCTAGCAATCCTATGTGTAGAGCCTTACAGACTACACAAGGAATTTATTCTCAGACCCAGGGGTAGAAGCTGGGAGCAGCACGACCCAGGCCACGCGTTGGAAAGATCGGGTGGCCGCCATGGGCATGCAGTTGGAGTGGACCAGCGCAGCGGGAAGCCAGGTGGAAACTCTCCCTGGTTGGCCAAGGCTCATGATGTTGAGGAGCTTCTCTCGGCAAGCTTTGCCCCAAGGACCAGAAAACCCTGGAGAAGAAACCTCTCTGGCTGTCTGGGTGGGAGGGAAGTGGTGCCTGGGTGGCAGGATGCAGGGGGACAGAGCAGCCAGGCCAGGACCCTTGCCTCAGGCCCCAAGAGCATCACCCTCTCCTTGCCCTGCCCCTCCCCCAGGGTGCTGCTGGACCCAAACAAATGCCTTACACCCAGTCTGTTTTCATGATTAAAAAATGAGTCATCCACCCCAGGCAAGAGTTTGCAGAGGGCCTCTCCCAAGGCTGGGAGAGTAGGGTGGGGTGTCGCTCCCTGAGGCTCCTGAAGTGAAAGTCAGCCTCCTGTTGCCATGATCTGCTCAGTCAAGTGAGAGAACCTTAAAGATTTTCTAGCCAGAGAGTCCTGTGCTCAGATCCTGACTCTTGAGACTCACTTTGCTCATTTATAAAATGAGGATAATATTATTGCCTCCTCCATGAAACTGTGTGGGGATTAAAGCATTGATGAAAGTCTCCAGGTACAGTAGGTCCTCAGTCACTACCCTTTGCCCCTTTCCCTCCCTCATCAGAGAGCTGGGAAGGTGTGGGTATGCAGCAGGGGATCAGCCATCACTTTCCACTGAAAGCCAGACAGTGACTATTTAGGCTTCATGGGCCACTTGGTCTCAGCTGGTCAGCAGGCCTTCTCCGATGGCTGCACCTGATCACCTACCCACAGAGATGGGCAGGCAGAGGAAGCAGAGGCTTTTTCCAAGCCTGAGGACTCCCATTCTGGGACATGTTTTGTGAGATGATAAGCGTTCATATTCTACTGAGTTTGTTTCAGGCCCAGGTCCCAGAAGCAGGTCCTGAGATAGGGCTTGGGCTGCTCTCTGAGGAAAGGAGGAGAGTGCTGTAGGATGGTGGGGAAGTTGCTGAGCATGGGTGTGGTCTCAGCTTGAGTCCAGCCTCAGCTGTATCCCCCAGGGAACCTGGAGTGTATTGCACAACAGGGCTGGCTCCCCTGAGGCAAAGGAGTGATGTCAGTCAGATTTTGGTCTCAGATTTCTGGCCCCTTTGAAAGGTGTCACTTCAGAAACGGGAGTTAACTGGGAACCATTAAGAGCCAGCATCTACACACAGAAGCAGGGGGTGGATGCCCCTAGTCAGTGATGGGGGTCAGGGCAGAGGGATAGCCACCACACTGAAACTCCCATCATCATTATTGTTGCAACCAGCATCACCACCTTCACCGTCATCACCATCTTCACCATCATCGCATCACCACCACCACCACCATCACCATCATCATCACTACTACCACCATCACCACCACCACCGTCACCACTACCACCACCATCACCACCAGTACCACCACCATCACCACCATCGTCACCACTACCACCACCATCACCACCACCATCACCATCACCACTGCCATCATCACTACCATCACCATCACCACAACCACCACTACCATCATCATTACCACCATCACCATCATCGCCACTACCACTACCGTCACCTCCACTACCACCATCACCATCATCACCACTACCACCACCATCACCTCCACTGCCACCACCACCATCACCACCACTACCACCATCACCATCATCATCACTACCACCACCATCACCACCACTACCACCATTATCACCACCACCATCACCATCATCACCACTACCACCACTATCACCACCATCATCACCACTACTACCACTACCACCATCATCACCACCACCATCACCATCACCACTGCCATCATCACTACCATCACCATCACAACCACGACTACCATCATCATCACCACCACCATCACCACCATCATCACCACTACCGCCACTATCACCACTATCACCACCATTACCACCACCGCAACCACCACTACCATCATCATCATTACCACCACCTCCAAGACCATCATCACCACTATCATCAACATCACCATTATCATTATCATCATCCAGTATTTCATTTGAGCCTCTCAGGGCCCACAAAGCAGCTGAGGAACTGGAGTTATTACTGAACTGAACATGGAACAGGAATGGCCTTCAGAGTTTATGATGAGCTGAAAGTCCTATGGGGCAGTGAAGAAGAGGCTGGACAAGATAAAAATGCCCAAATCTTCAGCCCACCATCCCAGCTGTGAGCTGAAGGCCCTGGAACCCGGCTGACTCATCTCTGGCTTATCTGGGACCCTAGTTGGGGGTGGGAGGATGGATGTGTAGAGCCTAGGGGGAGAGTGGTCTCCATCCTGGGTTGGCACAGCTCACACTCTGGTCCTTGGAGACTCACACCATGTTGCAGCTGGGCTTGCGATCCTCCAGTGGCTTCCAAGGGCACTTGGGGGTAAATACAAATTCCTCCTTGCAGCTTGGGAGGTCTGTGTGATTGGTCCCTGTGGACCTTCTCTCAAACAGCACATTCCCCACTTGTCACTCATGTTCCCCCATGCCAGACTCCTTCCCTTCTCTCAGCAAGTTGGGCCCACCCACCCCAGGGCCTTTGCACTTGCTGCTCTCTCTGCCTGGAGTGCTCTCCTCCACCTCTCTCTGTCTGTTGCCTTCTCATAGTCTGGGCCTCAAATCTCCCCTCACTCCAGGGTCTCCTTCTTGGAAGACTCCCTCCTCTTACAACTAAGCAGGCCTCTTAATCATCAGTCATCCTCTTGCTCAACCTTGGACTGAGAGGGTGAGGGCAGGGAGCCCCTCTCCTGATTCTCTGTCTACCTGGCCCCACAGCTCTTCATGGTGCCAGGTTCTTGGTCAGCACTGGCCGAACTCATCTCCGGAGTTCGGGGCTGTGGGCATGGGGCCTG
The DNA here is from genome assembly GCF_027580195.1 of Bos mutus. Taxonomy (NCBI): domain Eukaryota; kingdom Metazoa; phylum Chordata; class Mammalia; order Artiodactyla; family Bovidae; genus Bos; species Bos mutus. The sequence continues at coordinate 42,935,926 of NC_091629.1, read as the reverse complement.
CAGGGTGCTGGGCCGAGCTGAACTTGGGGGCCTGGCTTCTGCTCTGCTCATGCTGTGTGACTTCAGCCAGACTGGACCTCATCCCTCTGGGCCTGTGGTTAAAGGAATTCAGTTCTCCTGGCCTCCAGGGCTGGTGGTAGAAATAATCTGACTAATTAAAAGAAACTGAAGCCTGCAGAGAGGCCCAGGGTCACTGGGAGAAGAGGGACATTCACCGGGTCTATGGCGCCTGCTGTAATTAGGATTTCTCTTCCCTGGACCATCATGCCCCCTTCCTGGCTTCACCCTCCCTCCTTGAGGGCATTGCCCTGCCAGTTCACTGAGACCACAGGCCCCAAGGACCCCAGCCAGTGCGCAAGATGTCACTCCTCCCCTTCCCTTCCTTTCCCCAAGAGGCTGTTGGTCCAGGATGAATAAACATCTGCAGATACCTTCCAGAGTGACGTCAATCTGTACTGACAAGTGCAACATGGGCACCGGCTGGGGGCAGGCAAGTAGCAGAGGTTATGACTCCCATGACCCGGGAGGCTCAGAGAGGTGAGGGGGCCTGCTCCACGTCACACAGCCTGGGGGCAGATTTCAACCCAGTCTGTCTGACTCCAAGCCGGACACCTGCCTCTGCTCAGGCCTGTCTGTGGGGAGACAAGAAGGGAAATGAGACACAGGCTGGTCTTTAAGGAGTTCCTGGCCAGAGGGGTGTTTGGAAAACCTCAGATCCTCTGAATGTGAACTGGCTTTTGTGGCTCAGACATGGAATCAGTCATAGAGGGTGGTGGAGGGGATGCCAGGAAAGGACAGAGTTGCTCTGTCAGGATGTTGCTTTGAAGAAGAGACTGCTTTTCTGGAAAGTTCCACACTGGCCCCACAAATTCCCTCCCCTGGTAGCCTACAGCAGAAGATGACAGAGGCTGTGCCTCCCCTCTGCACAGCTGTGTGAACTGGGGTTGTTTCTGTACTCCCCTGACCCCAGTTTCTCATCTGCCAAGTGGGCATCATTATGCAAGAACCTCCCAGAGTGGGGGCAGCCGGCCGAGTGTAAGGCTTCCGGGGTACAGAGCAGGGCTCAGTGAGTGCGGGCCATGTGAGGATGAAGTGGAGACAGAGCCTGATGGACAGTGACTCAGCCCTTGGTCAGTGGAGAAGGAAGGAAGAGAGGCGCCAAAGGGGAAACGGAGACACCATGGGGCCCCCGCAGCTGGTGATGGGAGACGAGACCCCGTGTCTGAATGGCAGAGCAGGGAGGTGATGATTCGAGTCTGAGGCAGGAGGCTCAGGGACCATTTGACTCCAGGCCCAGCTGGTCCATGCATACGATTTCATGCACCACTCCAGCGTGCCAGGGCCTGAGGAAAGAGGAAAGATGGAACAGAGGAGGGGACCGAGGAAAGATGCTTGGGGACTTGCTGCCATCAGGTGGGTCACGCTGGATGGGAAGCAGAGGGGGCTTCTCTTCTTTCCCCAAGGCTCCCAGTGCAGGCCCTCAAAGCCTGGCTGAGGTGGGGAGAATGCCCCCTGCCACCTCAATTTCTCCTCATTAAAGTCAAGGTTTTCTAGAAATCCCACCCCTTGGAGACAGGTGAGTTGACGCCCTGGACCAGCTCTGAGTGCGTGTGCAACAGCAACTCACACCTTTGTCATTCTCTCTTTATTTCCGTTAGTCCACGCTCCCAACCTACCCCTCCTGTAGCCATTCAATGTTGATGTGTGTCCTTTGCTGTTCTGTGTGTTTTATTTCGTGGAGATGACAGAAGCCTTATAGGTCCCACAATTTCTTTTCTTTCTCACCGTCCTATTTTAAAGCCCGTCCGTGTTGTTATGTGTGCATCCAGGCTGATGCTTCTAAATGCTTCCTATCTGTTCGTGGGTTTCATCCTTCAAGAAGGATGTCAGCTGGTCAGCAGGGTCCCCGCACTGACCCAGTGATGAAAAACCCATTCTCTGACTTTGGTGGGCATTTCTTTGGTGTTTACATCCAGAATTGCTGAAATGCCAGCAAGTGTATCAGACACCCTGTGCCCCGGGGCCTCTCTGCGTGCCCCTCCAGCCCTTGGCTGCCTGGTAAATTCTCCTCAGACCTTGCTTTCATCTGCAGAGCTCTCATAGCTAATGAATTTAAATATCTCTTCCTGTGCTTATCAGCTTTTGAGTCTCCTTTTCTATAAATTGCCTGTTCACATCTTTTGTCTGTTTTCCCATCGGAATTTTTTTTCTTTATTTTTGTTGATTTGCTGGAACTCCTCGTATTGTTCCTGGTTTGTTCACCTTTGGAGACTGAATACTCACAGGGTGGGACTCTCGTCTTGTCTGCTCTGCTCACCGCTACGTTCTCAGCACCAGGCAGGCAGGCTGGGAGCACAACTGATGCTTCGTGAAGGCTTGGTGACAAGAGGAACAAACAACTCCACAAAGGTGCGGACGCGTGGTGGGCCAGCGCACAGCAGATGTAAATGCTTCCTGCCTGTCCTCCAGCCCCCAGGTGTCCCTCACGTGTAATGTCCCTCCTCTCTCCCCAGGCTGCAGTGAGATGCAGCTGAGTTGACAGGGATAGCAGATTGGAAAGGGCATACTGCTGAGCACACGCATGGCACTGTTCTGGGGCTCCAAGTGCTTTCTCAGAGGCAGCAAAGCCCCTCTCCTGGGGTCCCTGTGGGTACCACCTGTGGATCCATGACTCTTGAGTGTAACGCCACAGAGGGGGAATGCCGGCCTCGTCCCTGCTAGTTCCCTTGCAGCTGACATAAGCTTGAAGAAAGTGACCGAGTGCAGGAGATCAGATGCATAAAATGCAAAACAGAAGCCAAGGTTTTATTTGATTGTAACAGGAAAGAGAAAAACCTCAACGTTTTTGCAAAGATGAGAACAAAACCTAGGAGAAAGAGTTCACACTGAGGCATAACTCAGCTGGGAAGCTAGCTTCACTCACAGCTTCCCAAAGAGACCTTCACAGCCCAAAGTCACATCACTGAGCCCTGCCCACAGTCAGACTGCTCTCTCAGAAATTGTGCTTGCCTGTATCCCATGGACAGAGGAGCCTGGCAGGCTACAGTTCATGGCATCGTAAAGAGTCAGACACGACTGAGCAAGTACGCACTTTTTTTCAAGCCCTGGATCAGAAAGATCCCCTGGAGAAGGGAATGGCAACCCACTCCAGTATTCTTGCCTGGAAAATTCCACAGACAGAGGAACCTGGAGGGCTATACTCCATGGGGTCACAAAAGAGTCGGACACAACTGAGCACTTAGAAGAGGAAAACCGTCTCTGGATTTCTGACCTGAGAGAAGTGAGAACCAGTAACCAAGGGACGGCCTCACAGGGCCTGGAGGCCTGACAATGCTCATTTCTGCCCAGCTCCAGCAGGGAAGCCCAGAGGCGGCCCTTCCCAGCTGAGCTATCTGGGGCTCAGCCCAGGCAAGTGAAATTCTCCTGGAGGAGATACTGACATTAAATCACAGCAAGGAAACAATGAGGGTAAAAGCATGTCCTGGTAAGAGCAGGGCTGCAGTGAGGAGGGGAGGGAGCGTGGGCTGCTGCTGAGGGTCGGGAGACGTCTGCTGTGTGACTGTCCTGGGCTCAGAGGTACCCAGCTCCTCCAGTGAAAGCCAAGTCCAGAAAGGGGCGGCCAGTATCCACTCAGGTGCCCCTGCCCCTCCCCAGATCCACCCAACTGTCCATCCAACCACACTCTGGGGAGAGGAGGGTGAGGATGTTTGATGCAGGAACAGGGGACGCTGGTGTGGAATCTAGTCATGGGCTCAAAGCAGGTGAGCCCAGGGGACACTGAGGTCTGGAGATGGGACCCAATCTCTCCTGGCCTCCTGGCTCCCTTTCCCAAACACTGAGCCCCTCTATTCGTTCATTCAACCTTCATTCATTCACTGGGGACCTGCTGCCACCTGGGCACTATGCTGGGCCTCAGGGGCCTGGAGTGAGGCCAATACCCTGCCCTGACCTCATGGACTTACTGTCTAGCAGATGAGACAGAGAAACAGGTCAAGCACGTGCAATCGTTGCGGGTTGAGCTAAGTGCTTTGCAGGAAACAAATAAGCAAACATGTTGGTGGGGCCAGGGGAGTCATCATTAGAGAGGGTGCTTGGGAAAGGCTTCCCCAAGGAGGTGACGATGAATTTCTCTGAGAACATCTGGAGACGGAGTGCGGTATCCATGTGAACAGCGCATGCAAAAGCCCTGGGGTGGGAAGGTGCTTGGGACAGGAGCAGAGAGAGGGCCTTGCAGGCAATGAGTGCTCAGCCAGGGTCAGGGCGTAAACCCCATAATGGTGCCTGCAGCCATCATTGTCCAGGGAGCCCTCTCCTCTTCTCTGACCTCCACATGGAGACATTTTCTCCTTGGGAGCATTGCTTAAAGGTTTCCCATAACATCATTAACATTCAGCAAAGGAAACCGCCAGGCAGTCTGTGCAGGAAAATCCTGGACAGCTTGCTAGTTATCAACTGGAGATAATTAAATCATGCGTTTACAGCAGACCCCTCAGGACCAGGCATGCTTCTCTCTTCCCTCCTGTTTTGTGGCCTGTGATGTGGAGAGGGAAGTGGGTTTGCCCCCAGGAGAGAGAAGGAAAAGTGAAATATTCCTCAGCAGAGAAAAACAAAAGAATCCTAATGAGTAAGGAGCCACCTGGAGCCTTGAATTGATCTTTTCTGTCAGCAGGAAAGTGCTGTCAGTCATCAGGGATGTGGTGTGTCACATTCCCATTTTGAGAAACTTTGCCCCCGACAGCTCCTATGAGAATAATGTGGCTCCCACGGCCCAGGGGGCACTTGCATAGGATTGAATGATCAGAATTTGGTAGACAGGAGCTGAGAGCTTTGTTTGTAATCTTTTCATCTCCCCAAAGGATCCACGAGGGAAGACTGAGTGAATTTTATAGATGAAGAAGCTGAAGTTCCGAGAGGTAAAGGAACTTTCCCAAGCCACAGACTTGAGTCTAAAGCCAAAATGCAAACCCTGATTATGCCAGCTTCAGATCCAGGCTCTGGCCTTCTATGCAATTCTCCCCTGTGCTCCCCAAATAAAGGCATGAGCCCTGGGCTCTGGGTTGAGCTTGAGGCCGAGCCCAGCATGTGCCAGCCGACATGATAAGTTACTCATCTGTCCCTGCCAGCTTCCTTTGTGAGAGCCTGGGAGCAATTTTTCTGAGGAATAAGACTGGGGAGCCTCCTAGGCATAACTTGTGTGGGTGGGAGTTCAGGAATGGCTTGATCAGGCTTCCAGGGATTGCCTCCCCACTCTCACTGGACTCCTTTTCTAATTCCTGCACCGTGTGTCCTGTTTTTTAATTTTCAGTATCTCATCAGGAGTGTTGATGGTGTGATGGAATACAAACCCTAAATCCTGTTGTATTTGAACCAGACCTAAGTTCCAATCTTGCCTGCTACCTCTTGGGCCTTGTGACCTTGGGCAAGTTACTCACCCCACCTAGACTCAGTTTCCTGACCTATAAGTAGGGATACCATCTATCCCAGAGATGTTGTGAGAATGCAGCGATTGAGTTTGTAGGACTGTTGGCACAGGGCCTGGTAGGTGGTGAATCCAATAGATGGAAGTTGTTATGACCTGGTCAGAGGCAGAGATCATTATTCCTGGGGCCGTTCCCCACACAGATAGGAACGGAGGTCTTTCCCACTGTAGACAACTTGCCACACCTACAGCTACCGAGTTTGCAGAGCTCAGTGTTAAAAAGGAAACAGTGGGGGCCTTGCTCAAAAATTATTTAGAACTTCAAGACAGTAGCAGCTGAGCCTTAACCCAAGTGTGTCAAGTGTGTGGGTCCCTATCTTGGGGCCCACCGCATGATGGGTGTCCCAGAAGCCAGCTCCCTGCTCCACAGAAGGGAACAGGGGCTGTTAACTCTGGTCAATTGTGTATCTTCTGTGGTGAAGCATGTGTCCAAATATTGTGCCCATTTTCTCCCAAATTGGTTGACTTTTTCTTATTGGCTCAATTTCTTTATATGCATTCTGGATAGCAGTCCTTTGATGAAAAGGATTTCTTTTTCTAACACAGCCTCAAAACAGATGAGCAAAAGGAACAGCCAACGGGAAATTGTGACAACAGGATTTTAGGACTTTTCAAGTCAGGAAAAGTAGGAGCAGCGTGCGGTGTAGAAAAGAAAGTGGATCCGTGCACCTCTGTTGATAGGGAGCGGCTCGGAGCCTCCCGTTACCACTTCCCGGCTGTGAGCTTCTGGACCGGACTTCACTCTCTGGATCTCAGCTCCCCGCTCTGTAGAGTGGAAACAGAATCTGTGTCCACGGGAGCTCGTTATGGAGGTGAAAGGCTGAGGCAGGCCCAGTTTATCATATTCACCCCAGAGGGCAGCCACAGAAGTGGCAGGGGGTGCCATGGGGTTGGGAGTGAGCACTGACTTGGGGGTCCATAGCCAGTTTGCTGGGCACAGCCTACCGAGGGTGTAACCTCTCTGGGCTTGTTTCCTGGGAGCTCAAGCCTCAGCCTCTTCTGAGCTGGGTGATACATGGGAGGGGTCCAGGCAGATGGGGGAGGTACGGGGCCCTAAGGTTCGTCCTGCAGGCTCTGCCCCTTCCCCAGACAAGGGCAGCAAGAGTCCCTGGGGAGCTAGTAGAGGGGAGGGGCTGAGGTTCCCTGATGGCTCAGCAGGTAAAGAATTCATTTGCAATGCAGAAGACACAGGAGATTCGAGTTCGATCCCTGGGTTAGGAAGATCCCCTGGAGGAAGAAATGGCAACCCACTCCAGTATTCTTGCCTAAAAAAATCCCAAAGGACAGAGGAGCCTGACGGGCTATATAGTCCAAACGGTCACAAAAAGTCGGACACGACTGAGCAACTAAACATACACAACACAGTGGGTGAGGCTCCACTTTAAGCCTCTCACCCACATACAGGAGGTGCAGGAGAAAAGGAGATGCAAAACTAGGCCTGGAGGAGTGAACCCAGGGCCATGCAAACACGAGTCAGTGGGTCCCTGGGGACAGGATGGCTGAGGCCGCTTGTGGTATTGCTCTGCTCCCTCCCCTTATAGCCCCACCAGGTCCTGACCCGAGAAAGAAGGAAGCAAGAGAAGGAGGAAGCTGGGGAGAGAGGGAGGGAGGAGGCATATCTTCTGACCTCGGGCCTTTCAAGATGGCACCTCAGGTGTGAAGAAGGGGGCCAGGGGAGTGCGGTGAGGCCTCTGGACACAAGTGGTTCCAGTTCAGTTTCTATCCCTCTTAAGTGAGTGAAAGTCGCTCAGTCGTGTCTGACTCTTCTGACCCCATGGATGATAACCTGCCAGGCTCCTCTGTCCCTGGGGATTCTCCAGGCAAGAATACCGGAGTGGGTTGCCATTTCCTTCTCCAGGGTTGCCATTTCCCAACCCAGGGATTGAACTCATGTCTCCTGCATTACAGGCGGATTCTTTACCACTGAGCCACCAGAGAAAGCTCATCCCTCTTGAAGGTGGGGCCTTAAGCAAGACAACCTGCAGGGTCTTTGTTTGCTCATCTGTAAATTGGGAATAGTGATTATACCCACCTTGGCCCCAGAGCCTGGCCCTTGGAATGAGCATCCACGCCCTTTAATGCCCTGGAGTCTGAGGCTTTTGCTCAAGGAGGAGGGGCTTCAGGGGTGGGGACCCCTTGTGATCACACCCTGGATCAATGCTCTGCTGTCGTTGCCATCTCGACATGTGGAATCATCTTTGAACTTGTGTTTTGTAAGTGAAGTCCGTGGGGCAGTGGAGGGTGTGGGTGAGCAGAGGGGGCACACACGGTACATGAGTCCTCAGTCCCTGAGGTCCGGTCCACACGGAGCAGAATTCTGGGGGCCTAGGACTCAAGGGGACTCAGCAAGACTCAGCATGTTCAAGGGGAGCAAGCTCCGTCCACAGCAAGGCTCTCTCTCTGAACCAGAAGCTACTCCTGACACAGAGAGAAGGCAACGTGGTTCTGAGAGCCACCAACAACCCATCACAGCCTTTCTCCTGCTGCTTCTCTGTGCCAGCCAGATCCATAGGCTGGAAACTGCGCTACAGAGAGAAAGGGAGAGAGCAGGCAACTCCAGCTCCTTTCTCATCCGCGAGCCAGGGACAAGGTGTCTGCAGAATGCGCACATACCAAGAAGTAAAACAAAAACAGTCGTGTTCGTTGAATGCGGAGTTTCTCCCATTGTGTGTGATGTTTTTTCTGTTAAGAGCAAAACACGTGTGCTGTACAAACTACAAAATACCAATTGTGTCATGTCAGTGATGCTGCCTATAAGTTAAACATTCTTATATTTGTATTTAAAACTGACATTGTGTAATACAAAGGTAAATGATAAAATTCATGCTGACATTCTTGCCTGTAGAATTTCATGGACAGAGGAGGCTGGTGGGCTAGAGTCCATGGGTTGCAAAGAATTGGACATGACTGAGCAGCTAACTCATGCTGACGATTTAACATTTTTTTCTTTACTTAGGATGACTTTGAACGGCAGCTAGAAAACACTACAACCAGTCAAGAGACAGCAGAGGGAAAGGAAAAGGATGATAGCTTAGTAATTTTAGAGGCGCTTCCCCCTGCTTTTTGCGCAAGGGGTCCCACATTTTTCTTTTCCACACGCTTAGTTGTTCAGTCATGTTTGACTCTTTGTGACCCCATGGACTGTAGCCCACCAGGGTCCTCCGTCCATGGGATTCTCCAGGCAAAAATACTGGAGTGGGTAGCCGTTTCCTTCTCCAGAGGATCTTCTCAACCCAAGGATGAAACATGGGTCTCCTGTGTTTCCTGCATGGCAGGTGGATTATTTACTGGCTCCCACAAATCCTGTAGCTGCTCTGCTCCAGGTGAGAAGCAGGGTCCTGGTTTTATGGTCCCCTGATCTGCTTGTTGTCGGAAACTAGACAACAGGATGTGATGATGACAAGATCCAGTGTGGCTGCTCTTCCCAATGCCCTGCTATGGTTTAGCCTGAATCACTTCATTTAATCCTCCCAACAACCCTAGGAAGCAGGTACTGACTGCTATTATCCCCAATTTGCAGACGAAGAAACTGAGGCTCAAGAAATGGGGAGCTGTGTGCAAGCTGGAATGTGGCCAAGCTGATACTTGGTTGCAGATCTCTGTCTTTAACCCCAAGATCTCCCTACCACCCCGTGCTCTCATTTTGCAGACTTGTACTCAAAATCATTTCTCTTGGGCTCTTTAGCGTCTCAAGATCCAGTTTCTCTCAAACATTGAATCTAAACACCCTTGGAATCATCTCGCCAACTGTTTCCCTCCCCTCTCAGACAAGTTTCCACATAAAATCTCTGAGAGAGACAGGGTAGGGAGGAGAAACTGAAAAAAAGGCAATGGATTTTTAATGTTTTATTGATTGTTCACTGTTCAGAGTTTCCCCGTTCAAGGCTGGTTGGAATCCCATTTGCCTTGGCTCTGCAAATCAGAGCGTCAGCAGCCACCTCCCTGAGACCCGGAGTGTCAGTTTAGGTGTTAATTATGTTTTCCTATCTGCCTATAAACTCCTGTTTGGGGGAGCCCAGGCGTTCTTAAAATAAATGGCAATATAAAATTGAAAACAGCTAGCGCTCCCGAATCAATTTTCACATCTTCTGACTTTGCAGCATAATTCACGTCTCCTTCCTGCGCCTGCGTGGCCGTGGGGACAGCTTCACACTTACCGTATAATTTCATGAGGAGCAAATCAGTTCATAATCGGCAGTGTCTTCGTGTCTCCCTGCCCCTTGGAGCCCTGAAGTAAAAGCAAGAAGTGCCAAGTCTCCCCACTTGATTAAACCATGTGGGCAAAGAGAGTGCAGAAAAGATGTATAATTTATTTTGTAAACTGGAGAGACAACTGCAAAGAATTCAACCTATAATTGTGAGGATAATCGCTCCCATTACTCGAGCCGTGCTTGTCGGCTGCACGGGGAGGAAAGCGGGAGCTGAGCTCGCACGTGTCAGAAGTGTGACACCAAGCAGAGCCGTGGAGGAGAAGCCCGCCTTAGCTGCCGTGTTACTCAGAATAGGGTTTTCTTTAAATATACACGTATTTAAATGGTGGTTTCATATACATACAGCAAAGTGCTCAAGTCTTACCAAACACGCTGCTCAACACATTCTTGCACCTATTACATAGCCACTTTGAATTTTTGCACACATGCATGCCTGTCTCACCTCCACCATGACCAAGATTTAGAACACCTTCAAACCTATTCTTGCTTCCTACTAAGGTAAAGGCTTGTTCACCTACAGTTATCCCTGTAGGTAACCTTGTCTGATTTCTCCTGTCTTTGTATTAATGGAACCACACAGTGCATCATGACCTTTGGTGCCATCCTTTCCACTCATCATGATTTGTCTGCATTTTGTCCACATTTTCATGCATGATGGGAGTTTGCCCTTTTTCATGGCTGTGTAGTAGTCTACTGTATGATTCATCTATTCTGTTGTGGGTGGGCATTTGAGCTGTTCCCAGTTTTTTGACTGTTACAAACCAAATGTGCTACCATCAACATTAGAAGGAGTTTGTCTTGCTTGTATTAAAAACTGGATCCATAAGTCCTGCACACACACTTGAGTCTTGACCTGCACATCTTTTAGTTATTTTCTCCTTCTCGGTTTTGGCTGAATCAGGAGCCAAGAGGGCAAACACCCTCAGCACTGGACAGAGAACCTGTTTCTTTCAGGAAGAGAATCCATCATTTCTAAGCCACCAGCTCCTTATTTTGCAGCAACTCTGAAGTCTTCGAGTTCCCGGGAGACTGCCTTTCCCTTGCTGGTTCTGGCTGCACGTTGCCTTTATTCTGAGTTAACTACTAGACCTAATTAAACAGCACCATCTCCTCCGAGTGGCTGGTTCTCTTCCCGTCTGAATACAAATTAAACTCCCATGCTGTTAACATTCAGGTCAGTTGATCAGAATCAACCTCTTTCAAAACTCTAAGGCCAAAGTGATTCCAATGTCAGTCACTGGGAGGGGCCGGAGTGCAATGCTTTCTAGCCGATTCCACTCCAGAACAGGCTGAGGAGGAGGGCTTATTCACAACTGAGGGGGCTGGGGCTGGGCTTGCCTGGGAGGGAGTGAGGATCCATGGCCATTGGAGCCCACGGTGTGGCCTAATTTATTGGCTACTGCACTCACTCCCTGCTACGCGGAGATTTGAAAACCTCTTTATTTCGTTTCTCTATTAATAGTTCATTGAGCAAATATTGATCCTGCTATGTGCTGGGCCCAGAAGATGACTGGGTGCACAGGACGCACACGTGTGGGGGGCAACAAAAAGGAATCAGCACTGAGATGCGGAGTCTGTGATTCCAACAGCACGGTGTGCTGAGAAACAGCAGGGCTGTGAAAAGTACTGGGGCTCTGATATAGGCTCTGGAGGAGCAGAGCCTGACTCCACATCCCAGCCTCCTTCTGGAGATGATTCGGTGGGTCCCAGAATCCTTCCAGGCCTGACTGGAGGCAAGCTTCTGATTTAGGACGTCTGGGATGGGTCCTGAGAATTTGTGTTTTCTGACAAATTCCCAGGTGATGCTGACGCTGCTGGCTCAAACCCTGGGACCCAGAGGCCTGAACAGCACAGGGGTTTCCAGGGATCATTGGCCAAGAGGTGTGGGCGCTGGGGTGGGACACATGTGCCTGGATGTCTGGACTTGCATTCTGCATGTGCAGCAGAGGCTCAGAGCGGTGAGCTGAGGTGAAGGCTCTTGGGCAGCAGCTCTGCAGTTCACATTTGAATTTGTACAGCTGTAGTTGTGGGCTTTTCTGGTTTGTGCCTCTGGCTGCCTCTCTACTCCCCCAGATTCTGTCCCAGTGGGACACCCTTGGAGCTCAGGGTGGGTCTTAGGAGGGTCTTAACTTCATGTGTTCATGCTCCACCTGGCCAGTTGGTGACAAAGAACTGTTCAAATCTGCTTTAGGGCTTTGCCACCTTCTCTGATGGAGAGACAGACTCAGGCATTGAGTTTGAAGGGCCAAGAGCAGCAGACAGAACAGGACAAGTTTCTTGGCCTTCCACCATGGGCCAGTGGCCATGGCACCGGGTCAGGTGGGTGAATGGTGCCATTCTAAAAGCCCCATCTGCTCTGGCTTCAGTGTGGTCCATTCACTTGTCCATTGGTGACCAGTTTCTCAGACCAGGGAGGCAAGGTGAACTCCAGTCTTTTGCTCTCAAGGAAGTTGCCTGCTTGTTGGGTGATTGAAGTCCAGTGTATCTATGGTGGACAGGACAATGAGCTGTCCAAAGAGTTTTCCGTTCAGGAAAAGAAAAAAGGAACACTCAAAGCTGTTGGGCCCTGCCAAAGAGAAACAGGGGCTGACCCTACTTAAAAGTGGTAAAGACAGATTTTCTTCAGTACTGTTGCAATAGGGGAAGGGAGTATAAAATGGAGTGATCTCAATTCCAAAAACATCCCAGGATGCTGTGTGCACCTGTGCAGTGAACTGGTCTTGTCACCCCCATTTTACAGAAGAAGGACCTGGGACCAGAAAGGGGGGATAATGTAGCAGGGGGTAGGGTCCTTGGGTAAGACAGTCCTGGGTTTACCTCTTTGCCCCAGGAACCAGCAGCTCTGAGACCTTGAGCAAGCTATGTAAATTATCTTCATGCCATTTTTCCTTCCCCAGGACAGTGGGGGCAGTGTGGATCAGTGTGGACCAGGGATGTGGATCAAATGGACAAAGGCCAAATTCTGGCTTCACTGTTCAGCTGTTGTGTGATCTTGGGCAAGTTTCTAAAGCTCTCTGTCCCTAGCTTGCTTATCTATACATTAAGAACAATCATGGTTGTTCAGATTAGAAGCATTATCATATTTTAAAATACCAGACTAGTTCTGGCACATATTAAGTACCATATTCATGTTGTCTCCTGCTGCTTTTTGAAAAATCAGGATTCTAATACAATTTACTTATTTGTGGTGAGGATTAGATGAGACAGATAGCCAGACATCTCTCTCTGTCTCTCCCTTTGACTCCATCTATGATGGTTGAGTGTTGAGGGGAAGCTGCTCTTCACTTTGACCTAGAAAAGTTGTTTTCCTATTTTTAAAGTAAGCTGCCATTGTGATTAGTTTCTGGAACACAGCTGTCACGGTTTTGGACTTGATTTTGCTTTCTGTCTGGAGGAGATCGCTCCCTATTTATTTTGCAGGCCTGTGGCCATCACGTCTGGCTCTCCCTCTCCACCCTGTGCTCTGTGAAATGGTTCTGGCTTTGTCCCTGGGTGTGGGAGCCCCCAGCTGTTTGCTGGGTCTTGTTCAAATCCTGTGAATAAATAAATAGAACTGAAATATAGAGCTGATGGGGTCAGGAAATAAACCGATGAGTGTGTGTGTGTGTGTGTGTGTGTGTGTGTGCATGAGTGTGTGTGTGTTGAGTGGAGGGTTTGATGGCCTGATTTGGGTGAGGGGGCTTGGGAAATAGATGAGAAACAAAAGCAAATGTAGCTGTTTTTGTAATTTTATTTTGGAATGAAAATGTCTGAAAAGTTGTGTTTTTTTTTTGTGAGTATGCTGCACCACGTGGCATGTGGGATCATAGCTCCCTGACCAGGGATCAAACCTGTGCCCCCTGTATTGGAAGCATGGAGTCTTAACAGCTGGACCTCCAAGGAAGCCCCTGAAAAGCTTTTAGATATGAAAATAAGGTATGCTCATCTTTAAACAAACAAAAAACAAAACAGACGTTTAAAAAGCCACAAAGAAGAAAATGAAAACTACCAGGAATATTATTAATTGGAAACAACGCTGGCATAATTTTAGCTTCTGTTTCGAACTAGCTTAAGCAAGAAAGGGAATTTACTCCTATAAAGTGGCTTATCTAACTAGATTAAGCTTCAGGACTGGTTACATCAAGGGCCTTAAACAATGCGACTATGACTCAGCCTCTCTCACTATCTCTGCTTTTCTCTTTGTTGGTCTCAGTAACAGTCCAGCTTTCCCCTCCTGGTGAGAAGAAGGCTGCCCGAAACTTCAGGATTTCCTCTGATTCACATAATGGTTTAAGTGAAAAGAGAACACCTCCATTCTAGGGATTCTGGCGGAAGTCCCAGAGAAGCCTCTCATTGGCCTCTTTTGAGTGATGGGCACATCCCTGAGCCAGTCACTGTGGCTGGAGGGAGCCGGTGTTCTGACTGGCCAGATCTGCGTCGAGCACCACCCTTAGACTCACAAGTTGTATTAGCTCTACTCCCCAGAGGAAAAATGGGGCGCTGTTCCCAGAGAAGGGACAGTGCTAGACAGACAAAAAGACACATGCCCACTGCCCTTTGAGTCTGTGGATGGACTGGGAGACGATGGTTGAGTGGAGGGTGCCCACACGCCCGGCCAGCAGGAAGTAGCAGGACAGACACACCCCCGGATACTCGGGCAGAGACCACCGACTCCTCCTGAACTCCCGGCTTAAAATGTGATTTATATTTAGTACGAGGAAAGCTGTCAAGCTCTTAAATATGTATGGGATTGGGAGACCCGGGAGGGAGAGAAAGTGCAGATTCTGCATGTGCCAGCGAGGAATTAATTAGAAATAAGCCGTGTACGAGAAGCTGTCTGAATTCTGTGCTGCTTTTGATCCGGCTGCCAACAGATGACTTTGGGAATTCTCCGCCAAGGAGTGAGCCCTGGGCCTCTCGGGAGGCGGGTGCCCCGGCCCGGAACATCCGTGAAAGGTGGGGAAAGCTGGCGGCTACTTTCCTTGGTCTGGCCCCATTGTCGGCTCTCAGCTTGTGGGTGACTCCTTCCCGTGGCAGGAGTGCCGCGTGGATCAAGATGCCACAAATGTGCCTGTCCCCGGGAGGTGGGATTATTTATGGACCTGGGTTGGGGGCAGGTAGACAGGGCCTGGGTGCTTGTGGGTGGACCATTGGCTAGTATTACCTCCCAGGAGCTGAGTCACTGACCCTCTGCCGGGACTTGTGGGGGTCCTGGACACTCACATTCCCTTTGCACTGACCATTATTGATGTACAGTCTCACCAACAAGATGCCAGATGGGTCAGAGGCTGGGCCTCTCCTGGGTCTGACCACACCTGGCTCTGGCTGGACACACAGTAGACACATTACAAATACCAGTTAGCACTGCAGCCTGTGGGCAGGAAGGGACCTGGAGCCAGGATAATCTTTTTTTCTTTCTTTTTTTATGATTTATTTATTTATTTTTGGCTGCCCTGGGTCTTCATTGCTGCTCACCGGCCTTCTTCAGTTGCGGTGAGCAGGGACTACTCTCTAGTTGCTGTGTGCGGACTTCTCAGTGCCATGGTTTCTCTGTTGTAGAGCACCGGCTCTAGGCACTTGGGCTTCAGCAATCGTGGCACATCAGTGTGGTAGTTGTGGCACATGGGCTGAGGTGTCTCTTGGCATGAGGAATCTTCCTGGACTGGGGATCAAACCTGTGTGCCCTGCATTGGCAGGTTCTTTATCACTGAACCACCAGGGAAGTCCCCAGAATGATCTTCTAAAAATCTCACCATGTCACACCCCTACCCAGAACACTCTGGGAACGCCTCACATCACCAGGGACAAAGGCCACTGACCCATCTGTGCTATGCGGGTCCCTCAGCTCTGTCTGGGTCCAGCCCCACCACCTTCCTCGTATGCAGGTCCTTCTCTACCCCGGTGTTTGCTGACCTCCAACGGGCTGGCTTATTCCTACCTCACAACCCACGTCCTGCAGTTTCCTCTTTTCTGGAATCTTCTGGCCCCGATCTTCTCAGGTTGGATTTTTCCCGTGATGTAGATCATGTATCAAGGACCCCAGTCCGTGGTATCTTGTGGCAGCCCGCTGACTAATGTGGTGCTTAATGCATATTTTTTGGATAAAAGTTTGAATCTTTGGACTAAATTAATGAGTGCTTGAAAGCTTTCAAAGGTTATCACTTCAGGGGGGTATTCATTTTAAAACATGTTTATTATTATTATTTTTTTTGAGTTCATTATAGATCCAAATGCAACTGTAAGAAACAACCCAGAGAAATCCTTTGTGCATTTTTGCAGGGTTTCTGCCCAATGATAGGCATCACAACCAAGATGAACCCATCGTGCTTTCTTTTTAAGAATATTTATTTTTATTTATTTAACTTATTTAGCTGCACGGGGTCTTAGTTGTGGCACATGAAATCTTGTAGCTGTGGCATTGTGGGATCTAGTTCCCTGACCAGGGATTGAACCTGGGCCCCCTGCATTGAGAGCTCAGAGTCTTAGCCACTGGACCAGCAAGGAAGTCCCAAACTCATGGTGCTTCCTGGTTTCCACACTCTTCTTGTGTGTGTCAGTGTCATCCTGACCCCTGTGCACAATCCTAAATGCACCAGCTCAGCCCAGACACCAAGCCCCCTCAACACCACAAAGGACCCTGAGTTGTCCTGTTATTCCCTCCCTTGTACCATTTTTTAAAGCAAAATTTTCCAGTTGATTTTATGCAAAACTCCAAGTGGGTCAGGAGCAAGTGGGCTTATGGGGCTGTGGCAGTTTCTGCAGCTCCTGCAGGCCTTGCCCAGCTTTTTGGTCAGATACCCCCCCCTCCAAAAAAAAAAACAGGCTGGGGATCAGGAGATATGACATAGAGCAGCTGGGATCTGGGGAATTCACTGTGGAGGTGGCTGGACTCGGTGTCCAGGGCTCACTTCTGGGTGTGAGCTGGAGGTGGGGGGGTGGTGGTCCTAGGACCTGTTATTTAGAGACTGAGCATGAGCCAGGAGTCCAGGGCCCAACTCTGACAGCCCAGGGTATGAGTTTGAGGTCCTGGGTGCTTCCCTTGGAGCCCAAAAAGTGAGCAAAGTCAGGGGTGGGGGTGGTTCTGTGTCCAGCCCCAAGAATTCAGGATGGGAGCAGAAGTCCTGGTCCAGCGCTGGCAGCCGCAAGCACTGGCCTCATTTGGCAGGTTCCCTCACCACCCCCACCTCCCACTCCCCTAACCCCACCCTGATCTGTCCCACCCTCTTTGGAGCCCACATCTCCTTCCAGCCAGGTGGTTCTGCAAGTCTTTCGAGTCCCCGGGCTCCTATGGACAAGCTCCTTTGCTGAGTTTAGCGTCAATGTCTGCTGCTGCTCCTTGGAGCTTCCACTTTTCTATCACGTGGCTCCCCATCTCTGTGCAGAGCTCAGAGGGGCTTTGGCCTTGTGAGGGGGCTCCGGGGCTCAGACTGGAAGCCAAAATCAAGGCCCAGGTGCTACTCATAGGCAGAGCTCCATCCCTGATCTCTTTCCCCAGAGCACGGGGAGGGCACAGTGCACACTCGCCTTCTCTGAGCCAGGCACTTGCTCCCACGTCTTGTCAGTGAGCTCACAGAATGCCAGGCACAGGGGACGAAGTGATCTGACACACTCAAGGCGGTTCATAGTGGTCGGGCCAGGACTGAACCTGTAGCTCCTTCTGCCTCTCCCTCCCCATCTTCTGGGAAGAAAGCCAGGAGGTATCTCCCTAGAAGGACCTCCACCGGTAGGTTCTCTTCTGTCCTTTCCAGGGACCTGTCCACCCCTCTACGCTCACCACAGCTTCAGTCACGTGGCTCCACCCTTGCTCAAGTTTCAAGAAACCTACTCAAGATTCTGATTTCGTCTGTTTTTTAAAGTTTTTTCTCTGTGAAGATTGGAATTCAGGGATATTTATCTCGCCGGGCATGTGAAAGCTTAAATAAAATAAGCTTTATCTGTTGGAAGCTGTCAACTGATAAAAAAAAAAAAAAAAGAAAGAAAGAATTAAGCATATTCCTCTTTAATGAACTCTCCAGACAGAGGCAGCTTTCTGCCCCTTGGCTTAGTTCTTCTCTGTAGAAACAGCCCTGTGCCCAGTCTGAGAACCGCCGTGGGACTCCACTCCCCGACCCCTCCCCGCCAAACTGTCTAGACATCCTGTAAACAGAGCGATTGCCGGGCGGCTGCAGCTCGGAGGTGGGAGATGTTTGTCACTTGCGGATGGCTGAATGAAGATTCATGGCCACAGAACGTTCTCCTTGGGACAAAAGAATGCCAGCGTCTCTCCTTTCTTGGAGCTTTTTACTGGGTTAGGGGCTCCATGCGGGAAAGTGTCATCCCCTCCAGGGAACATATTCTCTTCCCAGGATGGCTTCCCAAGGGTGCCAGACCCTGGACCCTGATGCAGAGGGAACCTGCCCAGCCGGAGCCTTCCTGGGAAATGCAGATTCCCCAAGGTCATGCCCCAGGTTCCCCAAGATCGCACCCTGTGGAAGAGACCCTCTCCACCCAGTCAGGAAATCTGGTTGGTTTTATTTCCCATGCCTGCCACTCCCATGGCCACCACCCCAGCAGCCTCTGAAGCCTGGACTGTGGCTGTGGCCCCCTCCCTGGTCTCTCTCCTTCTGTCCCCACCCTGTATGCTCTAAATTGTAGGTCTGAGCATGACCAGCCTCTGATCAAAACCCTGCAATGTTCTACTTTATTCATAGTAAAACCCTAAACTCTTAATATGGTCTCAGGGATGTACTTGAACTGTTCTCATTAAACCTGCGCTACCTATCCAAATTCACCTCCTTCTACACCTCCTTTGCACACGACATCCAGCCCCATCAGCTTCCTTGCAGGGATGGGAATGCGCCAGGCACCCTGGCCTCGGGACCTTTGCTCTGGTTGTTCCCTCTGCTTGGCATGCTCTTTGTGCAGACGCTGGCCACTTCAAGTCTTTGCTCACATGTCACCTTCTGGACCAGTTCATCCCTGACCATTCTATTTTGTAATCAAGGGTTCACTCTGGTGCTGTACATTCTATGAGTGCATGCTAAGTCGCTTCAGTCGTGTTTGACTCTATAAGATCCTACGGTCTGTAGGCCTGTCAGGCTCCTCTGTCCGTGGGATTCTCCAAGCAAGAATCCTCGAGTGGGTTGCCATGCCCTCTTGCAGGGGATCCTCCTGACCCAGGGATTGAACATCTTACGTCTCCTATATTGGTAGGCAGTTTCTTTACCACTAGCGCCATCTGGGTTTGAACAAATGTATGATGCTGTATTGGAGACAGAAATGGCAACCCACTCCAGTATGCTTGCCTAGAGAATCCCGTGGGCAGAGGAGCCTGGTGGACTGCTGTCCATAGGGTTGCACAGAGTCGGACACGACTGAAGCGACTTAGCATGCATGCATGCATTGGAGAGGGAAATGGCAACCCACTTCAGGATTCTTGCCTGGAGAATACCATGGGCAGAGCCTGGTGGGCTGCTGTCTATGGGATCACAAGTGACTTAGCAGCAGCAGCAGCATGATGTTATATGTATGACATACGATCTCCTTGGACTGCAAGGAGATCAAACCAGTCAGTCCTAAAGGGAATCAACCCTGAATATTCACTGGAAGGACCGATGCTGAAGTTGAAGCTCCAGTATTTTGGCCACCTGATGTGAAGAGCCAACTCATTGGAAAAGACTCTGATGCTGGGCAAGATTGAGGGCAGGAGGAGAAGGGGATGACAAGATAGTTGGATGGCATCATCCACTCAATGGACATGGGTTTGAGCAAGCTCCAGGGAAAAGGAAAGCCTGGCATGCTGGAGTCCATGAGGTCGCAAAGAGTTGGACATGACTGAGCAACTGAACAACAAAAAACGATCATTTTAGTATCATAAAGATTATTTTCACTGCCCTCTCCCTGCACCTCTGGCAACCACCAATCTTTCTACTGTCCCCATTGTTTTGCCTATTCCAGAATATCATATAGTTGTAATCCTATAATAAATAGCATTTTCAGATTGGGTCCTTTCACTTAATAATATGCATTTGAGTTTCCTCCATGTCCTTTCGTGGCTTGAGAGCTCATTTCTTATTAATGCTGAGTAACATTCCACTGTCTGGAGGCACCACGGTTTATTTATCTATCCACCTACTGAAGGAATCTTAGTGTTTCCAAGTTTTGGCTATTATGACTAAGGCTGCTATTAACATTCATGTGCAGGTATTTCTGTGGACATATTTTCAGCTGTTTTGGATAAATACCAAGGAGTTCGATGGCCAGATCCCACGAGAAGAGTTTGGTTTCACAACTTTCAGACTGTCTTCCAAAGTGGCTGTACCAGGTTGCATCCCCACCAGCACTGAATGAGAGAGTTCCTGTTGCTCCACACCCTCACCAGCATTTGATGTTGTCAGTGTTCTGGATTTTGGCAATTCTAATAGGCGTGTGGTGGCATCTTATTGTTTTAATTTGCATTTCTCTGATGATATATAATGTGGGGCATCTTTTCATAAGCTTATGTGCCATCTGTATATCTTTTAGTGAGGTGTCTGTTAAGATTTTGACCCATTTTCAAATGGGGTTGTTTGTTGTCTTATTGTTGAGTTTTAAGAGTTCTTCAGGTATTTTTGGTGACAGTCCATTATCAGATGTGTCCCTTGAAAATGTTTTCTTTCAGTCTATGGCTCGTCTTCTCATTTTCTTGACAGAGCAGAAGTTTCTAGTACTAACCAAGTCCAGCGTATCGATTCTTTCTTTCATGGATCACATTTTCAGTGCTATACCTAATAACTCATGGCCATAACCTAATAACTATACCTAATAAGTTCAGGGTCACCTAGAATTTTTCCTGTTTCCTTCTCAAAGTTTCATAGCTTTGCATTTTATATTTAGGTCTATGATCCCATTTGAGGTAATTTTAGTGAAAGGTAAAGGTCTTTGTTTGGGTTGATATTTTGGCGAATGATGGAGATGATGATAATGAAAATGATGATCATCACCATGATGCTGCTGCTGTTGATGTGACCACGATGCTGGTGATGCTGGTGATGATGATGACGGTGATGATGCAATGATGCTGGTGATGATGATGATGGTGATGATGCTGGTGATGCTGGTGATGATGATGACGGTGATGATGCAATGATGCTGGTGATGATGATGACGGTGATGATGCTGGAGATGATGATGACGGTTATGATGCTGGTGATGCTGGTGATGATGATGACAGTGATGATGCTGGTGATGATGATGACGGTTATGATGCTGGTGATGCTGGTGATAATGATGACGGTGATGATGCTGGTGATGATGATGACGGTTATGATGCTGATGATGCTGGTGATGATGATGATGGTGATGATGCTGGTGATGATGATGACGGTTATGATGCTGATGATGCTGGTGATGATGATGATGGTGATGATGCTGGTGATGATGATGACGGTTATGATGCTGGTGATGCTGGTGATAATGATGACGGTGATGCTGATGATGATGATGCGGTTATGATGCTGATGATGCTGGTGATGATGATGATGGTGATGATGCTGGTGATGATGATGACGGTTATGATGCTGGTGATGCTGGTGATAATGATGACGGTGATGATGCTGGTGATGATGATGACGGTTATGATGCTGGTGATGCTGGTGATAATGATGACGGTGATGATGCTGGTGATGATGATGACGGTTATGATGCTGATGATGCTGGTGATGATGATGATGGTGATGATGCTGGTGATGATGATGACGGTTATGATGCTGGTGATGCTGGTGATAATGATGACGGTGATGCTGATGATGCTGGTGATGATGATGACGGTGATGATGCTGATGATGCTGGTGATGATGACAGTGATGATGGTGATGCTGATGATGTAGTGATGATGACGGTGATGCTGATGATGCTGGTGATGATGATGGTGATGATGCTGATGATGCTGGTGATGATGATGACAGTGGTGATGCTGGTGATGCTGGTGATGATGATAACAGTGGTGTTAGCAGCTGTAGCAGATGCTGCCAATGGTCCACTCTATCCCCATAGTCCACCCTGGAGGCTGGTGGCTGCTGATAGCTTCCTGCATTTCTGAAACCACAGGGTTTCTCTGTCCACAGGAAGAGTGTTCTGAAGCCGAGTGTAGAGACAGAGCATGAGTGCTGGGGAGTTAAGACATCCCCCTTTCTCCTCCACAGGGGCAGCCTCAGTCAACAACAGAAAGGAGTTGGAAGGTTGAGACCCCATGGCCATTGGTGGGACAATGTCCTATATAGTCTCTATGCAGGTCCCACACTACAGAGTGACTGGTCTTTCATACCTTGTATTGATTTACCTGCTTCACTGCCTTGCTTCCCATTCCTTCCCCTTCTGGACCACCTCCCCTAAACTACTTCCACCAAAATCCTTGTCTCAGGCTCTGTGTTTGGGGTACCCTAAGCTAGGCAAAAATCAGATGCTTACCCAATGATGGGGGCTGGGTCTGTGCTTTCTTCCAGAACCTTGTATGCAAATGTCATGCAGACCTTTTTGGCACCAGGGGCTGGTTTCATGGAAGACAGTTCTTCCCCAGACCAGGGTGGGAGTGGTTTCGGGATGATTCGAGGGACTGACACTTATTGTGAACTTCATTTCTGTTATTATTGCATCAGCTCCTCCTCAGATCCCTGGGTCAGGAAGATCCCCTGGAGAAGGAAATGGCAACCCATTCCAGTATTCTTGCCTGGAGAATCCCATGGACAGAGGAGCCTGACCAGCTATAGTCCATGAGGTTGCAAAGAGCTGGACAGGACTTAGAGACTCAACAACAACAACATGCAGACCTATGAGGAAGTCATTATTATGCTCATTTACAGTTGAGGAGACCAAGGCTCGGGGAGATGGAGTGGTCCAGCTGGAGTCACACAGCTGATGGGTGCTATGCTATTTGCCCACCTCTGCAGTCTGGGCTTGTTCTAAGTTATGAACACATCTGCCAGCATGAGGTGGACATGTGGTCCACCCTCTGACTAACAGGCCTTGGTTGGGGGACAGGGGTGGCCAAGGTCACAGAGCAAATCAAAGCATGGTTAGGACCCAAGAGTCCTTCTCTTTTCAGCAGCCAGCCTGGTCCCCTCTGGGACAAAGATCCAGGCATGTGAAATCAAGAATGTGCAATTGGTGGTGAGCAAGCATTTCATTGATTCATTTCTTCAAGCATGGTGTATGTGTGTGAGTGTATATAAGTGTGTGTGCATCTGTGTTTGAGTGTGTGTCTCTGCAGGAGTTGGAGTTTGTGTGTGAGAATGTGTGTGTGTGTCAGTGTGTGTAAATGTGTTCACCTGTGATTGTGTGTGCCTCCTCTGCAGTGAGGCATACAAGCATACACCACAGCCCTTGCCATTGTGAGGTGTGTGTCAGGGGGAGTCAGACCAGTGTCCTGGCAGGGCCAATACAGGGGTCAGTGATGGGATGGGAGAAGTTAAGGAGAGTCGGGGCTGGGACAGGGGGTCTGCCACTTGTCTGAATGGTCAGGAAGGGCCCTGAAGTGGAGGGACTCAGTGAGGTCCCAAATGGTGAGTAACCTGGGTGAGGTGTTGCCAGGGATCAGGTGCCCCAGCAGATCTGGGCTGGCTGGTGGGGGTAGAGAGAAGCTGAGGTTCTCTTTTCTCTTCTTGGCTATGCTTTGACCTGCTTTGTGACCTTAGCCTCATGCTTCCCCAGCTGTGGTCTCAAAGTCCCCAAGAACAAAGCCTGAGCAGTACCAGGGGCACCCTCTGACATTGGCCCTGGTGGGGAGGAGGCAGTTCTTGGTGTGGGAATGGCTTCTCTGCACCTGCTCTGGCCTGGCCACACTGAGCATCTTTTCTGAGGGGAGCCTTGTAAACCGAGTTGACCCCAGGATGGGACCAGGCTGTGGGCAGATGGGCTGGCATCTGGCCTGGCCCCCCAGATTCACTGTGATGGGCTCACAGCTGGCAACAACCTTTCGGGGGGCTGCTTGATGCTTTGTCAGGTGGCTGATGAGCCCTTTCTGAGTCCTGATCCAACAAAGCGATGATAAAATATGCGTTCTCAGGGCAGGGAGGCCCCAGCAGCCCATTATGGGAGACATTACCGTGTTTGAATTTAGAAATGAGGTCGTGGGGTGACATATAAATGCCGTCTCTATTTGCTGCTGGGGCCAGCAGCCTCCTCTTTCACGCAGAGTCACAGAATGCAAAGTTTACATTTGTTCTTAGGATGTTTGCGCCCCTTGGCTGATGTCTGGACAGACACAGAAGCTGAGCACTTCCTGCAGCCCCGGGTTTGCCGGAAGCCAGGCTGAGAAATTGGTCTGAAATCTGGGAAATGATAAGAGGGAAACATATTGTCTCCCAAGCCCCTTATTTCTAATCCTCATAATAGCTGTACTGGGTGGGTGATGGGCTGGGGAATGTTCACTTGCAAAGGGCTGGCTGTCTGAGTGGGGCTGATGATCTAGGTGAAATGTGGGTGAATTAGGGACACCATCGCTGGCCGAGACTCCTGGTTGTACCAGCTGCTTAACTGGGCCCATCTCACACCTTAACCACATTCTTAGGTCAGATCCAAACTGGGGAAGGAGCACTCAGACAGATTCTTCTCCTTCAGCAGACCCCAGGCTGGAAGATGAAACCATCAGGTGGGCTTTGGAGTGCAAAATGACAACAAGGCAGATTTCTTAGTTGATGCAAATGCTCTCTGGCATCGGCCCCAGGAAATACCCACAAGTTTTGACACATGCCAGACATTGAATCTTTAACATTTACGTTTTTTCAACTTGAATCATCTCAACCACAGGCCCTTTGCATGTGTCAAGGTCAAACCCTCCTGTCAAAATTGTACTTTAACATTTATACCTCTGAGAACTTGATTAATGTCTGGTTCCTCCCCAGACTGTGATTTAATGAAGCTGAGGTCTCTCTGGTCTTGTTCACAGTTGTATACTTGGGCCCAGCAAAGGGCCTGGCACAGAGTAGGCCCTGCTGGTTTCTTGTTGGACACATTCAGGAAGGTCCACACACACTCCGTTGCCACAGCTTTATGGAGCCCAGCGCCTTCTCATTGGGTTCCATGAAATTTATCTCCACCCTCCCTCCGCTCTTTAATAAAGAGCTTTGTTAAATCGCAGAGGCACTTTTGCCCCGAGAAAGGCTTGTTCAGAAATCATATTCTTTTCTTTGTTAAGACTGATGGTTTATTTCACTTATAAAGTGGAATATCCAAGTTGTCACTCTAGAAAGTCACAAGGCAGGGAGCAGGTAGGGGAATGAAATGGTGTTTCAAGGATATCAGGAAAGCCTGAGGGAAAAGGTGATGAAATTGTAGTGGGTAGGAGTTGGACTCCAGAGCAAGATGGCTGGGGCTTACATCCCAGTTCTGCTGTGACTTTGGGCGAGGAGCTTAACCTCTCTGTGCTTCAGTCTCATCCGTGAAAGGGAAATAATAATCTTAAACATGGCTGGTTCTCGTGCCAAAGCCAAAGAGCTCGGGGTAGAGGGGATGGCACAGCGTCCATTAAATGATCTTGGGACACTGCTGCTTACAACTCAAGGGCCAGACATGGCCACGTGGTCCTCCCACCCAACCTCCAAGTGGTCAAGAAGTTGAGTGGGAGAGAAATATTCGGAGAACAACATGGTGGCCCTCATCCACAGGGATCTGTTTGGCGCATTTCTCTGGAGACCTCCTTCTGTGTTTGCACACACATGTATGTACTAAGATCTTCTCTTATCAGCATGTGTAACTCTCCTTTGTGCCTTTAAAGGCTGCAGTGAATTTCATGGTTCGGACACCCCATAGTTTATTTTGCCAGCCATCTACAGAGGGACGTTTAGGACGTCAGTCTTTGTTTTGTGAACAATCCCACAGTGGACGTTCTTGTCTGTCTCTTTAGTGGACACACCTCAGAATAATGGAGATGCTAGGTGCCAGCTCGCATATTTACATTTTTCACAAATATGGAAAACTCGTCTCCCAGAGTGATCATCTGTATACACTCCAACCTCTGGTGTGTGTTGATTTCCCACACGTTTGCCAACAAGTGATCTAATACAGTTTAAATTTATTTTTAACCTCATGGGAGATCTCTTTTAATTTTTTAAAATTATAAAAGAATTACTTATAGAAAATGTAACAGTGAAGAAGTATGTATGGAGCAGAAATCAGAAGTCCGCTCTTTGCTTTCCTTATTTCTCATTTCATGCCCCATTTCAGAGGAGCCACTGTTAAAAGTTTGTCGGGGGACTTCCCTGGTGGTCCAGTGGTGAAGACTCCATGCGCCCAAAGCAGGGGGCCCAGGTTTGATCCCTGGTCAGAGAACTAGATCCTGCATGCTAAACTAAGACCTGGAGTAGCCAAATAAATAAGTTTAAACATGTAAAAAAAAATTAAAAGAGGAGCTTTTTTTTTTTTTTTTTAAAGAAATTTTGTCAGGAATCCTTCCAGAATTTTCTTTCTACAATTGCATAATATACATTCATAAGTATATATTGATTTTTAAATTAAATGCATAACTGTTGTTATCACTGTATCATCGAGTGTTCTGGACCTTGCACCACCACCTCTCCGTGCACTCCCATTTTTAATTTTTAACATCTTTTATTACATTTATTTTTATGAAATCTACTGGCTTCTTGGGTTTTCTTTTCCCTTGTTTTTCTGTCTTCTCACACATCTATAGACGGAGGAGGGAGAAAGGGAAGGGAAGTTGATTATGGGGCTGTCTGTTTTTTCTCTTTCCTTCCCAGAGTTGCCTGGGGTGTGGTGACCGGAGTCCAGATGTGTCTCTGGGGTGCAGGCAGGAAGAGGAGAAGGCAGGCTGGCTGCAGAGCCTCCACGTTGAGGAGGGGAGGTGGGAGGCTGGCCGAGGAAGGGGATGTAACGCAGACAAGAATCCTTCCAAACTCTGGTGGGGAGAAAAAGATCTCCTGTGGCGAAATTCAGCAAAATGCTATTAAGGATAAATTTTTTATTGTTCTGTCCTGTAGGCAGCTTGGGAAAATACTGTAGTCTCAGCATAAATGAGTTCCCGCATCTTATCTTGTTTTTAAATGACAGCTTCAGCACCAGTTCTGACTCTGGAATAATGGGGGAGTCCCTGGGAGCTGCAGGCTGGGGCGCTGGATAGAGAAGCATGAGGCCAGCCCTAGGGCAGGACTGGCAGGACCAGCTGGGCCAACCGGTGCTCCACACTCTGCACCCCAAATGGAGGAATATGGCCAAAGGAAAACTGAGTGCACCAAATATATCAGAAGCCGTGCGTGCCCATTTCATGAAAACTACCTTGGTTTATTCACTTAGTTACAAACTCTAAGGTGGTGCTTCATGTATGCAGGGAACTGTTCTTGGTGCTTTAGAAATAGTCATTTATTTGTTTTCTGCAGCACCTTGATGTGGAAAGATCCCCAGATCTGTTGTGAAGACAGTGGGTGGGTAACCATGGAGGCGGTGTGGGGTGTAGGCACCCAGCCCCGTTCATGTGTCACCCCAGGCTCCACATGGCCTTACCTGCTCCCTGGACCTCGGCCGCTTTCCTTAGCAAAGCAGTGTTCTGTCCCCAAGGTTGAAAACCGCTATCACCTCCCTTGTTGTCACATCCCTGCTCCTCTGCACCCCACGCCCGACCTCCCCGCCCCTGGGGAGGGTCTAGCTTCAGCACAGCCCCCATTTTGCCCTCAGAGTTGGAGCCACAGCTGCTCCAGGGCCCAGATTCACACAATGAGGACCCTTAGATGCTTTGGTTTCTCCTATGACTGCCCCAAGTCACACCCTAAAACTATGGGGGAGCAGTCAACACCCAGCAGGGCAGAACATAGACCCAAGACAGGACAGGAGAGGGGGAGGAGCTGGGAATGGGACAGTCTTGCCTCCGTCCACGGGTGGATCGGTCCTGTAGTCAGGGATCTCACTGCCTCTCTGGGGACATCCTGCCTGAGCCAGCAGGCTGCAGTGACCAGCTTGGTGATGCCCACCTCCTCCCTCTCTTCACTCTTGCTTCCTGAGACTGCAGCCCTCAATTAAGCCTTAGGGTCGAGCTCTGCCTCCATTTTCCAGGGAATTCCAGTGGAGCAGGAAAGTTGGGCCATAAAGAAGACAGAGTGCCAGAGAATTGATGCTTTTGAATTGTGGTGCTTGAGAGCCCCTTGGACAGCAATGAGATCAAACCAGTCAGTCCTAAAGGAAACCAACCCTGAATATTCATTGGAAGGTCTGATGCTAAAGCCAAAGCTCCAATACTTTGGTCACCTGGTGCTACGAGCTGACTCATTGGAAAGGACTCATGCTAGAAAGGATTGAAGGCAAAAGGAGAAGGGGATGGCAGAGGATGAGTTGGTTGGGTAACATCACCAATTCAATGGACATGAACTTGGGCAAACTCCAGGAGATGGTGAGGGACAGGGAGGCCTGGCGTGCTGCAGTCCATGGGGTCTCAAAGAGTCAGATGCAACTTAGTGACTGAACAACAACAACCAGCGGAGCAGAGAGAAGTGTGCTGAGGGACTTCAGTGACCATTCCCATGGCACTCTCCATCACCCACTACGATCCCCATGGTGTGCCTTTCTTTCATCCTCACAGCAGTGCCTCCTTAATCCAGATAAAGCTTTGGCATCAAATGTGTCCGAGGTCACCAGCTCAGATGAGGAGGAACTGGGCAATTTGGACCTGGAATTTGTGCTCTCAAGTGTTGTGTTACCTGGAGCCAGAGGTGACTTGAAGGCTGGTGGTCACCGTGCAGTCAACCCCTGCCATTCCTGACTCCAAGCTTCACATGCAGTGTCTCAGTGCCCCCAGAAACCCTGGGGAAGGAGAGCCATGATTATCATTCTACAGATGGAAAAAGTTTGGCTCAGAAAGGTTTGCAAATCTTAATTAAAATTTATGTTGGGAATAACTTGGTGGTCTAGTGATGCTGAAGCTCTAATACTTTGCCACTGATGTGAAGAGATGACTTATTGGAAAAGACTTTGATGCTGGGAAAGATTGTAGGCAAAAGGAGAAGTGGGTGGCAGAGGATGAGATGGTTGGATGGCATGGGACTCAAGGGACGTGAGTTTGAGCAAACTCTGGGAGATAGTGAAGGACTGGGAAGCCTGGCATAGTGCAGTCCATGGGGTCGCAAAGACTTAGGGACTGAACAGTCAGTGGTTAAGACTTGAGACTTTCACTGCTGGGGCCTGGATTTGATTCCTCATCAGGGAACTAAGATTCCATAAACCATGTGGGACAGCCAAAAAAATTTATTAATGTCACCTGCTTCTTTTTACCTCTTCTTCTTTTTTTTAAGGAAAGGCTTACTAGAAACTTTTAAATGTGCTTTGCGTTATATTTCAATCATATAGAATCGGCCTAAAATAGCAGTTCCCAACTTTTGGGAATTCACTACGTTCTTTTGAATGCATACACATAAGGAGTTTTTAGCCACGTGTTTGAAAGGATTGAAAGACTCCAGACAGCAATTAGTTGTGACAACTCCACATCGTCCCAGGGACACTTGCTGGGTTGGTGAAGCCACTGCACCCCGCAAGCTGGTGGCATGAGGTGGCGACGTGGCAGCTGTCTCTGTGCAGGCCTCTTGGTCTCCTCCTCTATACAGTTCACACACTGCCTATCTCTGCAAAGAAAGTGCCTTCCTGCTTGTGGACACAACCCATGGTGTGTATTATGTGCCGAGGCCCTCAGCTCACTCAGCCCCGAGGCCCCTTGCTCCCAAGTCCTTGTAAGATTTTTGTATCCTTTGCATAAAAAATATTTGGCAACTTTTTATTTTATTATCTTATATTTAAGCTATTTAGTCCTCACAATGGCACTTTGAGAAAGGCACTGTTATTATTCCCAAATCACAGATGAAGAAACTGAGGCCAGGTAAGTTGAGATGAGTTAACTGAGGTCCTGCGGGTGGTAAGTGACAGAGTCTGGCTCTCTCTACAGAGTGTCACCGCAGGGAGCTGTTCTCCATTTTCACCTGTACTCACAGAGTTTTATTTTTGTGTTTTAAAGTTCTTTTTATTTTTTGGCTGTGCCACAAGGCTTGTGGGATCTTAGCTCCCCTACTAGGGATTGAACCCATACACTCAGCAGTGAAAACATTGTCCTAACCACTGGACCACTAGGGAATTCCCCTAAAGTTCTTTAATTGAGGCATAAAAATGTAGAAGTTTGTAAATCTTAGTTTGACCTCAGTGAACTTTATATATGTCTATACCACCCATGGACTTCTCTGGTGGCTCAGTGGTAAAGAATCCGCCGGCCAATGCAGGAGACACAGGTTCTATCTCTGATCCAGGAATAGTGCCTGGAGAAGGAAATGGCAACCTATTCCAGTATTCTATCCTGGAAAACCCCATGGGCAGAGGGGCCTGGCGGGCTATAGTCCACGAGGTCACAAGAGAGTCAGACATAACTCTGTGACTGAATGACAACAACAAATTAAAAGAAAAGTGCATACCCCTAACCCTCCAAGCCTGCATGCATGCTAAGTCGCATCCCACTCTTTGTGACTCTATGGACTGTAGCTTGCCAGGCTCCTCCCTCTCTGGGACTCTCCGGCAAAGAATACTGAAGTTGGTTGCCATGCCCTCCTCCAGGGGATCTTCCTGACCCTGGGATCAAACCCATGTCTCTTATGTCTCCTGCATTGGCAGGCAGGTTCTTTACCACTAGTGCCACCTGGAAAGCCCAACCCACCAAGCCCGTTTGTACAAATGGATCTTAGAGAAATAAAAACCCAGGACTTAGCAATTGCAGGTCCTCTTCTCAGAGCCAGCCTCCTCTGACTGTCTGCTCCAGACATCAGAGGCTGCCTCCGTCTGACAGGTTGGTGCCCGCACAATTACAGCTGTTAAATCTCTTGGCTTTCACACCTGCACACACACATGCCGATGGCAGAGTGGTTTGTGGTTCAAAAAAAACCAAAACCAGAAACAACCTAAATGTCACTGGCAGGGTAACGTGAGGAACAGTTGCTGCCATGGAAAGTCACAAGTCAGAGCCACTTGAGTAAATCCTGAGGATACCAGCACGGGTTTTTGAAAACGAGTTTTGAGTGGTGTTTATTGTACAATGACAATTTGGGGAGTCTTTGAGGAGTGTTTGTCGGGCATCAGAGAAGAAGTGTGGATGGGAAGGTCTGAGATGGGTAGTGGGGGAGGGGAGGGATGGGATGAGTCAGCTTTTTCTTGATGTATCTTGGTTGCCTGGCTTGTTCCAACAAGTGTGTGATGTGTTTATAGTTGTAAAACAATAGGAAACCTGGGTGTCCCGCATTGATCCAAGCTGGGGCCCTTGTGAAGACTGAGTGGCAAAGAGAGGGCCCTGTTCTCTACTGCCTGCTGCCGAAGCATCAAGCACCATTGCTGTGGCTGCTGCTTTTTCCAACCCCAGGAGTATATTTTGTTTCTCTATGCAGATTCTTCTACGGGTGGAGCCTGCCGGGTGGGAGATGGGTCCTCTGCCTGCACTGACACTAGCTCCCTTAGTGTCTGCTCAGGGATCCTGCCAAGACGTGGGATCAGAACCAGGAAAAGACACAAGGTGAACACAGCCAAATGTCAGCTGCAGCGAAATCTATGGGCAGTTTCATTAAAGGCAAGGGTCGTCTCGGTTCTGCTTTCCATTCGGGTCCATGGAGACACTCCTGGTTTTTGTTCCATTGTTCAACACCCAAAGAATTCCAGAAATGAGAATGCCTTCCCTGGCCAGCAGCCGCCTGGCTCTGTGTGTAGGAACCAATAAGGCATGTTTCCTCTTGCTTCCCACTCCTGAGGGTTTTACCAAGCTAGGCAATGTGTTTCTGATGCTATCTGTGTGGGAGGCTGCACTTTGGACCACAGTCAGGGGGAATTCCTCGTGAAGACAAATCAGTGCAGAGATGGTGGAGACTAAGCCTTGGCAGGGCTCCTGGGTCAAACGGGCCATACACGTTCCCAAGAACAGACCTCTGGGGTTAGCGAGCCCAAACAAGAAAAGTCAAATCCAAGAGGCTCCTGGTGTGGACGCTCTGTTGCTAGAAAAACCTGTGGGTTCCCAGGGACTGAGTGATCTTAGTTCTGGAGACTCACCTTCACCAGGAAGACTAGGAATCAACGGACCATGCATGAGGAAGGCAGCATGGCTTGGCTGCCACAGAAAGCTCAGCTCAAACGGACTCTATTTATAAAGGGAATATTTGGGGACCTGCTTTACCTAGAAAGTCAAAGCTGCTGTGGCTTTAGCAGCTCCAGCAATACAGCCAGGCTAGAGCTCCCCAGCCTCTGTGTCTGCTGTGCTGATTTCATTCTCAGACCAGCCTGCCTTTGGCCAAAGATGACAGTCAGCCCCTCTTGTCGCTGTTTCCTTCCAGGTTTAAAATAGTAGGAAAGAGAAAGTTCACTTTTGCAAGTACCTAAACAAAGGTCCTCTAGCCCATGGTCGTCTAGGGGCAAGGATCCCTGGTTTTTACCCAGGCTACTCAGGTTCAATTCCTGGGCAGGGAACTAAGACTTCTCTTTAGGACCATGCACTGATGTCTTTCTATAGAATTCCCTGATGGATTAGTTGGTAAAGAATCTGCTTACAATGTGGGAGACCCGGTTTGATTCCTGGGTCAGGAAGATCCCTTGGAGAAAGGAATGACAACCCACTCCAGTATTCTTGCCTGGAGAATCCCATGGACACAGGAGCCTGGCAAGTTACAGTCCACGGGGCTGCAAAGACTTGGACATGACTGACCAACTAACACTTTCACTTTCACAAACAAGGACCTGGGGTCAGGAGCCCACCTTGGAAGCAGTGCCTGTGGCTGGACTGGGACCCAGGGCTGCTCGGCTCACCTGGCCAGGCTTGTCCCCAAACAGAGCATGTGGCTTGCTCATCAGGGTGGATGGACTCAGCAAATACAGATGCAAGGAGCCCAGTAAACTTGAATTCCAGGAAAACGATGAAAAAATTTTAGTATGAAATTTTTAGAATGATCAGAAAAAATTATTAAGCTGTGTGAGTAATACAATATATTATAATATGTATTTACATGTATGCATTGAGAGTATACATTCTTATAGATACATATCTAACCGTATTAACATTATTCATTGTGTATCTGAACATCAAACTTAACTGGAGATGCTGTATTCTGTCTGGCAATCCTGTGCACATGGGAAGTTCAAGGCTCTGAGAGGGCAGCAGAACAGGAGAGTGGATGTTGTCTGGCCAGCCAAGAATGTCCGCCGCAGATCACAGAGAAGGCTCGGCTTGAGCTTGGATTTGGTGAGATGGATGAGAGGAGCAGAGCTTGGGCACCAGAGAAAGCCCAGGCCTCGAGGCCCCAGCTTGTGGAAAATGACATCTTTAAGCTGTGGCATCATCCCTCACCTGCAGGATGCTCACCTCTGAGCAGAAAAACTGAGGAATGGGCAGCTCGGTCCCCATTTTCCATTTGTGAGTGGGGGAATTTGGCTCCTTCTAATGGGTACTGGGAAAGCTGAATGCTTATATTTGATCCCCCCATAAGTCTGCTGTGTGTGTGATGCAGTCTCACATTTATTTCATGTTATTCTCCTCTGTAGACTGTGTGTCCCTGGGAACAGACAGTGGTGACTGGAGGGGGTTTGAGGTAGAGCCCCGCTCTCAAGCTGCTCATGGCCTTGCTGTGGGAAATACAGAAAAGGCAGTGTGGACAGGAAAGGGAAGGAAGGAGGCTGGGGTAAGACCCACCAGGGGATCCTGCTCCAACATCAGGTCACTTTGTGGTGCAGGGCAAGCCCCCAGCCCCTTGGCTACCACGCTTGTAAAACAGGTCACAGTGATGCTTCGTGCCTGTGATTCCCAAAGGTGATGAATGGTCACTTTCTGGATATGCCTCTCTTTCTGAGGACACGAGTCTTATGTACGGGGCCTGCCCCACTCTGAAATGTCTCATCTTCACTTGGTATACCTGAAAGGACTCTGCTGCTGCTGCTGCTAAGTCGCTTCAGTCGTATCCAACTCTGTGCGACTCCATGGACTGCAGCCTACCAGGCTCCTCCATCCATGGGATTTTCCAGGCAAGAGTACTGGAGAAAGGACTCTAGCTCCATACAAGATCACGTCCTGAGATTCCAGGTGGATGTGGATTTTGGAGGGACATTTCAACTCAGCATGGCGGTTATCTTGTTCAATGCTTCACCCAGCTTGACAATTATCCGGCGAGGTCAGAATTGTCACAACCATCTCTCAGATGAGGAAACTGAGGCCCGATCAGCTGGCCGAGTGACATGTGCAGGACTTGTACCCAGACATGAAGCCACGCCACACTAGAGAAGGCTGGGAGTGTGCACGTCCCGAAGTTTGCAGCGCCTCTTCGGCCCTGTAAGCCACATAGTCGGCCAAAAAGAGGAAACTTGAAGGGAAAGAAAGAAAACTCAAATTGTCTCCGTGTGTTTACAACCAGAGGGCCTCTCCTGGGAGGAGAGTATGAAATTTTAATATTTCAG
Organism: Bos mutus; assembly: GCF_027580195.1. Lineage (NCBI taxonomy): Eukaryota > Metazoa > Chordata > Mammalia > Artiodactyla > Bovidae > Bos > Bos mutus. The sequence goes on along the minus strand of NC_091629.1, from coordinate 42,901,846 downwards.
GCAGGCAGGCAGCAGAACTTCTTGTCTAGACATGAAGAAATGTGGAGACGCAGTATTATTTCCAACACGCCAGCCAATGCAGTGCAACTCCTACCTGTCCCCTGGACGAGGGGGTGTCATTTACTGTGCATTTGTGAACAAACAGCACTGAGGCCCCAGCTGCCTGGGGATGGCCTAGGCCGTGGTACCAAGTCCCCGCGTTGCAGCGGGACTGAGAGATGCTGGCGGGAGGGCTGTCTTTTCTCAGACAATTGAGCTGCTTACAAATCAGTAAAAACAAGGTTGATTGGGATGAGGGCCTCACCCCCACTTGAGGCTCGCACCACTGTCAGAATGACAGTGGCTGTGTAATTGGGATCATTAAACCTGCAATTAGCCTTGAGAAACATTGGGCCAATGTGGTGGGCAGGCAGTGAGGGATAGGTCAGGTTGGTGTTTCACTTTGCTTTGCCATATTTCTCTGTTATTTGCCACCTGGACACGTAAGCAGAGCAGGCTCCTGCTGGTCACTCTGGTGGGATGCTGAAGGTGGGGCTGGGGTACCTGACCTGGCCTTCTCTAAGCTGTGTGACCTTCAGCCAGTTCATTGTCCTCTCTGTGCCTCACGTTCCTCATTTATGGTCTCTTCCACCCCATTAGTCCCTCCAGGATCCAGACTGGAGATCTGCAGGGGACAGACAGCTGAGGATGACAACATTCTTTGGGGCTCTGGGCCACTTCCTTCAGTGGCCCTTTAAAGAGAGTGAGCTGTGTGGTCAGCATCAGGGGCTTCTCCCACCTGCAGATGGGAAACTGAGGCTCAGAGCCGGGCAGTGGCAGAGCTAAGGTGAGGACTGCGCCTTCAGTTCTCTCCCCGCTGCATCTTCATTCGACGAACACATCCTTAGCATTGACCATGACCCAGGCCAGCTGCAGCCAGACCACAGCAGAGGCCCATACAGTCAACAGGATGGCAGAGGTGGGCAGAGAAGCTGGGACCCCACCTCACTGAACCTCTTCATGAACTGTTGTTACTAGCATGCAGACTAGAGATTGAGACGCCACAGGTGCCCAGTGCCCTGCGTGCTCCAGCCACCCTGTGCTCCACTTCTAACCCAGGAGTAGTGGATGGAGGAGGGGAGTGGGGTGAGGTGTCAGTAGCCCCTGGGTCCTTGTTACAGAGTAGCCACCACCCTTCTGAAGTGGCTCTGTGCTTCTTCCTTCTCCCTTGGGCGCTCCTGTGGGGTGGTGTCTGATGGAAAAACACACACAGTCCACCTTGTCCAAACAGCAGTCACAGAAGTTGCTCCAGAGCGGGGAGTTGTCGGGGTGGGGGGAATATGTGGGGCATCGCATCCTCTGGTCCTTATTCTATTTTACATACCTTGTGACTCAAGCCATGTGCTCCCTTTCTCCCAACTTAACCATGCAGTTCCTCAGAAATGCTGAGGCTGGTGGGTGCCCCATTCACTTATTGAGTATTTACTGTATACCAGGCTCTGTGCTGAGGACTCTCCTCTGAGCCTCAGCAGAATCCTTTGAGGGAACAGTGCTACTGTCCCATTTTACAGATGGCGAGAGTGAGGCAAGTGTGGTGGGCAGAATAATGGCCTCCTAGTGTTCACAGCTGAATCCCCAGAGCCTATGAGCATGTTGTATTTCATGGCAAAGGGACACTAGATTGCAGGTGAAGTTAATGTTGCTCATCAGCTGACCTTGAGGTGCAGAGATGATCCTGGATTATTGGGTGGCTCCATGGAATCACAGGGGGAACAGGTGGGCAGCATCAGTCATGTGACATAAGGAAGATTTGACTGATCATTGCTGATTTGACGATGGAAGAGGGGACCAGAGTGAAGCCAAGGGGCTAGCTCTGGAAGGCAGAAACAGCAAAGATAAGGTTTATCCTCTGAAACTCCCAGAAGGAATCACTCTGCCAACACCTTAATTTTAGCCCAGTGATGTCCATTTGGACTTCTGGCCTCCAGAACTCTAGGATAATAAATTCGTGTTGTTTTCAGCTACTAAGTGTGTGGTAATTTGTCATCAAAACCATAGGAAACTGATTGCCCCTAAGTTCTTCATCTAAGTTCACAGTGGCTTCTCTGGTGGCTCAGATGATAAAGAGTCCATCCCTACAGTGCAGGAGACCTGGGTTTGATCCCTGGGTTGGGAAGATCCCCTGGAGGAGGGCTTGGCATCCCACACCAGTATTCTTGCCTGGAGAACCCCATGGACATGGGTTGTCTTGTGGGTTACAGTCCATGGCGTTGCAAAGAGTTGGACATGACTGAGCAACTAACACTTCTATAGTAAATGTTGAGGCTGGATTTAAACCCAGACCTCTGAGACTGGTCCAGGGATGGACAAGTGAACAAGGCTGGTAAGCCCAAAGAAACCCTGGGAGTTTCATTGAGACAAACAGGAAATGAACTCTCTCCTTCCATTGGGACTGGCGAGGACAATAGGTTGTCTGGAGGTGCCGGGGGTTGATTATTCATCACTAGGTAAACATCTGTCTGAATTACATAACTAGGCGAGACAAAAAATAAGATGGTGACATTATCTGAGCCCCTGGATACCACCATGCCTGAAGCTAACACGTCTTTATATTCCAGGAACCAATAAATGCCCCTTTTTACTTAAGCTGGTTTGAGCTGGACTTTCCATCTGTCACAACGGACAGATTCTCAGGATTTGGCTTGGCTTTTGAAAATCTGAGAGATGTGAACGTATCTTGGTTTCCCTGGTGCCAACTACCCCTCCACTTCCTTTAGGTTTTCCAGGAGAGCAAAAAAATTCAGATGTCATGGAGGCTTCAAATCATATAATCCTGTGATGACACAACCTCAAGAAGCCTCCTGGTCCTTAGTTTTATACTTTTTTTACACTACAAAGTGGAGGAGACTTGCCCATGGTGACGCTGCTGCTAGGAGATAGCCGAGGCCAGAATCTGGGTCTGCTCACCCCTGCTCCTCCCCTTTGCCTTCTGCAGTCCCACAAGAAAGGGCTTTGCGTCCATACTTTCTGATGGTTTTCCTGCTGACAAGACTCAGGGCAGAACTAAGCTTGTCTGGCCTGGAGTTTGCCACATGCATAATAAGGCTCACATTTGCTTGTGGTTGAGTCTTTAGAAATCAGCTTTCTGGCTGAGCCACTTTCCAGCCCAGGAGTCGCCTGGAAGTCATTTGGGGGGACAGGGGCCTGCTCATCTGGTCAGCTGTGGTTGTGCAGTTACTACTTCCCAGACAAGGCTTTCTTCCTGGTCCCCAGATTCTCCGCCCCGCTCCAGGCTTCCAGAAGGGAGGAACATGCCAGGGGTGGGTCTCCCAGCCATCCTGGTTTCTCTGCTGGTTATCTGTTCCCCTTCGAGGAATCAGATGGCTCTACCTCATGTACAGTTTGGAGCCCAGACCCCATTTAGGTGCTAAAAATGCCAGACTTGCCCAAAGTGAGAACCAGCTCCCACCCATCAACCAAGGCTGGCTGAAGATACATCCCGTGCTCCTCCTTTGGGTTCGCTCTTTTGTTTTTTCCTGCTTCACCACAAAAAATATTTTTGCATCTCCTCTTACATTCTTTGCAATGATCCATCCTCCTCTTGCTGCAAGCTGGTTTGAGCAGATTTCCAGTCTCTGATCATGACCTGGATATTTACTGACCACTTACTAAGTGCCTGAAAGTTGCAGTCAGTATTAGTGTCAGTTGAGTCCTGCGAGGTGGGTACGATTCGCATCCCATTTTAGATCCCAGGGAAAGCACCCAGGTGCATGGAGTGACTGTCTTAGGATAGCACAGCTGGAAAGAGGAAAAAAGTGAAGGCAAAAGTGGTGTCGGCCTTACTTTGCCTGGTTTATGGATGAGAAAGCTGAGCCCAGAATGGCACAGTGACTTGCTCAAAGGCACACAGCAAATGAGTGGCTGAGAAGGACTCAGAGCTCCTGTGTCCTGACTTCTAGTTTTCTCTCTCCCCTGGGACCCCACAGTCCCCTGGGCACCAGACCAGTTAAAGCAAATAGATGGCCTCCACGGCGGCCACCATGGGTCTCTTCTGAAACCTGCCTCAGCCACAGTGCTTAGAAACCCTCCCTGGTCAGGGACCACCCTGCCCCTCAGTGGGTGGTCCTATCCAGCCCATGATTCACAGTGACACCCCCCACCTGGGCACCTCACCTGTCCCATCAGACCCCCAAGAACTGCAGAGGCTCCTGGGGTGGCCCAGGAGCACCCAGCCTGATGTTTGGCCTGAAGCTTTTAAAAAAGATTCCGTTTGAGGTGGATTCTCTCCTTCCAAGAGGAAAACTTGCTTTCTCAAGTCTCACTTTGAGCATAAGCAGAGCACTCATATTTAATAACAATTTATTGCACCCATCATGTGCCAGGCATGGCACCAGGTGCTGGGGTGACTTTCCAGGACCTTCTCTTATGGGGCTCTCTTTCCATGGGAGAAGCAGGTCGACACTGTGGCCATTCCCCAGGAGGAAGTTTCGAAAATGGAGCAGGAAGCTGGGCTGGGGGCAGGGGTGGGGGTGGGGGATCTTGAATGAAAGGACCAGGGAGGGCCTTTCTAGGGAGATGACATTGGGATAAAACCTGAACAATGATTGGGACATAGCCAGGAAAATATCAGACAGTTCCAGGCAGAGAGAACAGCAAGTGCAAAGGCCCTGAGGTAGGAATGTTGTCTTACTGGGGAATCCAAACAGTCAGTGAATCAGGGGGCGGGTGGTAGGAGATGAGCTCAAAGAGCTAGACCTTCGTTTTTTCTTTTTTTTTTTTTAAGATTTTGTTATTGTTGTGGACCATTTTTAAAGTCCTTATTGAATTTGTTACGATATGCTTCTGTTTCAAGTTTTGGTTTTTGTGGCCACATGGTATATAGGATCTTAGGTCCCTGACCAGGGATTCCACCGACACCCCCTGCACTGGAAGGTGGTCTTAACCGCTGGACCACCAGAAAAGTCCTCAAGATAGACCTTCTTAAATAGAGAAAGTAACCTATCAGTGATGTGCTCCACAACCCAAATATCTGGGGTGCAGAGAGGAAAAGGACTTGGGTTTATGGCATGTTCATCACGTGACACATACAGTGTTCCGTCCACCTTCACAGCAGCTGGTGAGGCGGGAGGTCTCATTACCCCCATTTAGCAGAAGAGGAGCCTGGGGGTCTAAGAGGTGCAATGGCCCTTGGAAGCCATTACTGGCCAGGCTGGTTGCTCATGGGGCTTGTGGGCTGAAGGAGGCTCTTTGATGAAAATGAAAATACGAAGTCCAGGGGAGCTTGCTCGCCCAGCTCTTATCTTTCGCCTGGATCACAATGTGGTTCCACTTTTCCTATTTCCAGCCGAATGTTTTGGAAACTCTGGGAGGCCCCAGCCCATACAGCCTCCTGACTGCTGGGACTGCTTGTGCAAAGCTGGAGGCAGGGGGCACTGGTGTTGCCAACCTTTCCTGGCTCGGGCATTGGGAACAAGGGTGCGTCTCTCTTTCTCAAGGGAGAGGGCACCTGGAGATCTGGATAGCACCTCTCTGGGTGCAGGCTTTTTTGGAGAGTCTGAAAAACAGCACAGGAATGAACTGAAAGCATGCTCTGTTTTGGGAGTCTATACAGATCACTCACAATTGGTCTGATGGGGGACGGCGCCCAGGAGGCCCTGAGCCCTGGCGCCCAACCTGGGATGCCTCTCTTCACATTCCTGCATCCAGCATCTCCCAGGCAGGCACTCCTCTGTACCTGGCCCAGGTGTGACAGGACCCTGTGCTGACCTGTGCCGGGGGGGAAGCCAGGCTGGGCACGTGAATATTCCGTTCACAAATATTTCTTGATACTTGCTTTGTGCCAGAGTCTATCGGCAGCAGTCACAGGCAGGACTGATGGAGTCTTTTCTCCTGAAGCTCATGTTCTACTGGGAGAGCCACAAGCCATACAAAGAAACAAATTAAACTTCGCTGCCTAGAGTGATGGGCCCCTCCTTCCTCTGCTGGTTGCCTACCCTCTCCCATCACTGTCAGTTCAGTTCAGGGGTCGCAAAGAGTTGGACACAACTGAGTGACTGAACTGAGAGTGATGGGAGCGGGTAGGCAACCAGCGGAGGAAGCAGGGTCACTGAAGACCACTCTGAGGAGGTGGCCTTTGTGGTGAGACCTGGATCAAGAGCAAAGATCCCCACCCCCCACAGAAAAGGAGAAAATGGCAGAGGGTCTCATGCACCAAGTGGGTGCTATCTGCCTGCTCTGCCCCCACTGAGGCTCACTGCACAGATCAGTAAACCGAGACACAGAGAACTACAGAAACTCACCGAAGTTATAGAGCTGAGAAGCTGACCCCAAGCCCCCTGGCTCCAGGGCCCACACACAGAACCACCAGACCACAGTGCCTCCTGGAGTTTCCTAGGGACATGGGGTCCTGCCTGGGGTCCCCACCGTAGCCTGGGCCTCCAAATCAAGGTCCCATGTGCTTCAGAAAACCAAAGTGGGGGCAGGGAGTGCTGGGCAATACCAGCCTGATGAATGGCAAGCTGCCCCACCCACTCTCGTGCCACAAGTCCCCCCATTTCTAAGTGGTCTCAGTGGGAGCTTCGTGCAGGTTAAGAGGGAAGGCTGCCTGACTCCAGCCACAAAATTAAAAGATGCTTGTTTCTTGGAAGAAAGGCTATGGGAAAAAAAAGTAGATAGCATATTAAAAAGCAAAGACATTGCTTTGCTGACAAGGGTCCATTATAGTCAAAGCTATGGTTTTTCTAGTAGTCATGTATGGATGTGAGAGTTGGACCATAAAGAAGGCTGAACGCTGAAGAACTGATGCTTTCCAACTGTGGTGCTGGAGAAGACTCTTGAGAGTCCCTTGGACTGCAAAGAGATTAAATCAGTCAATCTGAAAGGAAATCAACTCTGAATATTCCTTGGAAGGACTGATGCTGAAGCTGAAGTTCCAATATTTTGGCCACCTGATGCAAAGAGCCAACTCATTTGTAAAGACCCTGATACTGGGAAAGATTGAAGGAAGGAGGAGAAGAGGGTGACAGAGGATGAGATGGTTGGATGGCATCACTGATTCAATGGACATGAGTTTGAGCAAACTCTAGGAGACAGTGAGGGACGGGGAGGCCTGGCCTACTGCAGTTCATGGAGTCACAAAGAGTTGGACATGAGTTAGCGACTGAACAACAACAACACTAAGTGTGGCAAAGGGGTGGGTGTTTCGTTTCCAATCTCTTAGAGACCTGGAGGTGGCCCCTTGATGCCCAGGCCTGGTCACGGTGGTGTCAAATCGGTATAGAGCTTTTTAAACACTCTCATCACAGACAGCTCACAAGGTCTAAAGGTGAGACGTGAGAAACGGGCGTCCCTGCACAGCTTCTGTCACCCACTGGCCTCCAGAATCTGACCATACTGGTCCCTCCACCTCCTGGAGAGCCACGAGTTGGTCTCACTCACGGCATCTGGGAACAAGGGTGCCAGGCTGAAGGTCTGTCCCCAGACGCCTCCCAAGGCCCCAGTCCCTGGTTCCGGGAGCAGTCTGAGTTCTGTGCTTCTGGGAAAAGGCAGAGAGAAAGGCCGCACTGCTCTGTGTTAAGGACTCTGTGCTGCAAACTCGGTGCTGACCTTTGGGAGACTTACTGGATCAGCACAGCTGCTGCGGGGCCCGCCGACCCTATTCAGATGATTCCATCAGCTTCCGGCCCTCAAGCAACTGCCCACCACCCAACTATTCCTACGCCCCTGGCGTCTGCACCTTGCCTCCAGGTCAGTCTCCCATCGAAGCTGTCCCCTCCCTGAAACACTCCTCTGAATGGCTACCTACCCATGCTGGAGGCAGGGGTGGGTCAGACCACCTGCCCCAGCCCAGTCATCCTCAAATGCCTCTTCCCTGGGCCCGGGGGACCAGAGCTGCCCGAGGACAGGAAGGCATGGTCAGCCCTGGGCAGGAGAGGGTGGAGGGCTCAGTGGAGCAGAAATATGAGAAAACAAAGTGCATTTCACTGAACTTCAGGCAAGAAAACATCAGCTCATCCCCTCACCCCTAGCCATTTGTTTTCTCCGAAAGCAATCACTGAACTTTTCCATTTTCAGTCCCCAAACCAATGAAATTATGTATTGGCTCTGGGTTTTACTGGGAGACGGACCCCAGTCATGCTTTGTTTCCTCACGTAGGCTCTCAGTGTTCATCTCATCAACCAAGTTAGGGTGTCCTTATCGCTGGGATCTCCAGGGCCTCCTCTCTATGCCCCAACTCCATCTCTGTTTCAGAAACAGTAAAAGAAATTCTCCAGCATGAGCTCACAGGACGTTTGGGGCTAACACGAGTTCGATTGGCTCTTGGCACAAATGTTGAGGATGCTTCATTGTAATTTGGAAACAATATGAAGTCGACGGCAATAGGGCCCCAAGACTAAGTTGCCTCGGGTGGTTTTTGCTGTAAATCAGCACTGCTGTCTTTGGCTGCATGTGTCCGAGAGGATGTCCTGGAGCTCGTTGACCCTGTATGAGAGGTGTTACTTTGAACACGGTCATCTTGGATCTGTCCGTTCTCGCATGCTGCCCACTTCTCCCATTAGGGCGCTTAGCCTGCTGTGTGTGCATGCTTAGCCACTCAGTCATGTCTGATTTTTTGCGACCCTGTGGACTGTAGCCTGCCAGGCTCCTCTGTCCATGGAATTTTCCAGGCAAGAATACTGGAGTGGGTTGCCATTTCTTTCTCCAGGGCATTTTCCTGACCCATGGATTGAACCTAGTCTCCTGTGTCTCCTGCATTTTACCCGATGAGCCACCGGGGAAGCCATTAGCATATTAATCACAGTTATTTTAAGTTCCTGGTCTGATAATTCTGAAATCTCTGCTGTTAGTCTACTTCGATTGCCTGCTTTGTCTTCTCAGACTGTGTTTTTTCTTGCCTTGTAGTATGCCTTGTGACTTTTTTTGGAAATCTGGACATGTTGCATTGAGTAACAGGAACTGAGGCAAACAGGATTTAGTGTAAGGAGCTAGGTCAGTCTGGCTCAGAGCTGGACTGCGTTTCATGTTTGTTGTAACCATAGGTAAAAACAGAAAGAAAAACACCAGTACAGTATATTAATGCATATATATGGAATTTAGAAAGATGGTAATGATGACCCTATATGCGAAACAGCAAAAGAGACACAGATAATAAAGAACAGGCTTTTGTACTCAGACCCTGTGGGAGAAGGCGAGGGTGGGATGACTTGAGAGAATAGCATTGAAAAATGTATATTACCTTATATGAAATGGATCACCAGTCTAAGTTCGATGCATGAAACAGGGTACTCAAAACTGGTACACTGGGACAACCCAGAGGGATGGGAAAGGGAGGGAGATAGGAGTTGGGTTCAGGATGGGGGACACATGTACATCCATGGCTGATTCATGTCAATGTATGGCAAAAACCACTGCAATATTGTAAAGTAATTGGCCTCCAATTAAAACAAATAAATTACTTTTTTTTTTAAAAAAGGCTTTGAATTCCTCTCATGTGCAAGTTTCAGTCTCTCCTATTACCTCTAGGTTTCTTTGGGAATTCCTTCTTAAACTGAATCTGTATCTTTCATTTCTCAGTTGTAACCTGTTTTTACACTGGAGCTAGTATAGTGACATCACAGTCATCTTATCACCAGTGGGCCAGAGCCCCTGGGCTGTAACCTTCAGATGGGTTGGTTAGTCTTTTCTCCTCTCCCTTAAAGTGAGATGAAAGGCCAGCTGGGGCTCCAGGTATCCAGCTGAGCTTGCCCTAGGTGTTAAGGCTCTGGTAAATTATTTCCCCTTGAGTGCAGACCTTTGCTAAGGAAAACAGAAGTTTGGGGGCATATTTCAAAACAGTTGTTCCCCTTTCTTCCTGCTAGAAACACAAGTGGGGCTTCTGAAGGGAAAACTCAAAGACTGGGACCCTTCTTGAAATGGGACATCCCAGAGTTTTTCATCTCAAACTAGTCCACATTCAGCCTCTAGCCATTAGTCAATGTCTGCTTACGTGTTTCAGCCCGTTAATGGCTCCAGCAGCTTCTTGTCCCCATAAGCTGGAACTCTGTATCTGCCCGCCTGTCTCCTAAGTTTCTGGGGCAGCAGTCTGCCCTGGGACTTCAGTTCTCTGAAAGATCTAAGAAGAAATGCTGATTTTCAGTTTGTTCCACATTTTTCTTGTGAGGATGAGAACCAAGAGTTCTCAACTCTACATCTTGGACCAGAATCTAGAAGTCCTCTGAATACATTTAAAAATCAAGTTGTGATGTATTTTATGCTCAGTTACTTAAAGCCTCTTGAAAAATTCAGATCAAAGGGACAAATTATTTCTTGCGTAAGCAATCTGCATAATTGTCTCAATTACCCCTTCTGCATGTCGGGGCATATGACCTTCAGTCAGACTCAGAACAGCTCGGGTTGTAAAGGATGTGCCACAGTTTGGGGGCAAGGAGGCTCATCTCACAGGCAGGGTGTGAGCTGTGAGTAGGGCCCAGACCAGGGTGCAAAATGTAAGGAGGCCTGATTCTTAGGCACCAGCTCTGCACAGGGCCAACCCCAAGAGGGTGTCTCCTTAAATTTTAAACCTGAATGCCTTGCTCAATTGCTTGAGTCCCAGCTCTGCTTAAGAGCATGAGCTCTGAGTCCAGACTGCCCAGCCTCACCTTTGTCTGCTGCCTACTGGCTGAGTGACCTGTTGTTGTTACTGTTTGGTTGCTCAGTTGTGTCTGACTCTTTGCAATCCCATGGACTGCAGCTTGCCAGGCTCCTCTGTCCATGGGATTCTCCAGGCAAGAATACTGGAGTGGGTAGCCATTTTCTTTTCCAGGGGATCTTCCTGGCCCAGGGATCGAACCCATGTCTCCTGGACTGGGAAGCGCATTGTTTAATACTGAGCCATCAGTGACATTGGGTGAGATAATAACCTCTCTGTGCCTCAGTTTCCTCACTTGCAGCATGGAGATATAAGTGTTTATAGACTGGGAGTGGGGAGAGTAGACTGAACGTCTATAGTAGAATCCATATGTTATTAAAAGACTCCTAACTCCCAGTGTGACAGTACCAGAGATGGGACCTTTGGGAAGTGATCAGGTCATGAGGCTCCACCTTCAGGAATGAGGTTAGTGTCCTTGCAAAGCAGACTCCAGGGAGCGACTCTCCTTCCATCATGAGAGAACTGAGTGAGAAGAGAGCCATCCATGAACCAGGAAACCCAGACCAGATACCAAACCTGCCAGCACACTGATGTTAGACTTCCTGTCTGCAGAGCTGAAAGAAATAAATTTCTATTGTTTATAAGCCACCTGGGCTCCCCAGGTGGTGCTAGTGGTAAAGAACCCACCTGCTAATGCAGGAGACATAAAAGATGTGGGTTTAATCCCTGAGTCAGGAAGATTCCCTGGAGGAGGAAATAACAACTCACTCCAGTATTCTTGCCTGGAGAATCCCATGAACAGAGGATCCTGGCAGGCTACAGTCCATGGGGTCACAAAGAGTCAGACACAAGTGATGCAAATTAGCACGTCCGTACATATAAGCCACCAAGTCTGTAGTATTCTGTTATAGCAGTCCAAACAGACTAAGATGCTGGCAAATAGTAAGCCCTCAGAAATGTCACTTCTTTCACTGTCCTCTCTTGACTCCTGTTGCAGATGCTGCTGTTCTACTGGGTTCCCTCAACCATTCCAAGTTCTCCTACAGCCCTGCCAGTTCACCTCTGCATCCTCTGTCTTCTGTTATCAGCTTGGCTGCCGGCCGACTCTTTCTTGCACCCCAGAGCTTTCCCACCCCATGTGAAGGGTGGGCAGTAAATGCCTGTGGCAGCCCTCAGCCAGGAGGGTGGGAATCAGTGGGTGAAACCCTGGTACCTGGTACAGAACAATTCCAGGATGTTTTCCAAAATTCCTCAGAGGGAAACTGCTCATGTGTGTGTGCTTAGATGCTCAGTCATGTCTGACTCTTTGTGACTCCATGGGATTCTCCTGGTAAGAATACTGGAACGGGTTGCCATTTCCTCCTTCAGGGGATATTCCCAACCCAGAGATTGAACCCATGTCTCTAGCATCTCCTATGTTGGCAAGTGGATTCTTTACCACTAGCGTCAAATGGGAAACTGCAGCTTTATCATCCTTCCTTCCCAGTCCCTGCCTCCTGGAGTCGTCGCCCTATCTCAGGGGCTGAATCCCCGCTCAGTCTCAGGGTCTGCTTTTGGGGGGATTCAAATGAAGCATTTGTCAATGGGGAGTTTCATCTCTGGAAAAGCCCCCCTCTGTGGTTTCCCAGGACATCTGTCCAGTATGTGTGTATGAGATGAGGATTCATTCAGTAACACATCCTGTGCACCTGTTAGGAATCGCTGGGTCAGCTTCTCAGCCAAGGCTTGGGGCCGTCAACTGCAGGACATGTGATGCCCACTCTGTGGCCAACACTGATTAGAGCAGGTGTTGGTCAGTGAGGAAGGGTGTGCGCTCTGGACTGCCGGCTGCGGGCTGGACCTTGGTTCCACCCCATGAAGCCATGTGACCTTGGGTCACTGATGCTGCTGAGCCTCAGATGGTCATCTGTGAAACGGGTAGAGCCCAGAGGACCTGCCGTGAACATGGAGTGAGTTGATGCCCAGATGCTCCTGATGGGCTTGTGCGTCAGTGGGCATGTTCCAGTCCAGTAAAAAGTTTAACAGCCCATTTCCCTTCATTGCCTTCTGATTCATAAAAACAAAATCACCTCCACATCCACTAAAACTGCCTTCCCTTTAGGAGATAGAAAAGCAGTGACTGACTCATCGAACCCCGCAAAAGACCCCAAATGATGTTTTCTAATTTCCCATCGTGGCCACTCACTACCGAGGCTGTCTTATTGAAAGTTAATCCGAGTTGACACGGTTACCCCAAAGAAAATACACTTCTCCCCAATCATGTGACAGAGAGACAGAGCCAAGAAATTTCATCTGAAAAAATCCAAAGGGATTGAAGAGTCTGACTTCCCCTTCATGCTGAGCATCTGTAATTTGACAGTTTGCTGATGAAAGAAAAAAAAAAAAATCCTATCTTCTGAGCAGTGAAGGAGCCTGTCTGGTAAGGGAGATTTCAGGGGAAGAAAGTAGAAAATTTCCCCCAACTCCTCCTTTCTTAAGTTGAACAGGAGCCTACGTTGGTTCCCATCTCACTCTCCGCCTCTGTCCTGCCTGCCTGTCTGTTCCTGTCTCTCTCTCTCTCTCTCTTCACACTTGCATTTCCTGCTCTTCAACCACATTTGCTCACCTTGAGGCTCTCCTGCCACTTGCCACCACTCCACTGCCTTCTGAGACATCCCCATTCTCTCCTGTGCTGGGTCTCTCCATCAGCTGTAAGCGTGCAGACCTCACCATGCACTCAGCATTGGCTTGTCCCTAAAAATGCTGCTGAGACCTGTCACAGCTGGAGGGAGGGTCAGCTTGCTTGCACCCAGAGAATCTTCCATCTAAATCTAAGGGTTCCTCTCCTCCAGTGCATCTCTCCCCCTGGAGGATTCCAGGCTATGCTGACACCCTGGTGTGGAAGCTGTGAAGCATTGGGCGTCACGTTAATCCTGGCTCCTGGCTTTCCTTTGTTCAGAGCCAGTCCTATAATGAGCCAGAAAAGAAAGTTACCCCCACCCTACAGAAAACACATGCCCTCCATCCAGGGCTGATATTCCTCCTCCATCCAGGGCCAGTGCTGATATTCATACAGCCCCATTGGGAGTGGATTCAAATGCTGTTCTAGCCATCAGGCTGCTGGAGGGTGTCTAGAAAAAGTTTAGGCCTCATAGGTGAAGGAAACTCCTCATCACCAAGCTGTGCTCCCCACTTGTAAGCAGCCCAGGCCCCAACTCTATTATTCTTTGGGGGTCACTGAACCAGGTTCAAATGTCCTTATTGTTTGTCTAATAATATAAGTAGCAAAGGATCTGGGGAAGGCAATGGCACCCCACTCCAGTACTCTTGCCTGGAAAATCCCATGGATGGAGGAGCCTGGTGGGCTGCAGTCCACAGGGTCGCTGAGGGTTGGACACGACTAAGTGACTTCACTTTCACTTTTCACTTTCATGCATTGGAGAAGGAAATGGCAACCCACTCCAGTGTTCTTGCCTGGAGAATCCCAGGGATGGGGGAGCCTGGTGGGCTGCTGTCTGTGGGGTCTCACAGAGTCAGACACGACTGAAGTGACTTAGCAGCAGCAGCAGCAAAGGATCAGTATCTCAAACTGAGTGTGTTTATCACAGGACTCTTCCCATTTCAAGTAACAAAAGCTCAACTCAAACTAGCTTGAGCAAAAAAATGTTCAGAGATGAACCAGCTTCAGGAATGGCTAGATCCAGGGGATCTGACAATGACACATTTAATCTCTCTCTCTCTCCATTGTTTAACTATGCTATTGCCCATGTAAGTTCCATTCCCAAGTAGGGGCAACCCTCGGCTCTTCCTTTAAACACAACAGTGCTGGAAACCCATGGCAGGAACTGCTTGCAGAAGGGAGGCAGGCCCTGGAGAATCCCCATTCGAGTGGCCCCCATGCTACAATGAGGGGAAAGTCCAGAAATCCCAGGGTCTGTGGGACTTGTGATTATGCAGCCTTGCCCTACCCGTGTGGTTCAGCATCTTGGGAGAATGAGTAGCAGGGACTGCCTGCTGAAATTCCGACTAGGATGGCCTTGGGGGTCCATTCTCAGATCCCTCCCTGGGGCAGCCCCTGGGCTCCTTGAGAGTCCAAGGCTGAAATAAGTCCACACCAACCAAACCCTCAGCTGAGGGGCTGGGGGCCCAAATGAGGACAAGGTGCTCAGGGCAGTGAGGGGGCTTGAGGGCCCCCCAGGGCAGCCTCCTCACTGGCCCAGGACTGTCCCACCTGACACAGACCCCCACCTTTCAGGTAAGCATATGGACAGGTTAGGAATGAATGAGACCTCAGGACGGGGGGCCCAGTCTCCCCCAAGCTGGGGACATTGGCTGGAAACTGCCCTGTCCCCGCAGCCACCGTAGGAATAAAGCTGAAAATGTCTGAAAAGCACTAGCGCTCTAAGCTGTCAGTTTAAATAAATGGCGATGACGACGACGTAGACGAATCTTCCCACTTTGTTCCCCATGGTGACTTTGTTCCTCAGGTCCTGCCTGTCCCAGGACCCCCCACGCCTGCAGAGGGACCTGAGCCCCTCAGAGCTCCCTTGCCGATACAGTGGTTTCCTCTTTGCCGCACAGAATAGGCACTTTCTGGGGCCCAGAACCCAGACCCTGCCCCAGACGACCGCTCACAGTCACCCCACTGCCTGCTCCTGACCCATCCAGAGTTCTAATTCTTAGTTTCAGGCGCAGCCAAACAAGGTCCTGTGTCTGAGGGCAGCGGGCAGGGGCCCGGTGGGCTGGGGGATCCATCCACCCCCAGGGAAAGCTGGCAGTGTTGCATCCATCCAGAACATGCCAGTGGTAAGATGTGGTGACTTTCATTCTCAAGGCCGTGGCGCTGGGTCTGTGAACCCTGCAGGGTGCAGCTCTGCTGAGAAGCTGCCCCTTCTTATGTGTTCCCGCAGCCCGCCTGCCCACCCCTCTCTGGCCCCCACTTGCCTCCCGTCCTGGGCTCAGGCTGGAGTTGGAGGTGGGTGACCCTCCCTGAGCCAGGCCCCCTGACGCAGACTGATGTTTACTTCCCTGTTTGCTTTGCCTTGGGTTGGGTTTAGGAATGTTACAAAATGACTGTTTATGCCGCAGATGAAATCTGAGTGACAGTTCCTCTTTCCCACAAATACTTCTGATTATTTCCAAAGTCAATTCCAGACCTCCAGGGGCCTGTGGGTGCAGACCTGTGTGTTTCTAGGCCCCAAGGGAACTTCTTTGACCTCAGGAGACCTCAGTTAACATATGCTGTGAAATGGGGCTGGGGGAGACCTTCTCTGGGGGATGCTGGGAAACATGATGGACTCACACTAAGGCTGACCCTTTTAGTTTTGTGTTTTAAAGATTTATTATGGTTTTTTTTTTTTTTTTTTGTTGTGGTGGGTCTTCATTGCTGCGTGTGGGCTTTCTCCAGTTGCAGTGAGCCAGGGCTACTCTTCATTGCAGTACGCAGGCTTCTCATCGCGGTGGCTTCTCTCTTGTTGCAGAGCATGGGCTCTAGGGCACGCAGGCCTCAGTAGGTCCAGCACGTGGGCTCGATGCTTGTGGCTCCTGGGTTCTAGCACACAGACTCAGTGGTTGTGGCACACTGGCTTTGTTGTTCCACGGCATGTGGGATCTTCCCGGACCATGGATTGAACCGGTGGCCCTTGCACTGTAAGGCAGATTTCAATGGACCACCAGGGAAGCCTGAGGATGGCTCTTTGGACAAACTCACCTGTAACTTCTCTCGGGGTTTTCGGAGGGTGGAGGAAGGCAATGGTCCATGTCTGCCTGACATGCCTCCATCAAGGATGGCTCCTGGGGAGATGCTGCTCTGGGTCTGCACACCCTGGGATCCAGCCAGCTCAGCTGCCTGTGCCCTGTGGAGGGCTGGTCATGAAGACAGGCAGATTGCTCGTCTAGGCTGATCAGCTTGCCTGGTTTTCAGCTGTAGCACCAAAAGTCCCACATCCTACGTGACATTTCAGTCCTGGCCAAATCAAGACAGTGGGTCACGGAAACTTGGCTTCCCCATGAGCAGAGTGGGGATGGTAATAGGGTTGTTGCGAGGACTTAACAGGATCACGCACGTGAAGTGCATACAGTCAGAGAGAGTTGTCAGATCACCAAGCGAGGCAGAGGGAGAAATCGACATGTGGGCAGCTGGGTTGCCACAGGAGGATGAGGATGGTCTCAACTCAGGCTTCATGCCTCCCCTGCCCCCTACCTCCCCAGGCCTCACTTGTGGAACATTAATTGTGCACCTGCTGCATGTCATATCAGTGCTCTCCATGGAGCAGTTTCTAGTCTGCATAATATCATTCCCATTTTATGGATGAGAAACTGGAGGCGCCCAGAGCTAAAGCCACCTGCCCACAGCAAGTCCTCCAGAGTCACTCACTCAGGCCTGTCTGACATCAAAAGCTCTCACTCTTCCCAAGACTCTGCACTGCCTCCAGGAGGGAAAGGAACTCCCAGAATCAAAGTCAGAGATGAAACACTGGATGGCAAATGCCCTCATGGACCCTGGAACACGCTGACCCCAGTGGAAACCCTTGGGGGTTCAAGGCCATGGGTCTCGGTTTCTTCCTCACACGTGCACACTGAGTGGGCAGTGTCCTGTGGCTCATGGACACGGCTGGGGCTGCGTGCAGTTCACTATTTACCTGACCTCTGATCTCCTCTCTGTCTGTGCCCAAACTGGCGTCTGTTCAAGGCTTGGCTCAGGATCGAAAACCCAGCTCCTGGCACAGACGCGGCTGCCTTTGCCCTGCACTGACATCTGTTGTGCTGGCTGGCTCTGCCCAGGCTCCCAGAGCTGTCACTGCTGAGACCCTTTCCCCGCAGCCTCTTCCCCCTATCCACCCTCCCCCCAACCTTGCCCTATTCCCGACTCCAACATAGTCCCAGGGAAGAGACTTGGATGAGTCTCAGTCCGAAGGGGTAAAGTGCGATTTCTTCAGTTTCCCAGAAATAGTCCTAAAAGATTGTTTATTCGGCTCATTAACTCATGTGAAGTTGTCCAAAGCCAAGTCAACTCCGATTAAGTCCATTCGAGTCAATGTGGATCCAATCAGGCCAAGTTAGCCTACTGGTGCCCACCGTCTTTCCATCCCATTCCCATATTCATTGAAGGTACTCATGGCGCAGGCCTGAGGAGACGCTGGGAGGGTTGCCACAGCCAGGAAAATGGTCCAGCGTCTAGCAGACAGCAGTGGTGCAAAGTGCTTCATCCATAAGTGGGCAGTTTTGGGAAAAAAGAGACCAGGAGTGTAGCTCTGGACTTAAATGGTATAGGTTCCCATCTTTGCTTGGAAATTTGCTGACCACATAACACGAGAAAAGGGACCCAGCTAGGCTGAGTCTCACCTCCTCTTCTCTGTAATTTGGGAATAGTGGTGGCACCTAAGGTGGGAGTCAGATAGGGATGAAACAAAAGGCTTCAGAGCGGTACCTGGCCATTGGCAGCAGTGGACGGCAGGAGCCATCGCTGTGTTTATTAACATCATCCTGTTTATTCCTCCACGTCCTCTGGGCTACTCTGTGCTGGGCAAGATGACTCAAGAGATGAGAAGAGGAGCCTTGTCTTCTGGAATCTTGAACAGATTTCCTCTGCCAATCCCACCTTGACATCAGATAGCTTCAAATCAATTCCCTGGCTAACCACAAGAGGTTGGAGGGCAAAATCTTTGCCCAGATATTGTGGGGCAGCAGATCTCCATGACCACACAAGTCCTGTCACTCTGACATGCTCAGCGGACTCTGACATTGTCAGAGGAACTCCCAGGGAGTGGCGAAGATCCTCAGGAGGCAGTTTGAGCCCAACACAAAGGAAGCATTTCCAAACAGAGAGTATTAAAGGTGGAGGACCTGGCTCAGGTTCCCAGGACTGGGAGTGCTCAAGCAGATCAAATCATGGTGGCCCAGAACCCGCTGTCTAACCCATGATCCACAGCACGCGCTCCAGAACCCTGGCTGACCGAGTCTCCCCCCGGCACAGATCCCTATGTTGTGTCGGGACATTTCTCTCTTCCTTGATCCCAAGATCCCCCTTGAAATGCTTCCCAGGAATGCTCCACGGGCTGATGAGGAGAGCTGTATGAAGACAGACGGGGTCTGAGTCTTTGTTTAGCCACCTGCCATGTGCGCTTACGGTCACTTAACCCCTCGAGCCTGGGTGTCCTCATTCTAATTGAGTACTAACCTTATAGAGCTGGTGTATCTGTGTCCTGTGGACACCGTAGCAAGTTACTACCAACTAAATAGCTTGAAACAACACAGAGGTATTTGCTCACAGTTCTGGGGGCCAGAATATAACCATAAGGGTTAATTTTGAATCCATACACGATCTGCTTCTATGACTAACTCTTCTTTTGCCACTTTTGTTATTATAGGCATACATAATGGCCTGCCTCAGGGAGCCCTGCCTGGCCCCCTCTGCCTGACCCTTGGGCTGGGGTGCCTTTGGCTTACAGGGAGATAGCCTGACCCTGTCCATCTGTGAAGGGCTGTAAGGAAGTGAAACTCACACATTCTCCTGCTTGAGGCTTTTGCAAGAATTAAATTGGTCTTTTTCTTTGTATCCTCACCTCCCCCCATCTGTGATCCATAACAGAACCTGGCGTCCTGGACCAGACAAGATGGTTATTTTGAGGCGCTAGCCTGCCATCTTCTTGGTCAGCTATCTCTTCCTTGTCCACCATCAAGGTGTCAGCAGGGGTGCCTCTTCTGAAGCCTCTGAGTGAGTGTGTGAAAGTTGCTTAGTCGTGTCCTACTCTTTACAACCCCATGGACTGTAGCCTGCCAGGTTCTTCTGTCCATGGAATTCTCTAGGCCGGAATACTGCAGTGGATAGCAGTTCTTTTCTCCAGGGCATCTTCCTGACCTAGGGATCGATCCCGGGTCTTCTGCGTAACAGGCAGATTCTTTACTGGCTGAGCCACCAGGGAAGTCCAAGAACACTGGAGTGGGTAGCCTATCCCTTCTCCAAGGAATCTTCCCAACCCAGGAATCAAACCAGAAGCTGAAAGAGGCTCAGACACAATGGAGATTATGTCTGAGCCTCTTTCAGCTTCTGATGGTTTTTGGCTTCCTTGGCTTGTGGCCTCACCTCTCCAGTCTCTGCTTTCATCTTCACCTGGCTCCTCTCCTCTGTGTGTCTCTTATCATTGGATTTAAGTTCCAGCTGGATAATCCAGTACGCTCTCATCTCGAGATCTATAAGTCCATCTACAAATACCTCTTTTCCAAATAAGGCCACATTCACAGGTTCCAGGGAACAGGATGTGGACATCTCTTTCAGGGAGCCACCCTTTGACCCACTCCAACTGGTCTGAGAATTATACGAGATGGAGGGCAGACCCAGGAGTCAGGGGCTTGCATTCAAACCCTGGATTCATTACTCTGCTGTGTGACTTTCCAGACTCAACCCTCTCTGCTCTAACTTTTCAGCTGTGAAATCCCAAATGCTGCTGAGATCCCAATGAATCTATTTTAGGGAACTGTTTTTGATAAATAAATGAGTTCATACTTGTCTGGGGTTTAGTAGAGTCTTGGCCAGAAACATAAAACTGCCATTAAATGGAGGCCAAGATTGTTTTTTCTAGAATGAGGCTGATATTTTATCTTGTCCAGCCTCTGGCTCTTCCTCATGTGATCCCTCCTCTTCTCTTCCCTGTGATGGGCCCTCTCCTGTTTGAGCTGCCACGGAGCCCCTTCCACGCCTTCCCAGGGACACCTGCTTGCTCACGAGTTCCTGGGCCTCGTTCCCCTTCCAAACCTCCCAATGGGGGAGACTTCTATCAATTAAAAGTATCATCACCCACCCCCTTCCCACCATCTTTGGGGCAGAACATTAAGATGCAGTTTCTGCAAAGCCACTTTATGAAATGAGAGTAGCTGAATGCTCTCGGGTGTAGGAGTAATTATAATTCCCAAGTTTCTCTGAACATTTTTCTAACTGGATCTTTTTGTGTCGTCTCAGAATAGACACACTTGTGGGCTTTCCTGGGCCCAAAATAGTTGTGAGATAGGAGTTGAAATCGACATCTGAGTTTGAATTATAACAACTCGGGTACAACTTTTGATTGGATGAATTTCACCAGCCAAATGTGGCTCCTTCTGCAAATACAGCTTCCTTTTATGGAAGAACAAAATTCCTGCGCTAGGGCTGTGCTCACTCGAAGAGGGCCTTCGGTAGCGTGGCAGCCCCGGGCAGTGAGTGGAATGTCCACTCCTTTCAAGGCCTCTGATGGAGGCAGAGCTGCAGGTTCAGTGGTCTGAAGTGTTGGCAGGTCTCCATCTGCCTGAATTGGGACCTCCCTCCCACCGGGACTGAGGCTTTTGTCCATGTCTCTGGAGCACGAGGGTCAGGGCCGTGGCCCTGAGGCTAGACTGATGGGATTGGAATCTTACCTCCTCGATTTATGGCCACTGTGACTTTGGGCAACTTACTCTACTTCCTGTGCCTCGGTTTCCCCCCTGCTCAGAGAACCCTCCCTGGCTATCACCCTAGGGCGTTGTAAAGACTCGAGGAGCTGATGCCTGGGAGGGTCTTTAGAATGGTGACTGGCACACGGTCAGTGTTGTTGGTTTTGATTGCTTGGCATGTGGTAGGTGCTTGGTGAATGTCTGAGGACCTGTCCGTATGCTGAGCCACTCAGTCATGTCCAACTCTGTGACCCCATGGACTGTAGCCTGCCAGGCTCCCCTGTCCATGGGGATTCTCTAGGCAAGAATACTGGCATGGGATGCCATGCCCTCCTCCAGGGGATCTTCCCAACACAGGGATTGAACCCAGGTCTCCCACATTGCAGATGAATCCTTTACCATCAGAGCCACCAGGGAAGCCCATTTGAGAACCTAAACTGAGTTAGAAGTCACTGGTCCTCCTGCTTCACAGGTGAAGCTATCTTCAAAGACACTCGAGAGTCTTGAATGGGGTAGGTTCCATGGGAGACCCGCAGGAATTCATGAAGGGCTGTGGGATGGAGACAACACTGGTGCCAGGCCAGCTGTGGATACTCGAGGAGAGGTGGAGAGTCCATCCTGGACTGCAGAATTCTCCTTCAGTGTGACAAAAATGTACTTTGAAGGCTTAAAAAGAAAAGCTGTCGCTTGCTCCCAGTCCCTACCCGGGATGCTGTGTTTCAGTAGACTGAATTCATTCAACATAGCAAGAAACCTGGGCACTGCTTACCTTGGGGAACCTGCAATACCAGCAGTGTCCCGGGGCAAGCCCAACCCATGGAATGAAGAGATCGTGCACTTAACTTCATTTTTTAAACATTATTTTATTGATTTAACTGAAGCTGTCTAGTCAGTGGATCCCCTCCCTAGCTCTCTGAGCTGATGAGCAGAAATAGGGTGGGGGCGGCCTGTCTGATGTGATTAACCCTTTCAAAGTGTGGCTTCCCTGGTGGCTCAGATGGTAAAGAAACTCCCTGCAATGCGAGAGACCCAGGTTCAATTCCAGGGTTGGGAAGATTCCCTGGAGGAGGAAATGGCAACCCACTCCAGTAGTCTTGCTTGGAGAATGCCATGGACAGAGGAGCCTGGCAGGCTACAGTCCATGGGGTCACAAAGAGTCGGACACGACTAAGTGACTATCACTTTCACTTTCAAGTGTGGCCGAGAGGCAGCCACACTGAGGGGCTCTAGCAGATGGGGTGGCAGCTGCAGATTGCATCCACACTACCTCATCTGGGTGTGGGTCGCCTAGTTGGTCCTCTAGACAGTCCTCCTGGTTGGCAAGATTGAGGGTGTCTGCACTTTCCAAATGTCTGTGATGCTACAATCAAAGTGAAAGGAGATGCAAGAAAATGGGAGAGGTCAAGTCACCAGCCTGGGTGACTCTGCTGACAACCCTGGAACCCCAGGCAGCACGTTCCTGCCAGTCGCTGCCCTGCCCTCTTCTCAGCTGGAGATAGCTTTATTCGAAGGAGATAAGACCTGTGCATTTGATTACAGCATCCCTGCCTGGAGTCTGACCAAAGCCTGCAGCTCTGGGGTGAACTCGTTACAATTGCATCCAGCGCCTCTGAGTTAAGGAGAGGCAGGAATAAATATGGAATTTTTTTAAGTGATAACAGTCCTCTCCTGCTGCTAGGGTAAAAATTGCTCTTTTAAAGTCACAGTGTTCTCCCCTTTGCTGCCCTGCCATTGTGCTTCATGCTCAGAGAGGCGTCCAAGGGCAGGGCCATCTTTTTGTCTGGCCTCTCTGAGCACTTGGCTAAATGTAATCAGTTCTTAAACAGAAACCACAGGCAGAAAGAGCCACCAAAGGTAGAAGCCACTTTGAGACCTGGGCAATTGTTGTTCCGGGCTGAAATCTATGACACGCTGCATTGAACCACCAATATGTGCTATTCAGGATCACTTTTCCCTGCTCCTAATGCTCTTCTTCTTCTTCTTCTTTTTTTTTTGTGTGTGTGTTTTGGGTCTTGGGTGCAGAGATTTGAATGTATCTAACTCCTAAGCTCAAAACTCTGCATCTTTTCCCATTATCAGCCATTAGAAAGAATGAAATAATGCCATTTGCAGCAACGTGGATGGACCTCGAGATTGTCATACTGAGTGAAATGTCAGACAGAGAAGAAGTATCATATGACATCCCTTATATATGGAATCTAAAAAGAAATGATACACATGGATTTATTCACAAAACAGAAAAAGACTCACAGACTTAGAGAATGAACTTACGGTTGCCAGGGGGAAGGATGGAGGGAAGGGACAGTTAGGGAATTTGGGCTGGACATGTACATACTGCTATGTTTTAAATGGATAACCTGTAAGGACCTACTGTACAGCACAGGGGACTCTGCTCAATTTTATGTGGCAGCCTGGATGGGAGGGGCGTTATGGGGAGAATGGGTATATGTATATGTGTGACTGAGTCCCTTGCTGTCCACCTGAAACTATCACAACATTGTTAATTGGCTATACTCCAATATAAAATTAAAAGTTTTTTAAAAAACTCTCCATCTTCCCCAGTCCCTGGAAAGCCTCCACCTCACCTCACTTACTCTCTTGCTCGCCCCTACCCCAGTTCCCCGTCTCCTGCCTCCCCTTACAACCCACACCCTGGTTTGGATGTGTATCTTTGATAGTATGTATCTTCCTGATGAGAAAAAACCCGGAGAACACAGGATTGCATGGAACACATGTGCTTTTGGCATCCTTATCTCCCTGCATCCTGCTCCCCACAAAAGCTCTGTTTTTATTACTAAAATTCCTTCTGGCATCTTTGGGACCCCAGGAAGTGGGAAACTTTGAGGCCAGAGGATTGAGTTGTGGCTCCAGACGTTTCTTGTCGCCCACATCTGGGTCTTTCTCTTTGCACAGAACAGTTATAAGATTTTACCGTCATAAAGTCCCAACAAGAGGAGCCAGCCACTGCTGCCAGCTCCACGTCAACTCCATCACCCAGAGTCGGCTAAGAAGACTCCCGCTTAATTACCCCCGGGGCGAGCCAAGAAGAAGGGCTGGAGGGTATTTTAATAATCAAGACACAGCTCTCAAATCAAAGCGATTATCCTAGCCAGGATCAACCAAGGTCTCTCACGAACCCTCGGCCAAAATGAGTTTTCAAGGAGAAGTTCTGTCTTGAATTATTTTTATGGATCGTTCTAGTTTTTTAAGTGAATATTTAGACTGCAGTTCACAAAAACCTCCCTCTTTGGTGGGGAAAAGAAAACTGGCTTTCATTTTACAGTTTTTGTCTTTGTCAGCATTTCTGACGGCAAGAATGACAAACTCTGCTTGGGAAAAGCCAGCGCTGACAGCTGTGTTTTATTATTGAATATTTCTGGTGGCGAGGTTGGCGGCCGCTCTGTTTATACTGCTCGTAAGATTTCATGCAAGACTCTGCGAGGTCCTGGGCTTAAACCGAAGTGTCTGGTCCTCTGGATAATTCATTCCATCCCCTTCATTCCTGGTCTCTTGCTTTTAATTTTTTCCAAGGGCAAATGGAGCACTGCCAGAGAATGGAGTCCGACAGAGAGATGTTGCAGACCCTAGGTCCCAGCTGGGCCAAGGTTGCCTCCTTGGTCCAGAGCAGTACAAGGTGACCTTCGAGTGCCACTTCTCCATGAAGCCGATGGTCCCAGGTCAAGCAAACAAGCTCTGGGATTCAGCCTTGACACAGGCTTTTTAGCAAGCACTTCCTGCTCTCAGCCCATCAGATCCTTCTGCTCAACTCTTTTTGGGGGTGGGACTCTCTGCTCACAGAGGGGAGCTGGACTTTGCCTTTCAAAAACTTTGTCTTTCTGAAAGCCAGCCTGTCTGTCTTGTAGTGGTACACCTGGCTTTGGAAGTATAAAGGGGGTTGTCAGCATCCTGGTTTGCCTCTCCCCCCACAACTTTTACCCCCATAAATATGAAAAAAAAAGGTAAAAAGGAAAAGAACAGTCACCTGACTAACTGAGCCACCCCCAGGCTATTTGTTTATTCTTTTGTTTTGTCAACAGATAAAACAATCATTTGTTTTGCCATCAGCTTCTGGGTGGGTGTAGAACTAGAGTTCAAATATCAGCTGTGATCTCCCTGCCACCTAAGGAAAGATGGTTTTTAACTGCCCCCCCCCAAACCCCAACACATAGCGGAAGTCCAAACTCTTCGCTCGGTGTCTGTAAATTTGGGAAAGGGGCATCGATCTATCACGGTCACCGCTGGTTTGTCCCCAGAATGAGTTGGGGTGATGGTAACTTGTTCTCCATGCTTTATCGTGCTGATTCATGTGAGGGACTCAGCCTTTCCTATATTTCCACCAAAAGCTGTCACTCTCACAAAACATGTGCATGCATGGAAGATTTTCCTGGGAGTTAGAGACACTGGGGAGATCCACACCCCAAAGGAACAAACAACATTCAATTACCACTTATGTTTCCTGAATTTCTGCAGTCATGTTGGCAGCGTGAGCTGCCCACTCCCAGGACAAGAGCC
Source organism: Bos mutus (assembly GCF_027580195.1). NCBI lineage: Eukaryota > Metazoa > Chordata > Mammalia > Artiodactyla > Bovidae > Bos > Bos mutus. The sequence goes on along the minus strand of NC_091629.1, from coordinate 42,876,345 downwards.
AGGATTCCCATCCTGGGTTCCTTCACTCTGTCATCCATTCCCTCTGTGTTTCTTCAGCTCCTACTGTGTGCCAAGTGAAGCCGGGGAGACACACTTCCCAGCCTTCAGCATCCCTGGGATCGGGGATGTGCAGGGGTACAGGGTGGGCTTTTAGAAGAGGGGAGCTCTGTTTGGGACAACACCCATTCAGGAGCACAGATGAGGCAACTCTGAGCCAGGTCTGAGAAGCAGGTGGTCAGCAGTCAGGCCAAGGCCTGCGGGATGGCAGAGGAGGGGGATGTGCTCCTTGGGATGGAGGTGAGTGTTCTAGCTGCCCTCAAGGTCCCTGGGCAGACTCGGGATGGGAGATGTCAGGAGAAGCTCAGGGAGAAAGGATGCAGGCTGCGCTGGGACTTCCTAGGGACCCAGGGCCCTGGGCAGGGCAGCTAAAGGGCAAGATCTTAGGGCTCGGCCCTCTTCGGCCTCCTGGGACTCTCCCCTCCCCCCCTCCCCAGCCCTCCCTACACCTCCCTTCCTCCACCTCCCCAGCATACTCCCTTCCCACTCTTGCCGCCTCTGGGCATCTGTGCCCCCACATCCCATCACGTGGCCCCTCAACCTCCACTCACTGTACATGTCCTCTCAGAAAGTTCCAAGCTCAAATCCCCCCCACGGCTCATCTGTCTCTTCTTCCAGGCATTTGCCTAAGTCACAGGTTATTGGCCAACCTATGGAGAAGACACGTTGAGGTCAGACTCTGGCCTTAAGAACAGCTGGAGTTGGGCCAGGAAAGGCTCTGGGGTGACACATTGTGTGTGGGGGGCATTTCTCACATCCTCTCTGGGCTTTGAGGGGCAGCTCTTCCATCTCATCCTTCCAGCTGAGACAAGCTTGTGGGTGGTTTCCTCTTCACGGCTTGACCCTCATCCCCATCAGGAAATGGAAGGATGGTCACAGAGAGTCAGAGTGGCCAACCCAGGACCACCATTCTGGGGCCTGTGACACCCCCTTCCTCAGCCCTGCACTGCGGGTACTTCTAGAGCCCCTCTCTGAAATCATTTTTTCTCCCTGAAACTGGAAGCCCCGGGGTCCCCCACTTCTGAAAAGTGGTGGAAGAGACACCGGGGTCCCTGCATACATCCATATCGGGCGTTGTTGGGTGGTATGTGGAGACTGAGCAGGTTTGTGGCGCTAGTGGTAAAGAACCTGCCTGCCATTGCAGGAGACATAAGAGAGGCAGGTTTGATCCCTGGCTCGGGAAGATCCCCTGAAGGAGGGCATGGCAACCCACTCCAGTATTCTTGCCTGAAGAATCCCATGGACAGAGGAGCCTGGGGTCACAAAGGTCGCAACTGGAGTGACTTAGCATGAGCAGGTTGCAGGTCTCTGGCTTCCAACCCCGCCCGCCTCTCAACCTCCATCTTCCCGAATCGCAGAGGTCACCTGCCTCCTGAGGATCTGTGCTGGACCCAATGTCCCAGGGCAGGAAGGTGGGGTCTAACTTCTGGAGACATCTCAGCCCCTCTGTGCAGGCGCGTTCTCACCTGTGCAATGGGAACAGTGATGGTGCTGACCTCCACGAGGACAGAAGCGGGTTTTCCCATTGGGAGGCGTCGACACTGTGACTTCGCCTTACAAAGGGGAATCGCACTGCAAGGGCATCCAGCGACCAGATCGAGGCCCCGGGCTGGAGTGGGTGTGTGTGTTAGTTGCTTGGTCGTGTCCGACTCTTTGTGACCCCATGGACCATAGTCCGCCAGGATCCTCTGTCCATGGAATTTTCCAAGCAAGAATACTGGAGTGGTAGTCATTCCTTCCTGACAAATGCAGGGCTGGCTCCTCCACCCCACCCCCCACAAGCAGAATGCAAAAATAAGTGCGCGCACACACACACAAACACCTCTGTCTGCGCTGAGTGCTCTGTATCCTCTTAGCCCTCACAGACACAGGAGTTGTCATTACCCCATCCTTCAAGGGGTAAACTGAGGCCCCGACATGGGTAACTTGCTCACGGACCATGATCAGTGAGCGGCAGAGCCAGGATTGGGTTTTCTGCCCTCCCCACTACACCAGGCTGCTTCTTAGAGCTGAGAGCTGGTGTAGACCCTATGCCCCCTGGCATCCCTCCTCTCAGCCCCGCACAGGACCACACGGCCAGTTTCCATAAGACCTTCTCTTGATCACAAAGGACAGTCAATCAAGATTAACAACTTGAATTGCCTGGAGGCCCCTTTGGTTCCAGATGCTTTTTGCTAATTCCAGATGGTTGTTTTGTTGGCGGTAAACTAGTGCCTTTTAGCTCTTGGATTCATTTTTCCAGAGTGAGATCCCTCTCCAGCCCCAGTCCTGAGTCTCCCGCCCAGGCCACAGAGGCTTGGGCTGCCAGGTTCAGATGTGACACGGTGGGTGCTGGAGTCTGTAGCCTGGCCACCTGGCAGGAGAGACCCGGGGGTGCCCTCAGCCAGGCCAAAGAGCCAGCAAACCCAGAGAAGTCCCGGCCCCTGTAATGCTCACAGTGATGGAAACTGCTTCCATAGTCCCCTGTTTCTAGATGTGACCTTTTTTTTTTTTTTTGCAAAGTCAGCTCAGGGCTTCTTAGATCTTGATGCATTCACACAAACCCTCGGAGGTCTTGTTAGAATGCAGTTTTGGGTTCAGCAGGATGAGATGGGACCCAGGGTTCTGCTTGTCTGAGTAGCTACCAGAGAGTGTGATGCTGCTGGTCCAGGGACCAGGCTGTGTGAAGCAAGAGGAGGGGTTGTGTGCAATTTGTGTGCGCAGGGGCTTGGGAGGGTGGTGCAAGTGGATTCCAAAGAGCAAAGTAGGGGGAAGGGTCAGCTTTGGGAACAGGAAAATGGGGGGCTGGCTTGCCCACATGTGGCCCATCCTCCCAACCCAGGGATGGAAGAGAGGAAGGGGGGTCATGTGACCATATGTGGGTCACAAGGCCAAAGGACCCCTACCTTCCCTCTGGTTTCACAGGACACTGAGTCCTTCCTTCCACCTGTCCTTAGCCCCAAGGCCAGACAACTGGGGGTGCCCCAGGGACATCTTGTTCACTCAGGAGGCATCCAGGGTCACAGGCTGACCTGTGATGGGGCACTGGTAAATCTCTGTGAAATACTGTCCAAGGGAGAGAAGGAGCTCATGTTTAAAGACTTTTTAAAATTTGAAAATACTTTCAAATTTTACTCAAGAGTTGAAAGAATAGGATTGTACAAAGAACCTCCATATAACCTTTGGCCAAAATTGACGGCTAACATTTTATCCCTTTGTTTCATCATTTGTGAGCTCTCTCTCTCTGTCCCTCCTTGTCTCTTGATCTCAATCTGCCCTCTTTTATCCACCTCCTGATTTGTATAGATTTTTCTGAGCCTTGTAAGAGGACTTTCCCTCTCAATACTATAGTCTACATTTCCTAAGAAAAGGAATATTCTTGTATACAACCACATACAGGAAGTTGACATGAGTCCAATTCTTTTGTCTGATTTTCCATTCCTATTCCAGTTTGGCCCAATGCCATCCTTGCTAGCATTTTCTCCTACTGGTCAGGGTCTGTCCAGAAACTGGGGTTTATATTGAGTTGTCATGTCTCTTTAGCATTCTTCAAGGTGGAACATTTCTGCAGTCTTTCTTTGTCTTTGCGACACTGACATATTTAAAAATACAGTCCTCCCCCCATCCTGCTAAAAAAACCAAACAAACAGTATGTTCCTCTTTTTGGATGGATCTGTTGTTTGCCACGTGGTTAGGGATGCGTTAGGGATTCTGCATTTTCCCTGGTGGCTCACACAGTAAAGAGTCCACCTGCCAGTGCAGGACACCTGGGTTCCATCCCTGGGTCGGGAAGATCCCCTGGAGAAGGGAACGGCTATTCACTCCAGTATTCTAGCCTGGAGAATCCCACGGACAGAGGAAACCTGGCAGGCTACAGTCCATACGGCCGCAAAGAGTCAGACACGACTGAGCAACCTACACTTTTACACTAGGGATTCTGCCAGTCGACTGCATGGTGATATGTGTGCTCATCAGGGGCCCTTGGGCCCCACGCTGCGATGTTAGTTTTATCTCCTGGTCAGAATATTGCCTGATTTCTCCACTGCTTTTTCCTTAAAAGCATATAAATATCCAGCTCCTCAATGAATTCCCTGTTACCCATTGGTGACCCCTGCCCTGACCATCTTTACAACCAGGGTTGCAAAGTGATGTTTCTAACTCCGGCACTCTCAGCAGCCCTCAGTCCCCCTTCAGCACTTGGCAGTTCTTCTGTAAGTAAGAGCTCTTCCTCTCCCATTCATTCATTCATTCACTCATTCATTCATTCACTCATTCACTCATCTATCTAGTATTGGTATGGACTCAGAAATGCCCATGTTCCCCCCAACGGTTTATAATTCATTATTGTTTGTAATCGTTTTGGTGCTCAAATTGTCCCATATTTGACCCTTGGAGATCCTTTTCAAGCTGTGTTCTTAAGACATCTTCATTTTTGTCTTAATGCCTCCTTACTCTGGGGAATAATAAGCTATTTGAGGCTCATCCAGAACCTTCTATATCCCAGTCTTGGAACTGACCACTTCTCTGAGGATCCTGTTCCTCTCAGAGTGGATGGCTTGAGAAACTCAGATCTGGCACTAGGGGTGCTTGTTGATACTGGGGTGTTTTTGTTTCTAGGTCTTTTTAGTTATTGTTCTTGTTCAGTCACTAAGTTTTACCAGACTCTTTGTGACCCCATGGACTGCAGTATACCCGGCTCCTCTGTCCTTCATTATCTCCCAGAGTTTGTTCAAATTAATGTCCATTGAATAGACGAGGCTTTCTAACAGAGCTAAGAAATAACTGATATATATAGATACAGTTGCATATATACACATACACATACGCAAGCACACTCACACACATACACACAAATTTATCTTGGAAATCATGCCTTCACCTGACACCTCCGTGCAGACATGGAAGGTCAACTCTCAGATCCCTAGCTGTTCAGAGTGCAGCCCCCAGCTGTCAGCTTGCTCAAGGTCCCCCTCAGCTTTCGAGCTGAAGGTGTGCTCCTCTGGGGAAGGCCTCCAGCCAGTGAGTGGACAGGCAGTGTTATAAGGATCTGCTTGTTGCCAGTCTGGGACCCCTCCATGGACAGTCCTTGCTCTGGAACTCTGTCAGGCTGGCAGACTTCGTTATATCTGCATATAATCTGACAGCACCCCCAGCCGAATCATGAACCCTCTGCTTGCCTTCACACCCAGGGCACTCCCACGTCTACCTCCACCTCCACCCACATACCTCCAATCCCAGCCCACACCCTGGGGGTCTTTCGTGCCTTCCCAGTTTCAATTTGTTGCTCCTTCTCTCCCAGTGAGATCCTGGATCTTGAAAATAACATCACAGGTATTCATATGCTCAGATTTAATATCTGAAATAATTCCCCACTTGTGCTGCTGAGAGCATCACAGAAACATCCATTCGAAGAGCTTGGAGCGCCTGAAGCTCTCTCCCAACCTCTGTCCCAGAGCCACCCAAGACCACGCTTGTGAATCGGTGGGACTGGTTCTTGTTTTCTTTAGTCTTTTTCTCCTTTCCTTACAGTGTGACTATGGTGTTCATTCGAAATACACTGAATTCATTTAGCTTCCTTAGCCCCCACCCCAGGCCCCCCCACACATCCTTTCAGATTTATGTTTTTGAATATGTAAAACTTACTGTGCTTCCAAACGGCAAAACTGGACTAAAGGCACCCCGAGAACCACTCCCTTCTGTGTCTCTTCCGTCCTCCCCTCACTCCATCCCTCTTAAGGACCAGGCTCACTGTTTCCTCTTTTATCCTTTTCATGCTTTACCTGCACATGTTTTATTCCTCCCCACCCCCCCTTTTTTTTTACACAGAAGGTAGCATATGTATTATACTACCTGTGCTCTTCTGCACTTTGCTATTTACAGCCAGCAACATCTCCTGGAAATCACTCCCTAATCCTTTACAGAGGTCTTCCTCAGCGTTCTTTTTAACAGCTGTGTAGTACTCCATCTCATGGGAATGCCACCCTTTACTCAATCTTGCTCCTGCATATGGGCATTCAGGGGTTTTTTTTGTTTTTTGTTTTTAATATTCTGCAATTGCAAACAATGTGCACGTGTGTTTTCATATAATTGGAGATGCACCTTTAGGGTGAATTGCTAGCCATGAGATCTTGTATTCAAAGGGTAAGTGCATGTATTATTTTGTGTGTTATTGCCCAGTTTTCTCCCTTAGAGATTCTACCATGTTTCATCTCCACCAGAAATGTAGGAGCGTGGCTGTTTCCCAGTCTTTCTGACAGAGACTGGGGTCACGTTCTGACCTTTGCCATTCTGATGGGTGAGAAATGGTACCCGGGTAGAGTTTCCATTTGCATTTTCTTTATTTGGCATGTTTCACATGTTTAAGGGCCATTTTATATCTTTTTGTGAATTGTCTGTTTATGACCTTTGGTCATCTTCCGATAGTATTTTTTGGTTTGTTTTCTTCAATTTTTAAATGCTCTGTGCCTTTTAAACAGTATTCACATTTTGTCTCAGATGTTAGATATTTTCCCCCAAATTACCATTTGTCCTTTGACTTTGCATATGGTGTTTTAAACTATGCAATCATTTTTAACTTGTATGTATCAAATTATGTATCAGTGCTGATTTTTTTCATGATAGTTAGAAGGTCTTCCCTTTCACCCAGCTTAGAGGAATTCACTCACATTTCCTTCCAGTGCCCATGTAGTTTCGTTTTTATATGTAGATCACTGATCCATGTGGAGTTATTCTTGTGTTTGGGATGAGAAATGGATTAATTTTATCTTCTTTCCAAATGGCTGTCTGGTTGTCCCAACACATTTATTACTCAGATCGCCTTAGTGCTGGGCTCATTTTTAATTCTTTCACGAATAGCCTTGTGGGGTGGAGGAAGGAGGGGGCTGTGGAAGGAGGGGGCTGTGGGAGCAGGGCTGGGATGATATTTCCAAGTGAAGAACAGTCCGGCCTTGGCAGGCTGCAGGGCCTCCTCCTTCTATTTCCCTGGAGTGGATACTGGAGCACTGCCCAAGGGTGGGGCACAGAAATGAGTTTCTGGTCCCTTGGCAAGAAAAAGCATCACCAACATTAGGGGGATGAGGCCCCTTTTGAGTTGAGAAGTAAGGTCTCCAACCTCCTTCCTGCAAAGAGAGGGGCTGAGGAGACTTGGGAAAGATGAGAGAATGTCACCAGTCAGCCAGAGTCTGACCAGAGTTTCCTTCATTTGTGTCTAAGAGACACTTGATGAAGCTGCGTGCTCTTTACCTGCTGAGATTCAACTCCAGCATAGGCCATATTTTGCCAGTAAGTTAGGATCTGGGCAAGTTCCCCGGGCCATGTGCCTCTCTATTCCGCCAATCCTGGAGGCTGGTGCTGGGATGGGTTTTTTTGCACCACATTTTCTTGGCTGGAAAATTAAAGAAACATTGACTTTTGAATTAGAATTTGTCAGGGCAGAGGCCAGGTGAGCTGCTGGTTCACAGAGAGCAGAGCTGAAGTTGAACCTGCCCGTCTCTGACTCGGGCCCATCTAAGCAGAAGATCTGTGCGTCAGAGTGGGGAGAGCTCCCTGGGGGGCAAAGCCATGTGGCTGGGGAGGGGGATCAGGGGTCAAGTCCACCCACGGCCAGACTCCCAGTTCAAGTTAAGCAGATGTCCTGGCACAAGCAGTCCAAGGAGCCCACCCTCACTGAGGGGCAGGAATCAGAGGTCAGCGTCCCATCCTCTCTGTCCCCGCATCCATGCTTGGCTCTGAGGACATCCATGAGGTGCCCCAGAGATCCCTAGCTCGGGAGGTCCCTGTTTACTGTCTTTTCCCGTCTCTTGCCTCAGGATCCCCTTTCCATGCCTGCCTCATGCAATCACCTTCAAAAACTGCCTGCACCAAAGTCTTGCCTCCAGCTCTGCTTTGGGAAAAGCAAACCAAGACCCACCTCCTTCCCGCAGGTTCACTGTAGCCTCCTCGACACAGGGTGGGTCGCTCTGTGCTGTGGGGGCAGCCCCGCTTGATGCCAGGAGCAGCCTCTGCCCCTTCCGTGACCCCCGAACGTCTGTAGATGTTGCCAAACACCTGCTGAGGGCAAAACCCCGGTGACTGAGAACCGCAGCCTGAGAGCAAGGGCCAGAGGTCACACACGGGGCAGAGGAGGCCCAGGGTGCCCGGGGCTGTAGTAAACTGGGGACCCTTAGGGTCAAAGGCCCGGTGTTGCCAGATCCCGTATCAACCCCACTCTGATTTCAAAAGAAGCTAAAGCCTGGGGGTGAGTGTAAACTTATTCTGATTTTAAAAAGTGGACTGGACAGAGCAAATTTGGCTGGTGGCCCATGCCCGCCCCCCCACAGGTCCCATGCCCCGATCCTGAGAGGACCCCAGGCTCCCGGCTTCCTGCCTCCTTGTCTCCAGGAGCCATGCCCATGGGAGCCTTGGATAAGCAATTCTGCTCCTGTTCTTGGGGACTTTCCAGGAATTTCCCAAGAGCTCTGAGACCCTGTGACCCCTGTGTGGTGGGGGAGGACAAGGCAGGAAGGCCATCTCCTGGGAACTTCAGGACTTGTCAGGGAACAAGGCTCTCAGCCGGGCCCCTGGGACTTGCCACCACATAGCCCCCAGGCAGGGCTAGCACTTTAGGGAGGTTTCATGCAAAGTCCTTTTTAAAAAAAAAAAAAAAAATTTTTTTACTTATTTATTTTTGGCTGCACTGGGTCTTCATTGTTGCAAGAGTTGTTTTTTTTTGTTTTTTTTTTTCTAGTTAGAGCAAGCAGGGCCTACTCTCTAGTTGCAGTGCATGGGCTTCTCATTACGGTGGCTTCTCTTGCTGTGGAGCACAGGCTCCAGGGCACTTGGGCTCAGTAGTTCTGGTTCCCGGGCTCTAGAGCACAGGCTCAATAGTGGCACATGGACTTAGCTGCTCCCCAGTATGTGGGATCTTCTCAGACCAGGGATCAAACCTGTGTCTCCTGCATTGGCAGGCAGATTCTTTACCACTGAGCCCCCAGAGAAGCCCACATAAAGTCCTTCAAGTGCCTTGAAAGGAAACTGTTCATCTCACTTGGTCTCCCAAGCCTTCAGTGAGATAAACTCCAAACCCCAGAGCCTGAAGTTTTGACAGCTTCAGACTGTGAGAGAAGCCCGTTCTCCAACTCCGTTCCCTTGGGGTCTGGGGTCGGAAACCTGGAGTCTAGTTCCAGCCTGTACCTGCTCACTTTGACTTTGCAAGATGGTGACTCCTCTATGATTTCTTCATTGTGGACATTTTGGGCTGCACTGCTTGAGCACCTCTTGTATATCTGGTACTGTGCTGAAATGACATCCAATTACTAAAGTCGCCAGAGTTTGGGCTCAGCGTTCAGGATCTTGGTTTCCAAAATGCCAAGCTCCCTGGTGCCTGGAACTCTGCTTGGCAGTGACTGACAATCAAGGAGAGAAAGACTGACCTTCAGCAGCAGGCAAGGAAGGTGTGATCATTCTCCTCCATGTTCCTAACAGAAAAAGCTGAGCCTCAGAGAGGGTGGGTGGCTTTCTCAAGGACACACAGCTAGTAAGTGGGGGAGCCAGGACTTGAAATCCAGGATGCAGGATCTTCAAGTCTGTCATCTTGGCCACTTCCTGCCCGCCTCCGTGGTTCACAGACTTTGTGCCAGACTCCGAGTTCCCTCTTGTTGTAGTATATCACCACAAAGGTAGTAGCTTGCAACAGCACAAGTTTATTCTCGTGTTGTTCTGAAGGTCAGAAGTCTGAAAGGGGACTGTTTCCTGGCCCTTCCAGCTTCTAGAAACTGCTATCTTCCTTGGGTGGTGGCCCCTTCCTCCATCTTCAAAACTGTCAGCTGCGTCCCTCCAGCCTCTGCCTCCATCATCACCTCTCCCCCACCACCTGACACTCACTGCCACCTCCCTTTCTCTCTTATGAAAGGACCCTCGTGATTATATCAGGTCCCACTCCTGAGTCCAGGGTCATCTCCCATCTCAAGAGATTAAAGTCCATCACATCTGCAAAGCCCCTTTTGCCACGTCAGGTTCTAGGGGCTTGGGGTGGACATTTTGGGGGAAGGACATGATCTGCCCTAGCACTTAGTTTGTGGAGATGGATTTCCAAATTGCAGGATGTCTCAGCTCAGGCTGCTGAAACAAAATCCCATGGACTGGTGGCCCTAAACAGTGAAATATATTTCCCTGCAGTTCTGGAGGTTGGGAATTTGAGGTCAATATGAGTGCCCACATGGTGGGCTCCACTGAGAATGCCCTCCTGCCTTACAAGTGGGAGAGATGGAAGATGTTTCTGTCTCTTTCCACCTGCCCTCTTCTCTCTCCCTGCCCCCCTCTTAAAAGGCCACTCCTGTACCCTCATTTAACCTTGTGTGTGTGTGTGTCAGGTCCGACTCTTTGCAACCCCATGGACTACAGCCCACCAGGCTCCTCTGTCCATGGGCTTCTCCAGGCAAGAACACTGAAGTGGGTTTCCATTTCCTCCTCCAGGGGATCTTCCTGACCCCGGGATCGAACCCATATGTCTTGCATCTCTTGCACTGGCAGGCAGATTCTTCACCACTGAGATACCTGGGAAGCTCTTAATTACTTCCAGATTCAGTTACATTGGTGTTAGGGCTTCAATAGAGGGATTTGGGGGGGCTCACTTCAGTCCCTGGCCTAGGGCATCAGTAACAGCTGCCATGTCCACCCTTGCCTTTCCCCTGAGACCACATTTCCCAGGCTGCCCTGCCCACTGGCTGCCCTCTTCATGGGGCCAGTAGGAGGCCTGGAGATGGGATGGGGGAGGAAGAGGCCCTCAGGAGGGCTTCCCCTCTCAGAAGGCATCTCAGGCAGTAGAGGAGGCTCCTCTGTGGGTCCCGCTATCCTGGGAAGTTTCTGCTGGGCTTCTTCCAGAACGGGGCACAGCCTCTCCACCCGAGGCCCTCTAGCCAGGGGGTGGAGTTGGGCACTGAAGATATCCTGCAGATGCTCATCTTTGTGTTGCGCTCATGCCCTTGTGTTTGGCTTTTCAGCTTTTCCAACACTTTTGTGAGAGGTTCCTGGCACCCCCATTCTTCTTTTGAGCAACATCTGGGCTCCATTTTACAGTCTGGGATCTTGACCAGCTAATGGTCCTTCCCACCAGGACCAAGCCCTGGCACAGACCATCTAGTCATGGGGAAGGTTTCAACTGTGCTCTTCTCTCCCTTGATTCCTCTGCCCCTCGGTGACACTCTGGCTGAGGGACAGAATCTAGGCACATCATGAGGACACTGATGTCCCTTGAGGTTTCAGTCCTTCAGCTGGGTCTTCACCTTCAACTGAGGGTCTCAGCTGGGTCCCTCTCTGCTCTGCTGTTTTCTGTATTTTCCACATGGTTACGACAAACAATTGTTACATTTGTTATCAAAAACACCAATAAAATCTAGAAAAAAATAATTAAAACACAGGGCTCTCCTCAAGGCCAGTGCTGTCCATTAGAACTTTGTACAATGATGGAAATGCGCTTTACATCTACCGCATCTGACACCACTTGTCATGTGTAACTGCCAACCACTGGAAACACAGCTGATGTGACTAAAGAACAGAATTTTAAACATTATTTAAACTTCAGTAGGCCCATGTATTTGCTGTCACACAGGACACCTCATCGCCAGACTAGCAGTGACTATTCCTGCTTCTGAGAATTTCTCTCCAGCATGCTAACACCTGTATTAACATCTTGTACAAAACCCCCAAGTCACTGGTCAGCAAGTTATGTGCTCAGCCACAGATGAGGGATAGGATAAGTCAGGACTAGAGGGTGCAGAGCAAATGTCAGGGGTTCTGGAAGATCCTAGAGGATTCTATAAGGTCCTGGAACACCCTAGAAAATCATAGAATATTCTAGAAGAGTCTAAAAAATTCTGAACAATTCTTGGGGATTCTGGACATTCCTGGAAGATTTCAGGGGCTTCTCAAAGGTTCTTGGGAGTTCTGGAATGTACTCGTGTGTTTTCAGAAGTTCTGGAAAATCCTAGCAGATTCTTGGTGGTTCCAGAAGAGCCTCGGGGATTCTGGAAGCACCTAGGGATTTCTGGAAGCTTCTTGAGGGTTCTGGAAAATCCCTGAAGGTCCTTGAACATCCTTGATAATCCTAGGGGTTTTGGAAAATGCTGGAGAATTCTGCAGGATTCCAGAATATGAGTTTGATCCACCCATCATGCCCAGAACATCTCCCATGGGAGACAAACACCAGCCTACACATTAGTACCTAAAGGATTCAGGGCACTAAAAGGAAAGTCGGACAGTGTGGGGAAAAGTTTTGGATCATTGACTGCATGGCTTACTGAACCTAAGATTAGCCACAAGAAGTATTTAGGCACAGTTGTCATGGAGGCCAGTGTTTTAATTGCATGCGCAGTAGGACAGGGGCTTTTCTTGTATATTAATGCTTTCCAGTGTGCAGCTTCCCACTGAGACATGCTACTGCCATCGCCTGAAAATGAGCTTGGAGTGCCGGGATGAGTTGTGCAAGGTCGCCTAGTCAGTAAAGTAGGAGGGTGGGGGGTACAGGGCTTCAAACCCAGATCTCCAGAGCTAGCATCTTCATTGGCCCACAGCCCTGTTTCCTAGACTGCTGGAGCTGAGGGAAATGCAGCTTGGCCAGGGCAGCCTCTCTGCTCCAGGCAGAGCCAGAGGCCAGCCAGGTCCCTAGTGCATTTTGCCTGCCCTGACAGTGACAGGGCTGCCTCTAAATATAGTCCCTCAATGGCCAATGTCAGAGTGACCTTGACATTTTCCTTCCCTTCCTAATGTTGAAATCCCATTGGTGGTTCATCCTGCTCTTCCATCACTGCCAGCCCTGGAAGACAAGGGCTACTTCTGAGATCATTCCGGCTCTGATGGCCCAACTGGCCACATGCCTTGGAGCCCTCTGAATTAGGTGGCGATGGAATGGATTCCAGAACTTTCAAAAAACAGGAGGTGTGAGTGACAGCCTGTGACAAAGGGAGTTGTGGAGCTGGGGCCTCCACAGTGTCTCCAGGAGATAGAGGTGTGAGACATGGGCCCCAGATGCCATGGGGCAAGGTTCCAGAAGGGTCTGAACATCAAAGCCTGGCCCAGCCCCAGCAGCCCCAGTGGTCCAGCAGTCTGCTTTCTCTCCACCTCCTCCTCTGCTAAGAGAATGAAGAGGGTATTAAGGATTTTTTTAAAAAAACCAACCAGATTTGAAGTCATAGAGCTGGGCCAAATCTCAACTCAATACCTACTTACTAGCTGCCCTTGACCATGTCACATAACTTTGATCTTTTTCACCCTTCATGCATAAGACAGAAAACAATGGTGTCTACTCGGTGCATTTTTAGAAGTAGATCAATTTGTGGTGCTTGAACTGAGGCTGGGTACAGACTGAGGGCTCCAGGTGTGGTGGCTGCTTGGTCCAGTAGAGACCTGTCCTAGTTCCTGCCTGGTTGCACCTGGGTGGCTGGAGGTGACGCATCCGGAAGAGTCCCACGTCTGATGTTCAAATTGCTGAGGACTTTCTGGGGCTGCAAACCTGAGCTGGGCTGCTGCAAGGCACCAGTGGTTCAGCAGGTAAGAAAGCTGAGTGCCAAGGATGGCAGTTCTTCCAGAATGATGTACCCTGTGAGATGCTGTGGTTGCTTGGTGTATGTAAGTTCGTCACTTGTCTTAGGGTTGCTTCCCCAATTTCAAAATAAAGAGTGTGACCAACAGTGTGAGTCACTTCTCCAACAGCCAATAGCATCCTGCTTCCCCTCCTGCCTCCAAGGCTAACAGAACCCCACCTGCATGGGCTTGTGATGTTTCCAACCCCAGGGAATGAGTTGTGATTGATCTAAGCCAGTCATGATGATTCCTTTCTACTTTGCCAAATGCGTTTCTCCAAATCTCCCTGATAACTAGGAGTGGCCATGTGACTGTTTCAGACAATGAGAAGAAAGGAAAAAGTCTTCTGGATTATGCTTGGAAAGAATTTTCTTCCTGAATAAAAAGAGTCATTTGGGTCCAAAGTCTTTAGTTCCTACTTTATTCTTCCTGCTGAACATTTTGCGTATGAGGGTATGATGTTTGGAGTTGTGGTAGCTATCTTGCGACCATGAGGCAACAAGCATGAGGGCAAAATTTCATTGGGTGTAAGGATAGACAAAACCCGGATGACGATACTATTGAATGTCTGAACCTGCCCTGTGACCAGGTATTTCTGGGCATCCGATTAAGTGAGCATACACTATACTTATGATTTAAACCATAAGGTCTATTGGATTTTCTATTACTTGCAATCAAAAGCATTCCTAGTATGTATCATCGAGGAGTCTGTTCAGGAGAATTAGTGCAGGGAATGAACATGGAGGCTGTGCTGAACGAGGGGCTCAGAAGTAATTTGCTGCGTGTGAGAGCCAAGCAGGAGGCAAAAGGCATTTTTCAGAAGTGTCTTGTGGGCTGTGACCTGGATCCCCTCAATATCCTTTGAAAATGCAAGTGAGAATTTGAATTGCATTTTGTTTCCTCTTGATTATTTAGCCAAGTTTCTTTGACTAGTAGAGGCTGAGCCTGGTGGAGCATAGGAGTTATTTGAATCACAATTGAAACTGGAGTTTGGATTCTGAAAAACACCTAAATATTAAAAAAGAGACAGAATGAAGTTTCCACAATGATATTCATATGCCTTAAGTTTGGGCTTCTCATTTAGAATAATCTGTGGGGTATAACATAAGTTTACAGCCGGAGGGACTAGAGAAAGGGGACTAATGTCAAAGTATAATATTCAAAACAATTAAAAACATAATTCTCAGGCAGGCACACAGTGAGTTGATGTCACAATTATTATATTAATATTTGTTAATGAGGGAAATAGCAGGATGGCAAACTCGATTTACAAAGATGTGAGAGTAGGATACAAATGAGATCCAACACTGGTTCAGGTTTTGTATCCTACAGGGCAAAGGAAATAATTGTGAACTCTGAGGTAATCTTTTCTATTAGCCATTAATCATTTCCATCTCTTCTGGACAAACAGTCCGTGTAACTTACCAGTCTCTACAAGCTAACATTTCACTTTACCATTAGTCTGGACTGTAATCAATAGTAAATAACAAGTTACACATCACAAAGTCAGACCATTTTTATCCAGGCACGTTTGGTATTGTTCTAGTAGGATTCTGAAAGAACACGCAGTGAATATTTTCCTTTTACTTCCAGGCTTGACTAATGTCTCAACACCATAAATGGGAAAATATGCGGGTGGCGCTCTGTGACTTATCAAGCAGGAGGTTGGCACCTCACTTCCCACGTGTACACAGACACACACGTACAGACACATGTGTACACACACACGCACACACGGATGCATGCACATACCTGGGCAGGAGAATCCCTTCCTCGACTCAAGCGTACGTTATGCGTGCTAAGTTACTTCAGTCGTGTCCGACTCTTTGTGACCCCATGGACTGTGTAGTCTTTCAGGCTCCTCTGTCCATGGGATTCTCCAGGCAAGAATACTGGAGTGGGTTGCCATGCCCTCCTCCAGGGGATCTTCTTGACCCAGGGATCTACCCGTGTCTCTTTTGTCTCCTGCATTGGCAGGCGGGTTCTTCACCACTAGACCACCTGGGAAGCCCGGACTCAAGCATAAGCCTATTAAAATCTGGGCCCTGTGTTACCTGACTGATACCCTAGTCACACGTGGTTGCTACAACCAACAGTCAATAAAAAGGCATTTGGCCAGTTACCTCTGTCTCTCTGAGAACATTAGAGGATCCAGTTTACCACCAGCAACGTGACAGGTCAAGACCATAACCGCCCGAGGAGCCTCACCTTCTACAAGCTCTGGGCTCTTTCAGACTTGCTGCCTGTTGAGTTTTCATCTCCCTTCCTTCCAATGAATCTATGTCATTTTCACGTGGACAAACTCGGCTTCTCTGGGCAGGTCTTCCCCTCTCCCCTCCTGCCTTTTAGCCCTGGCCTTCTGATTCTGTATCACAAAATTCTGGGAGGTGGTTGGCAGAGAGTAGTTCTTGATGGGGGGCTGGAAGCAGGAGCTGGAGCAGGAGGGGGGCTGTGCTGTGCTCAGTTGTGTCCAGCTGTTTGCGATCCCATGGACTGTAGCCAGCTGGGCTCCTCTGTCCATGGGATTTCCCGGACAAGAATACTGGAGTGGATTGCCATTTCCTCTTCCAGGGGATCTTCCAGACCCGGGGATCGAATCTGCATCTCTTGCATCTCCTGCACTGGCAAGCGGGTTCTTTACCACTAGGCCACCTAATAAAGGTTACTTATCTCACATTGCACCTGGGACTTCAAACCAAAGAAGGCTCAGGTGGGAAGAGGCCAGCTCTGTACACACACACAATACACACACACACTCTCTCTCTCTCTCACTGACACACACATTTATAGTGAAGCCCATACAGCCTGAATCCCAAGGCTTCTCCCTTTGGCGGCCCTTCCAAGGCCCTGGGAAAGGCTCTAACAGCTTTCTGTCCACTATCCGGTATTCATTTACTCATATAAGCCCCCCAGTTGCACCAGCACCAGGCCCCACAGAACCTGATCCTTCTTCAATAGTAGAGCTAGGAGAGCTGCTCTGACATTGAGGAATAGGGGACCCCCTTGCAGTGTCTTTTGGGTGCACACACACACCCATCTTGGCAGTTAATGCTGCTCGAGGGAAATGGGATCTGCTTTAACCGTTGGTCTCCATCAGCCAGGCTGATTCCTTGTCGCTCTTGGGGACCCAGTCATGATCCTGAGGTTACCAGGCTCCTGGAGATCTGTCCTTGTCCTGACAGCAGGAAGGAGAGAAGGCTGGCATATGACCCTGGGGAGGGTCAGATGGCCACCACAGGCTTCATCTCTTGGCCTCTGCCTCCCTTGGCCTCCATCTCTCTCGCCTCTACCTCCTTCAGCCTCCGCCTCCATCCCTCAGAAAGGAGGCCCGATCAGCCGCGAGCCACTGGGTCCCAGCTAATTGGCTCTGTCACTGGCCTGACTGGCTCTTTCCAGCCTCCTTGAGCCCCCTAGGGCCTCTGTCACTCTCCGATTTGGAGAACCGGGGGCTTATCTTTAAAGAGCAGATGGAGAAGTTCTCATTTTTTATTAAAGCCATCCAGTCTGCACAGAAAGAGTAATCCGCTGGCAGCTGCTAGAAGAGCTATTTTCAAAGCACTGTATAGCTCCTCAGCTGTCCAGGGATGCTGGATTTCTCTCTCCCTCTGCTCTCTTGGAACACAGCCAAGTGCTGGTGTCCTGCTCATCACTGGGGGCCTCCTTCTCAATGGGGGACAGAGAGGGAGCCACTCCAAGTCCTCACCAGTGTCTCCTGTGGCATGAAGACCAGCTGCCCAAGACAGGCTCCTGTGGATGTTGGATGCCGACTGGCCAGCATCTTGGGAACATGGGGAAATTCAGGGCATCCTTTCAAAGCTGGCCCCTCCCCCGCTCCTCCATCGTCTGGCTTTGCCCTCATTCATCCATCCATTTGTCCCTCCTACAAGCATCCATTGAACATACCATCCCCATGCTGTTCTGGACGGAGATCCTGCAGTGAACAAGCTGGTGGGCTTCCTGCCCTTGTGGAGCTCACCTGCTGCTACAAGAGAGGCAGCAAATGAATAGATACGGGTTCAGAGAAGGTGATTTCAGACAGCTCTGAGTGCTGAGGCCGGAAAGCGGGGCTATGGGGCAGAGCATGGCTGCCAGGCTGGGGAGGTGCAGGGTGAGCCTGGGCTCAGAAAGAAAGACATGAAGGAGCTGGCCCCATGCAGACCTGGGAGGGGGATTCCAGGCAGTGCGGCCAGCATGTGCAAAGGTCCTGGGGGTACAGACAGCCTTCCTGCTGTGTTCATGGATCGGAAGGAGGCCCAGGGCAGATGGTCAGAGGAGAGCAGAGGTGGTGTGTGAGAGGTGAGGGTGAGATACGGGCCCAGGACCCAAGAGGGAAGTTTGGGAGAACCTGGATATGATTCTGCCAGAGGCAGTGAAGCCGGCAAGCACTTGCCAGCCGCTGCGGTTATAGATGTGGCTGGCACATGTGACAGACACCTGTGGGTGCAGGTGGCTGGCACTTACTCTGGGCTACCCTAACAGCAGACCCTCATGGGTCTGGGAGAGAGTTTCCGGGGGCATCCACTCCGAAAGCATCAGTGGGGAGGAGGGCTGAGATGCGTATGGGAAGGCAGTGAGTTGAGGCCACCACCGTGGGCACCGTGGTTCATGTAAGGACAGGCAGCGCTGGGCTACTCCAGCAAAGGGGGCCCCAGGGAGAGGGCAGTTGGAGGGAGGATGAAAAAGAATGTGGGGGAAGGATGTCACAGGAGAATGTGGACAGAGAGGAAGGGGTGGCTGCAACCCTACTGTCTGCCTCCCGCAGAGTAACAGCCCAGCCCCCGACACCTTGGTCACTTCCCACAAAGATGGTGAGCCTCTGCTCTGCTTCCTTCCTTGGGCCCCTCAAAAGCCAGGAGCCATCCTGAGGCCCCCAGGAAGAGTTTGTTTCATGAATAATTAAAAGAAAGAGAAAAAAGATGTGCTGGAAAAGATCCCGAGGGCCTCCCTGGAGGTCTGCTGGGCTGGTCCTGAGTACCTGTGCCTTTCCTGGGACTCATCACCAGCTGAGGCCAGAGGGTAGCTGTGGCCCTTTCTGTGAGACAGGCATCCCTCGGGGCACTGGGAGCAAGGAGTGAGCTGAAGGACGTGGTCAGACCCGGCTGCCACGCCCTCTGGCCCTTCTGGACACCCCACACCTGGGCGTGTCCTCCTGCCTGCTCCACAGGGTTCAGGATCCTCAAGGCCCATTCCCGCTGCTGCTGAGAGAACTCACAGTCCAGGCCACATTCCTCAAAACACGACCCGTGGCGGGAGAGCTCTAGCCACACGGTTGTCATCACTGGGGTTGGGGTGGGGCTACCAGTGTTGGCAGAGGCCAGGGAGTCTGCTAAACACCCAGTAACCCATACGGCAGACCCTCACAACAAAGAATCAAACGCCAATAGTGTCAAGGATGGGAAACCCCACTGTAGCAGAAACATGAACGTGCTGAAATGTTCTGGAAGCATGGACTGACTCCTCCCACATGGAGACCACTTGCCTGTACGACCCAGGGTATGTGACTTGCACTCTCTGGGCCCCACTCCCTCCACCTATGACAGTTGCCTCCCCGCTGACTTTTTCCCTTGTGTCTTCAGGACAAGCAAGGCATGCAGCTCTGATAGGAACGAGTCCTGATAAATAAAGACCTGATTTTATTTCACCCGCCTGCAAGTCCAAGGGAGAACAAAAAATGTCAGCTCTGGCCTGAAGCTGAAAGAGATGCCTCATTTCTCTCTGGAAATAATCTGCTCTTAAGTCCCAGCCAGGAGGCCGGGCTCTGAGCATCCCGCCCCTCAAGGTCAAATTGGCTTGAAGGCGGCCTTGTCTCTCCTGCCAAGAGCTGGCAGTCCTGGCTCCCCAGAGCACTGAGGTTTTGCAGGAAGCCCCGAGAATAAGGAGGCAGTTTAGCCGTACCTGGACAGGTATCCTTCTCAGAAAGGAGAGCATTTCCTCTTCTCAAAGGCATCTTTAAAGGCCCTGTCAGGCAGGTCTTCCTAATTCGTCTGGCAGTCCTCCACTGTCTGGCAGGGTGATTATCTGAAGGAAGTTCCCGAAAGCCCCAGGCAATGCTGAGTCTCCAGCCAGCCTGGTGTTCGCTCACCCAGCACTCAAGGACCACAGGCCTCCCGGGGTGGTGGCTCTGGATCCAAAGCAGTGAGGCCGTTATGCAACATGAGGAAATTATTAGAGCGCAGAGAACAGCAATCATCGCGTCCTATTGGAGACACTCTGTTGATATTTGTACATGAATTAATCACGGTGTTAGACAAGACCCTATGTTCAGTGGTGGCCAGAAGGATGGGCAGGCGGGGGAGAGAAATGATAAATTACCTGTTTATTTCTCCTTAACCTCCTGTTCCCTTGAGCTTACTTCCCCCAAGGCCATGTCACCAGCATTCACAGAATCCCTTTGGGGTGAAAATACCAGCGTTCCTTCCAGGGTTTCTGTTTAAATTCTTCTGCAAATGCTAAATACCCACATTATTTATTGATTTCAAAATTCTTCCCCAATTTTACCACTGTGAGCTGGGAATTATTGAATGGGAGAAAGGGGGTGCATTGTGGGTGAAGGGCTGCCTCACTGGGATCAGGTGGCCTTGTTTTGAGGCTGTGTGTCCTGAGGCAAATTAGTCATCCTCCCTGAGCCCAGTTAGCTCATCTGGGAAACGGGTATAGAAGGGTTGCTGTGAGGATGAGGTGAGTTGGGAAGCTCTTAGCGCCACTGTGCCTGGGGCCTGGGAAGCACGGAACAGCAGGAAGAGGCCCTGTGTAACTGAGAAGTTTTGCTGTACAGGAGAAATTAACACAACATTGTAAATCAACTATACTTCATTAAATGCTGGGACACAAACCCAGAGATTCCCACATAGTTGTTCTGAGATGCATTCTGGCTGCTGGGAGGTTTAAAAGCTCTCCCAGGAACTCCTAGCCTCCATCCCCAGTTCTGGGGAATGACAATCCCACCCCAGCATCCTCTTCAGATCACTGTGGGCCCCTCCAGTGATGAGAAAAAAAAACCTGCTCACAAAGGCAGAAAAACAACCCCTGTCAAAAGCCACATCAAACAAGACAACACAACTTCAACGTGTCTGCAGGGTGAGCATTTCTCTGCTTCCAACAAGAACTCACCAGGTATGTAGCATCCATAAAGCAGCTAAAAAAAGAGTTGGATTTTTGTCATTATAAATTTTATTTAGAAGGTTTTCTCCCTACCGTAGAACAGAATACCATGAACATTTCTACTGATGTGCTATGGGGGTCCTTTGGATTCAGCATGAGTTATTCTTTTTTTTTTAAGTCAAAGATGATAAAAATAGTATACTCTACTTAGTTAGCAGAGTAGTCCAGATCCATTTCAACCCAGTCAAGCCCAAGTCTTAGGGAAAAGATTGCTGTTCAACAGTCTGGGTATTTTGTTGTACTGGAATTTTGTTGAAATGAATATTAGGGTCCATCCCTCTGGAATTGGCAGTCTGGGTGTGACTCTCTTCTCTTGGTCAATGGTTAAAACATCTTCAGGCTGGTGAAGTTGTGGAGAAGCCCTGGTGTGGCCTTAGTCTCATGAGCTTTGATTCTTTCAGTAAATACAATTCATGAAAGATAAGTCCATTTAGAATCCTCGGCAAAACTTCTTATAAAGCAGTCTCACATATCACACACAAATTTTTTAGACTTTCTGTACCCACTTTTGATATTGAGAAAATGCATACCATTAGAATAAAACTCAAGTGAGCTATTTATTCTCTTTAAGGTAAAGGAAAAAACCAAGGCTTGAAGGGCCCAGAAAAAATTGCAATGGTGCCTTGGACAGGACCTAATGGCGTAAGAGCTGTGGGGTCGGGCAGACTTGGACTTACCTCTCTAACCCCAACCACCAGACCCGCCCCCCATTCAGAAGGCTCTGACTTTGCAGGCTCTCACACCACTCAGAGATGAGGTCAAGTGTGGAACAAGCCAGGCACACAGTAGGTGCTCTGATGAGGATTCTGCATTCACAGTGTCCCCAAGGCCGCAGCAGTGCATCCCACAGGCCCATCCAAATACCCTAGGAGGGGCAGTAGCCCCAGTCTGTAAGCAGGAATTACCTGGCCCTGGGCTCACAGGATGGAGATTTGAAATGCATTCCAGAGGGACAATTTATTTCTGTCAGCTGATGAATTGATAACCATGAATACTTTATGTCTCTCTCCGGGCTGCCTAGCAAACCAGTCATGCCTGGAACTGGATAGAAAAATTGAACTGAGGATTCAAACAGCCTTGGGGGAGGAGCTCAGACCCCCCAGGCCCACTTTCTGTGCTGGGCTGGTCCCTTACACTCTCTGTCCCCAAGAGTCACAGCAATTGGAAGTAAGAAAATGCCTGGAATGAGTGGGACCTGCTTGGTTGAGGTCTCTGCTCTGGGTGACTCGATACAGAATAGCCCTCCCCAGTGACCTGGGCTAACGTGGAGTGGGAAGGGCCACCGAGGAAAGGATGTCGGAAAGGAGAGAATTTGATCAAAGGCAGGAAGAGCTTGAAGTTCTACAAGAGAAACGGAAGCCTGCAGAGGGTGGGCGTGTCCCAGCTCAGCCAGCAAGCCAGTGCCCGCTGGGGCACAGCCCACACACCTGAGCCGGGTACTCCTCACCTCAGCCATCCATTCATTGGTTCACCCATTCGTTCCACGTAGTGACAGGACAGCTGGGAGATAACAGGACGGAACAGATTCTTCAGTCCATCGGCCTGGACTTGATTCCCAAACCAGGGCTTCCAGGCTATGGCCTGGCTAAGTTCACTGCTCTGTCCCAGTTTCCTTGTCAATAAAATCTGCACAAAAAATTGTCCCTTGCGGTTGCTGTAAAAAGTCAATGAGACAATTAATACTCAGAATTACATGGACTATCCCACACATCATAAATGCTCAACAACCAGAGCTATTAACACTCATGAAACAGACACTTGTAAGCCCAGCGTTCAGGGCGGGCGCTGGTCCAAGGGCTGGGGACACTGCAGGAAATGACGATATCCACAGACCTCTATGTGACCCTTTCCCAGACTTTTATCTTTTGGGATTGGAGAGTCCCCTTGGGCAGGTCACCACAACCTATAGACAGCCAGGGTCTGAGGCCCCTTCTGGGCTGAGTCCTCTCCTCTGTTCCTCCCAGCCCCTACCCATCAGTTTCTGTTTAATGCAGATTTTCCTCTCCGACTGGAATTACCCCTTTTATTTACAATGGGATGGAATTAGAGGGCTTGCCCCTGGGTGGCCTGGCTAATGAGACCCACCTAAGTTTCCTAAACTGTATAAGGACAGGCCTGCGTGTGTGATCAGTCGTGCCCAACTCTTTGCAACCCCATGGACTGTAGCCTGCCAAGCTCATCCACCTATGGGGATTCTCCAAGCAAGAATACTGGAGTGGGTTGCTATTTCCTCCTCCAGCGGATCTCCCCGATCCAGGGATCGAAACTGCACCTTTCATCTCCTGCATTAGCAGGCAGATCCTTTACCGCTGAGTTACCTGGGAAGCCCATTATGGGAACAGGAGAGGATTGGTATTTAAGGAAATGCACTGATCCCAGGGTCTCCTGTTGGACCAAGTAGGCCCTGTATCTCTACCCTTTGTGGTGTTTCTATAATTGACTGTTACATCCAGGATACAGAGACGTTACTTCCTCCCTGTGCTGGGCTGATTCTCTTCTCCCCCAATTCTGTTGGTAAGTTTGGAACACCTTCTGTGCACCCGTTACCACGCCATGTATATGTTCATGATTTTATTTAATCTTTACATTGACCTTGAGGGGTTTTATTAGAATCCTCATTTTCCAGTAGAAAGCTGTATATCTCTGCAGCCCTTGCCATTATTGGAAGCTTTCTTGCTTTTATATGTGATACCCACCCTGTTTGTTTCCCCTTTTAGGCTATACTCTCCTTGAGGGCAAGTGTCTTGGTTTTTTTCCCCCGGCTACGTGTCCAAATCTGACTTTATCCAAGCACATCTTGTAACTAGGGTCGAGGAAATTTTCTCCCAAGAAATTCTGACTCCTTGTCTCTTGCAGAAGCTTCTGCCTCTCACTCATCCCTCCTTTGCCCTTCCGCCTACCACAGCCTGGAACCAGTGGTTCTCAGGCCTGGCCACACAAGGGAATCACTGGGGAAGTTTTAAGACCCATTGATCCTCAGACTTCCATCCTGCCTATTAAATCAGCCTGGCTACCAGGTGGGCCCCAGGCACTGGCAGTTTCAAGGCTCCCCAGATGACTCCCTCCCATGTGAGCTGGGGCTGAGGACCAGCCAGGAGACTTTCATTGCTAGAGAGTGTTGCTGTGGATGGCTGCTTCCTGGGTGCATTCCTCCCAAAATCCCACTCACTAGTCCACCAGCTTTGCTGAAAAGCCCTTCAAGGGGACCCAGGAGAAGAAAAGCTGCATTTCACATTTCAGGAGACAAAGCCTTATGTCAACTCCTCCCTAATTGCGGACCCCTCCAAGCCCACCTAAGCATCTTCGCATATTTATGGTTTTTCAGGTTTCTAAGAGTATTAACTCTGGAACGTGGGCAGGGGGAGGTTGGGAAAAACTCTGAGCCCAGGAGGCGGCTCTGTCTATAAAGTCACAGAGGACACACAGTACCCACTCTGCCCAGCCCTTCCTCTTCAGTGGCATGTCTTGTGTCAGGGATGGTCAGAATGGGCTGGAAGCTCCCCTGGGGGTGCCATGCTGTGCTAAGTCGCTTTACTAGCGTCCAACTCTTTGCAACCCTATGAACCATAGCCTGCCTGGCTCCTCTGTCCATAGGATCCAGGCAAGAATACTGGAGTGTGTTGCCATACCCTCCTTCCCAACCCAGGGATCGAACCTGCATCTCTTATGTCTCCTGCATTGGCAGGTGGTTCTTTACCACTAATGCCACCTGGGAAGCCCTGCTGCTGCTGCTGCTGCTGCTAAGTCGCTTCAGTCGTGTCCGACTCTGTGCGACCCCATAGACGGCAGCCCACCAGGCTCCCCCATCCCTGGGATACTCCAGGCAAGAACACTGGAGTGGGTTGCCATTTCCTTCTCCAATGCATGAAAGTAAAAAGTGAAAGTGAAGTCGTTCAGTCGTGTCCAACTCTTAGCGACCCCATGGACTGCAGCCTACCAGGCTCCTCTGTCCATGGATTTTCCAGGCAAGAGTACTGGAGTGGGGTGCCATTGCCCTCTCCGCTGGGAAGCCCTAGCAGTAATCAAACCTGCCTGCAGGCTCCACATGCACCCCAGGCTGTGCCTTGTACCTCACAAGAGCATCTCTGAAATCGTCACCAACCAATCCACAAGGCCACTGAGGCTCAGAGAGGTTAATTAACCTCACATAGCCAGGAAGTGGCTGCACCAAGATTCCAGCCCGGCTTTCCTGACACCAGAGCCTGCCCTTTAAACCACTGCTCTGTTCAGAGGGTGAGCAGTTGAGATGATGGGATAGTAGGCCCTCAGCCAGTGTTGTTAGTGATGGCAGAGATAAGAGGATGAAAAGAGCTGTGTGGAAGCTCTAACTTTTTAGTGCTCTGGTGAGCTGGACAGGTATGACTTATCAGAAGGTGGGAGGGGGCAGTTCCTGAGTGTGGACCTAACACCTGTAAACTGAGCAGAAACCACCCATTTCTGCCTGGCCCATGCCCCACTACTTTCTCACCTCCTCTCTGCTCCTCGTGACAGATGGTGCCCTGAGGCAAGCCCCAAAGGATGCCCTGGCTTTGGGGCTCAGCCTCCTGGACCCCTGTGTGCCACTTTCTGACTTGGAGAAGATGGGGATCTGGAAGAAACACTGGGGGTGAGGATTCAGGGAACAGAGGCTTCATAGCTGATGAGTGGCAGGGCCAGCATGAGAACTGATGCACTTGTGGGGACTTCTGTCCCAGCCCTTCCCAGGCTCCTGACAATGCCCCCAAGTCATCTTTCTCCAAGAAGGGGTGTAAGGGCAACTGGAGGAGGGAGGCGTGAGGTCACATCCCTGGGCTGTTTGTGCATATGGTAAATGCAGTAGTCCTTAGGATTACCCCCGACACACTTGCACACGGGCACATGTACACACACGCAAACACATGTGCACACACAGAGCCAGCTTTGGCCTGGCAGTGCTGGCACTCTTGCTATTTAGACAGGATGGGAGCTGAATGGACTCCTACTGTAGGAGGCAGGCAGCTTGGAGCTGCGAACATGAATGCACACACATGCACATGCATGAATCCACACACATGATACGGGGAAGGTTCAGTGATGCTTAATTAGCATTCAGAGGATGCTTTGATCACTCCAGGTGGGAATTCCTGTGCAGTCTGGGCACAGGAATCCAAAGACTCGGCGGTCATCTCCTGTTCTTTGGGTTCCCAGCATTAAGCCATCATTTACCTTGGAATTAAGGAGAACGTGGCCCCTGGTGGCTTCCTTCTACCCTTCCCTCTGCGGGTGGCTCCTCGTGGGTTTTCTGAAGGCTGAGATGTGACCTGACCTCTCAGCTGCCCGCCCCTCATCTGAGAGACTGGACATTCATCACGTTTCCCCCAACCCTTGGCAGTTAGCTGGCAGTCACTCCAGACACTGCCAGCTGAATGCTGGGGGTCCTGATTCAAGGATGCGAGGGTCTCTTTGGCAGCCCCCAGAGGCTGTCTCAGACAGACAGGAAGGAGGGGACACGTGCGTGGCTGCCAGAGCCGGCGGCCACTACCTTAAAATATTCCAGTCACATCGCCGGCGGCGAAGCCATAACCCGGGTGCATTGTAACAGAGGGAGAATTTCATTTTGTTTTTGAAATGCTGTTATTACACACTCAGGAAGCCCACAAAGGCACCTTGGCAGGACAGGATCAAATAAATACCTGAACTCCGAGCGTAGCAACATTTACTTAGCAAATGACATTTTAATGCCGCCAGTCGAATTTACATACTAATTAAAATTTCCCTTTAAAACATGGAGACTTTTGGCCTCTCTGCCTACCCTCAGTGACAAAGATTAAAAGACTTTTTATTACGTCCTGTCAAACAGAGCTCACTGGAAGAGGCGGGAGCCCAGTGGCCCTGTCCCCACCGTGTCCTGGGCAACTCCAGCTAGGCTTTTTTGGCAGGGCCGAGGCAGGTGTCAGGAGACTTAGCGTCCGGTCCAGCGGCTCCAGGGAACACTGCCCCTGGGCTTTGGTGGTCCTGGCATAACTTGAAACACATTCCAGCTTGGCTAGAGAAACGCTGGATTGTTCCACTTTCCTCTTTCATCTCTCTTTCTTCCCGAGACTGCTGTTGGCTGAAAGGTGTGAGTCTGAGTTGCAGCCACTTCCAGGTGCTGGACAAGTAGGAGGGATGGAGGCGGCCCCACTGACCTGCCAGCTCCTCTCTTGCACCAGGAAAGGAAAAGGAAAGTGAAGTCTCTCAGTCATGTCCGACGCTTTGTGACCCCATGGATTGTAGCCTGCCAGGCTCCTCTGTCCATGGGATTTTCCAGCCAAGAATACTGGAGTGGGTTGCCATTTCCTTCTCTCAAATCTTATTCTCAGGCAACTCTGACTCAGAGGTCCCCCACTCTCTGCTCAGTCACTGGATTTATGTACTTATGTACTTTTTAGATAAACTTTAATAGAATGTTTATTGAATGCTTGCGGTGGCTGAGCAGCGTTCCTGGCAGAACCTCTGTTCCGTCAAAGCTGGCTTTTCAGTGGGGAGATGGACATCCCATTTGAAAGATGATCTCAGAGAGTAGGAAGAGCTGTGATGATGGCAGAAGTCCTGTGCAGCAAGTACCATCCACCACTACAGTCACTCCTATTTCACAGATGGAGAAACTGAGGCACAGGTACGTTCAGTAACTCACCTGAAGTCACACAGCATGTCAGCGGCACTCTCAATATGAGGCCGTAGAGTACCTTGGTGATTCCCTCTCATAGGCACTGCAAGGAAAATAAAATGTTTCTTTGGAGAATGAGTATCTGGGGGTACCAGCCTGCTTTATTTCTTTTTGTGTATTTTTTAGATAAACTTTACCTGATAGCTCAGTTGGTAAAGAATCTGCCTGCAATGCAGGAGACCCTGGTTCGATTCCTGGGTCAGGAAGATCCGCTGGAAAAGGGATGGGCTACCCACTCTGGTATTCTTGGGCTTCCCTTGTGGCTCAGCTGGTAAAGAATTCACCTGCATTGCAGGAGACCTGGGTTCAATCCCTGGGTTGGAAAGATCCTCTGGAAAAGGGAAAGGCTACCCACTCCGGTATCCTGGCCTGGAGAATTCCATGAACTGTATAGTCCATGGGGTCGCAAAGAGTAGAATACGACTGAGCGACTAAGCACATACAACAGAAATATAACTCACATTCAGAAAAGTGCAGAAACCATAAGCATTCAATCTAGTGTGTCTTCACGAAGCAACCGAACCATGTCATCACCCTCCACGTGAAGGAAAAGAACCAGGCAGACCCCTGGGCCCCATCCCAGCCCCTGCTGTTATCTGTCCCCACGGATTAGCTTTATCTCTTCTTGAACTGTGTGTAGATGGAACCACTTTGTACACACACTCTGCTGCACCTGGCTTCTCTCAAACGTAAGGCTATGAGGTTTGTCCACAGTGCAGGGTGTCAGCAGTGGTTTATTCCTGATCTGTCCACAACCCCAAGCTGTTGCATGAAGTACAGGCAGGCCTCTGAGATATTCTGGGTTCAGTCCCAGACCACCACACTACAGCAAAGACGGCAATAGAGCAAGTCACACTGATATTTTGGTTTCCCTGTGCACATCAAAGATCTGTTTACACTGCACCGTAGTCTACTAAGTGTCTAATAAAACAAGGCACGTACCTTAATTTTAAAATCAGTTCAGTTCAGTTCAGTTGCTCAGTTGTGTCTGACTCTTTGCAACCCCATGAATCGCAGCACTCCAGGCCTCCCTGTCCATCACCATCTCCCGGAGTTCACTCAAACTCAAGTCCATCGAGTTGGTGATGCCATCCAGCCATCTCATCCTCTGTCATCCCCTTCTCCTCCTGCCCCCAATCCCTCCCAGCATCAGAGTCTTTTCCAATGAATCAACTCTTGGCATGAGGTGGCCAAAGTACTGGAGTTTCAGCTTTAGCATCATTCCTTCCAAAGAAATCCCAGGGCTGATCTCCTTCAGAATGGACTGGTTGGATCTCCTTGCAGTCTAAGAGACTCTCAAGAGTCTTCTCCAACATACTTCATTGCTAAAAAAAATGCTGATCATCATGGGAGCTCTTAATGAGTTGTAGTAACAACAGTAACATTAATGATCACTGATCACATGTCACCATGACAGATATAAAAATAATGATCAAGTTTGAAATATTGTGAGGATTACCAAAAGGGAGGCAGAGATGTGATGTGAGCAAATGCCATTGGAAAAACAGTTCTGCTAGATTTACTTAATGTAGGGTTGCAACCAACCTGTAATTTGTAAAACACACACACACACATACACACACACAAAATGAAGCATCTGCAAAGCTCAATAAAGTGAAAGGCAACAAAAAGAGGTCTGTCTGTGCTCCATAATGTTCCCTTTTTTGAGGGGTGGACATTTGGGTGGTCTCCAGCTGAGAACTATTGGAATAGTGCCCCTAGGCACTCCTAGGACACATGTTGTGGTCATCTATACCTATGTCTGTTGGGTCTACACCCAGGAACGAAACTGATAGGTCCCAAGGTAGAAATAGTAGTAGGTTTACTAAATGCTGGGCTTCCTTGGTGGCTCAATTGTAAAGAATCCGTCTGCAACACAGATGATCCAGGTTCGATCCCTGGGTCAGGAAGATCCCCTGGAGGAGGGAATGGTAACCCACTCCAGTATTCTTGCTATGAGACTTCCATGGGCAGAGGAGCCCAGTGGGCTACAGCCCATAGGGTTGCAAAAAGTTGACACAAGTGAGTGACTTGTGCTATGAGTACTACTTAACTAAATGCTGCCAGACTATTTCCCAGAGTCAAACCCCTTTAGGCTCACACCAACATGCAGTCACTCCACATTTTAACCCACACTTGGTGCTTCCTCAGTTTAAGTCTGAGTAATTCCAGCGGGTGTGTGCAGCATCTTATTCTGGCTGTAAGTTGCATTTCCTGGTGACTGAACAGGTGAATCCCCTCCGATGTGTTGATTGTCTGCTGGAATGTTGTCTCTGGCCCTGCAAGTCTTTCCCTCTTTCTGGCAGATTGGCTATTTTTTTCTTACTCATTTGTAGGAGCTCTTTTACTTATTCTCTACATACAAATATTTTGTTGAATATCTATAATGTGAATATTTTGTCCCACTCTGTGCCTGCCTATTATTCTCTTAATGGTTTCTTTGATGGCTACTTCTTATAATGTAGTCCAGTTTTGCAATTTTTTCCCTTTTGGTCAATGCTTTTCATGTTCTGCTTCAGAGTTCTTTGCCTATCCCAAGGCATAAAGATCTTTTCTTACATGTTCCTCTTGCAGCCTCCTGCTCAGTCTCTCAGTCATGTCTGACTCTTTGCAACCCCATGAACTTTAGTCCACCAGGCTTCTCTCTCCATGGAATTTTCCAGGCAAGAATACTGGAGGGAATTGCCACTTCCTACTCCAGGGGAACTATACAAAAAAGATCTTCATGACCAAGATAATCACAATGGTGTGATCACTCACCTAGAGCCAGACATCCTGGAATGTGAAGTCAAGTGGGCCTTAGAAAGCATCACTACGAACAAAGCTAGTGGAAGTGATGGAATTCCAGTTGAGCTATTTCAAATCCTGAAAGATGATGCTGTGAAAGTGCTGCACTCAATATGCCAGCAAATTTGGGAAAGCTCAGCAGTGGCCACAGGACTGGAAAAGGTCAGTTTTCATTCCAATCCCAAAGAAAGGCAATGCCAAAGAATGCTCAAACTACCGCACAATTGCACTCATCTCACATGCTAGTAAAGTAATACTCAAAATTCTCCAAGTCAGGCTTCAGTAATACATGAACCGTGAACTTCCTGATATTCAAGCTGGTTTTAGAAAAGGCAGAGAAACCAGAGATCAAATTGCCAACATCCACTGGATCATGGAAAAAGCAAGAGAGTTCCAGAAAAACATCTATTTCTGCTTTATTGACTACGCCAAAGCCTTTGACTGTGCGGATCACAATAAACTGTGGGAAATTCTGAAAGAGATGGGAATCCCAGACCACATGACCTGCCTCTTGAGAAATCTGTATGCAGGTGAGGAAGCAACAGTTAGAACTGGACATGGAACAACAGACTGGTTCCAAATAGGAAAAGGAGTACGTCAAGGCTGTATATTGTCACCCTGCTTATTTAACTTATATGCAGAGTACATCTTGAGAAACGCTGGACTGGAAGAAGCACAAACTGGAATCAAGATTGCTGGTAGAAATATCAGTAACCTCAGATATGCAGATGACACCACCCTTATGGCAGAAAGTGAAGAGGAACTCAAAAGCCTCTTGATGAAGGTGAAAGAGGAGAGTAAAAAAGTTGGCTTAAAGCTCAACATTCAGAAAACAAAGATCATGGCATCTGGTCCCATCACTTATTGGCAAATAGATGGGGAAACAGTGGAAACAGTGTCAGACTTTATTTTTGGGGGCTCCAAAATCACTGCAGATGGTGACTGCAGCCATGAAATTAAAAGATGCTTACTCCTTGGAAGGAAAGTTATGACCAACCTAGACAGCATATTAAAAAGCAGAGACATTACTTTGCCAACCAAGGTCCGTCTAGTCAAGGCTATGGTTTTTCCTGTGGTCATGTATGGATGTGAGAGTTGGACTGTGAAGAAGGCTGAGCACCGAAGAATTGATACTTTTGAACTGTGTTGTTGGAGAAGACTCTTGCAAGTCCCTTGGACTGCAAGGAGATCCAACCAGTCCATTCTGAAGATCAGCCCTGGTATTTCTTTGGAGGGAATGATGCTGAAGCTGAAACTCCAGTACTTTGGCCACCTCATGTGAAGAGTTGACTCATTGGAAAAGACTCTGATGCTAGGAGGGATTGGGGGCAGGAGGAGAAGGGGACGACAGAGGATGAGATGGCTGGATGGCATCACTGACTCGATGGACGTGAGTCTGAGTGAACTCCAGGAGTTGGTGATGGACAGGGAAGCCTGGAGTGCTGCGATTCATGAGGTCGCAAAGAGTCGGACACGACTGAGCAACTGAACTGAACTGAACTCCAGGGGATCTTCCCAAGCCAGGGATTGAACCTGCATCTCTTGCATCTCCTGCATGGGCAGGCAGGTTGTTTCCCACCAGCGCCACCTGGGAAGCCCCTCTTGAAGACTTATTGTTTTACATTTAGATTCACAAACACTTTTAGCATTGCTCTTTGCATTTGGAGTGAGAGAGGAGGTCAGAGAAAGCACCTCTGACTGGGACAAGCCAGAGCCCACTCTGGGCTGGGACAGACAGGCTGGTTTATGGCAAGTGAGAAGTGGGAAAGAGAAGGCAGTTTCTTTCCTGAGACACGGGGAAGCCATGGCACGTTGGAAGCAGAGTGAGCAAGACGTGGCTTCATTAGGTTCAGAGAAGATGCTGGGGTGCTGGGTGGAGTGCAGTTTGTAAAACTGATGGGTCTGGAATGTTTGAACACTAGCCCAGCCCCTCCCCGGCTCCTCTGACAGAGTCATCTCTGAGTGTCCTGCTTGACCCACTAGTGGTTCCTCCTCCCTTGGGACACCCTGACCAGGGGTCTCTGCTCTTTCTTCATCCCACACCAGTTCAGACTGTTCTGTTCAGGGCTCCAAACACACTCTCCATCCTCTGCTTTCCCCTCTGTTCAACCCTTTCCCCAGTATTTTAGGGTCACTCAGAGCTTCCCACTGAGTCTCTCTCCCAGCCCCCGCTTCCACTCTTCAGCATTTTCACCTACCCAGGAGCTGGGCCCCCTCCCCTGAAGGAAATACAACAAGAGAGATGGAATCTCTCCTCCTCCGGGTGATGTCTGCCTTGATCCTTATGTGCTCCTGCCCATCCGTGCAGCAGCCCAAACACAAGTCTCCCAGGGATTCATCTGAGAAAGGTATCAATGGGAGCCCCATGGAAGTTGCCAGCGAGTATTGGATGCCAAGACCCCGTGCAGCTGGCTGGCACACCCTCAATGCCAAGTGCATCTCTGCAGAAGAAGGTGTGAGCTGAGGGTCCCAAGGGCTTTTCCACCTGCAGACAAGACCCTCGCAGCTTAGCTTCAGAGGAGGGTCCACTTCTGTTCAGCCAAGAGACATATCACAGCAACAGACCACCAGAACAGGGGTCCTCCACTTGCCAGAGAAGACCAAGTTTTCGATCATTAAACTAATTCTACATCCATTGCCCTCTGGTCTCACATCCAGCATCCTTCCAGGGAAGGCGAGCTCAAGGTTGGGACCATGCACTGAAAATAAACAGCAATTGTTTGGGACCATTGAAAAGAAACCAGAAGACCCCCTCATCCCCTACCCCAACACACACATTCTAGAATGCTTCATTCCTCTTGAACATAGTATTTTCCCTACTTTTCTTGACTGATGTTCTTAAAAATATAGGTCTTGCATTAGAGATTAGAATTTTCCAGCAGTCACATGGGTAATAAAAACCAGCTGAGAGTCTGTTTTGCAAAAATAAAAGGCCACAAGGAGAGGCTCTCCAAAACACAAAACCAAAAGAATGTTCCTGCCCCCAAAGTCAGAGACCCATGGATGTGCTGTTTATCTGTTTGCTTTTACTCAGAGGAGCACTTTAGATGAGCAAGCTCTCTCATGGGAAGATTTGCAAATGTGGTGAGTAGGGGCAGGTGTGGAATTATTTAAATATCTGAAAGTACTGTCTTCTCTCCCAAAGCTGAGGAACCCCTGTTCTAGCTGTCTCTTGCTGCATAATGAGTGATCCCAAACACTGTGGCTTAAAATAGAAGTTTATTATTAAATATCAGGGTTCTGTGGGTTGGGCAGACAAGGCTCAGCAGGGATGCTCACCTCTGGGGTGTCAGCTGGGCTGACTCCAATGGCTGGGGTTGGCCAAGCATCTCTCCCTTGCTCTCTCTGCATGTCTCTCCATGCAGATAGCTTGGGCTTCCTCACAGTATGGCGGCCTGAGGGTAATCAGACTCCTTACACAGTGGCTCAGGGTTCTAATAGGAAAGATGTGGAAGCTGACAGTCCTCTTAAAGGGAAGGCCTGGAGTAGATAGTGATCTCTTTCACCATACCCAAGAGTTCAAATCATCACACACCAGTCCAGTTTCAGGAGGAGACAACATGGCTTTTACATATCGATTGGAGGAATGTAAAATGATTTGCAGCCATCTTAACCCCCACAGGGCTTCCCTGATGGCTCAGATAGTAAAGAATCTGCCTGCAATGTGGGAGATCTGGGTTTGATCCCTGGGTCGGGAAGATCCCCTGGAGAAAGATATGGCTACCCACTCCAGTACTCTTGCCTGGAAAATCCTATGGACAGAGGATCCTAGCAGGTTAGAGTCCATGGGGTTGCAAAGAGTCGGGCATGACTGAGCAACTAACATTTTAATCCCCACAACCCTGAACCTCTCAGTACTTGAGAACTTGAAGAACAGAAATGACCAGTGACAAGAATTGAACCAAAAAAAAAAAAAAGGATGATCAAGGTGAGTCAAAACAGAAAGTAAAAGTCAAAAACAGAAAGTAAAAAGTGCAACAGTTTGTCTCTATATATCCTAGGGAAAAACTAAAAGTTGTTTGTTCATATATTCATTTACTGATTCATTCATTCATTCAATATGTGCAGGGTTTCCCTTGAAGCTCAGCTGGTAAAGAATCCTCCTGCAATGAGGGAGACTTGGGTTCGATCTCTGGGTTGGGAAGATCCCCTGGAGAAAGGAATGGCTACCCACTCCAGTATTCTGGCCTGGAGAATTCCATGGATTGTATAGTCATGGGGTCACAAAGAGTCGGACACGACTGAGCGACTTTCACTTCACTTTCTGTGTGCAAGGCACTGTTTCAGATGGTAGAGATGCAGCAACAAACAAGCCAGATGAGGCGCTGCTGTCATGAAACTTAACAACTGTCAAGAGGGAAAGACATTAAACACGTAATTTCAAATATTTAACTATCAAAAGGCAAAGTCACGGAATCATAAAACCTTGTACTTGGCAAGGAGGAGTTTGGACCCAAGCAGAAAGTTAGAGGAAGTTCCTTTGAAGAAAAGCTGTTTGAAATGAACATAAAAGACATTGGGATTTTCTAGGTGAGGCAAGAAGGTGTGGAGAAGGCATTCCTGGCAGAGGGAACAGCTTGTGCAGCCTCTGCAGCAGGAAGAGTGAGAGAAGAGGAGACTGACTGGAGCTCAGAGTACAAGAGAAGAAACTGGACATGTCTGGAGCCTGGTGGTACAGCCTGGTCAGGACTTCATCCAGTCACAAGGACAATGGTGGGCTCTTGGAAGGTTTTAAGCAGAGAAGGACTTGGCCAGACTTGAGTTTTCTAAGGTCATCCTGGAGACCTGGGAGGAATGGCTTGCTCCAGGCAGGTGGGGTGAAAACGGAGAACATTTGGGAGGTAAAACTGATGGCTCTTGTTGATGACAAAGAGCGAGATCATAGGAGGCTCCCATGAATATTTATGGACGAAGTGAACAGATGAATGAAAGGATTGGAGTCAAATACAAGAGGGAGACTTCAGGGTAGACCCCCAGGTTTGGAGTTTGAGCCCCGAAGTGGGTCTTAGAGCTCTCGGTACAGCGGCTCAGTGGGAGGAAGATGAGGGGAAAAATGAGCTCAATTTCAGACCCAGTAGGTTTCTGGGATCCAAGAAGTGGCCACCTCCCCGCCGCAGGATGAGGCTCCCTCATGGGCCTGGGGTCACTGGGTGCTTTGTTTCCGGGCATCAGCTCTGGAACAGAGCAGATCCCTTCTGCTGAGCCAGGCACCTGGCTGGATGGTGGCTCCCCTTGGAAGGTGGGCTCTGTCCTAGGAGGAGGAATAGGGAGGAGGTGGGGAGGAAGCTTCAGCCTCCCCCCACACCCCTCACCAAGGTCCAGACGGACACTTTGATGTCTCCTGGAGGGAGCCGAGCCTCCAGCCCCCACGTCTGATGATGCCAGGCTCAACAGGAGCAAACCCAGTCCTGGGCCTCCAGCCTTAATTATATCCGAGACTGTTTACAGGGTGTAATTATTGCCATTAATTGACTGTGGGAGGCCACACGTCCCCCATCTTTCTGACGCAGGATCCACCATCCTGCACAGTTGCCTGCAGCAGCAGGAAAGAGAGGTGGCTGGGTTCTGGCTTTATTTTATCACCAGAAAATATTTATTTTTGTGATTTCCTACAAGGAGGAGAGCAGTAGTAATAATCAAACAAACAAAAACAAACACACACTTGAGAACAAACACAAGAGCAAACTCCAATTCATTGAACGGAAGAAATAGTTTCTGCCTTCCACGCAGCTACCCCTCTTCCTGCTTCCCATTTTTCCTTCTTCCTCCCTCCCTTCCTGTCTATCTGATCTGTTTTTCCACATCCACATCTGTAGAAGTCCACAAGTCTTTGTTTTATCATTTTTGTCTATCCAATCTGTCTGTCTGTCTACATAATTGTAATGGTCTCAGCTTTCTCATTTGAGAAATGGGAGAACAGTAGGCTTATCATGAGCCTTCAGTTCAGTTCAGTCGCTCAATTATGTCTGACTCTTTAGGATCTAATGGACTGCAGCACATCAGGCTTCCCTGTCTATCACCAACTCCCGGAGCTTGCTCAAACTCATGTCCATCAAGTCAGTGATGCCATCCAACCATCTCATCCTCTGCCATCCCCTTCTCCTCCCGCCTTCAATCTTTCCCAGCATCAGGGTCTCTTCCAGTGAGTCAGATCTTCGCATCAGGTGGCCAAAGTATTGGAGCTTCAGCATCAGTCGTGAACATTAAGTGAATATAAATGTTGCCCATGTTTCTGGCATGTGTGTGTGCGCATGTGTGTCCTAAAGACCCTAGGACACTACCTAAGTCATCACAGACACAGGTTCTATCTTCTGGGCCCTTCTCGGGAACTGACACATCTGACTTGGTTTTGAATTTGGAGCATTCAAATCCATGGGGTACAGGGTAAGACGGATGCTCTGGGCTCTCAGTGGAACAGAAATGATTTCAGGACAGCAGAGAGTCTTTGTTCATGTCGTAACTGCTCGCTGCCTCCCGGCTAAGTGAGTGCAGGATGAGCTGGGCAGACCTCAGACATGTTGTTATGGTCCTCCTCCTACGGTCCTCCTCCTACCTTACACCTGCACAGAGCTCTCACCTCCACAGCAGGTCAGGATGTTCACACCTCTTTGTAAACGGTGATGATGAATGAGCAAGCTCCCCTCTTCCAAGATGAAGGTGAGACTGGGGTCATGCTGCTGGCAGGGACTGGGGTCAGGGGAGCCAGAACTGGAGCCACACCTGCGGACCCCCAGTCCAGTGCTCCTTCCATGAGAGTAGCCACACCAGGCTAGGGGGAGATGTATACCCTATGCTCTTATCACCAAATATGTCCACCACAGAATTGTTCCTGCGGGAAGAAGGTGTCCCCTGGCCTGGGGGTTCACAAGTCCCCAGATGACCAAGCTCCTTGTTGATGGCCCTATGTGGAACCTCAGGCCCAGCTGCTAGGCGAGTTTGTTGGGGAGGGTTGGGTCAGAGGGTCAGCCAGGTTGGGGAGATACTGCGGGTCCCATCTCCTCCCATCTCACAAATGATTGTGAGACATCTCATGCTGCGACTACCTGTGGTCCATGCGAGCCATCCATTCAGGTGGAGTATGAAAAGAAGGTTCTTTTCTGCTTCCACCATCAGACAACTGAGGATGCTCTGGAGTGCAGTGAATGGTTTCTTATTAGCCTCTTCGTCTCTAAACCCAGCTTCAGAAAATCTCGCAGACTCGGGCAGGGCCATGGGTCTGTGCTCCAGCTGATGTCTGGGCACTTACAGATGCCCTGGCCAGGCCAGTCATGTGCTTCTCCTCTCTCCCTTCTAGACTCTTCTCCTGTGTGGGCTGGCCCTTAGGCTTCTCAGGACCCTAAGAGGAACGTCCTCTGAAAACAGTGTCTCCCCTCCGTCTGAAACGTGTTTGCAGCACGCAGCAGCAACATGCCGCTCTGGGCACTATTTCACTCACGAGAAAACGACTTTCAAGTCCTGCTGTGTTCCAAGGGATCAGAGAGTGAACTCGCCAGCAGCCAGCCTGGGGCATGTGTTTCAAGTTGTGTAATTAGACTAATGAGAATAATTAGATTAACTGACACATTTTAAAATTGGACTCTATGTTCTGTTATTAACACTTCCATTTTACAGATGAAGAAACTAAGGCTCAGGGAAGTGAGGTATCTCCCTCAGATTTACCAACCGCCAAGGCTTCCCGGCAGCCTTCCCGGCTGGGGAGCCAGTGGGGGGACCAGGAAGGGAACCTACATTTCCTCTCCTGCCCGGAAGGGGCATGGCCTGCAGCCAGGATCCCTCCCCGAATCATCAATGAATTAGAGAAGCAGAGCCTACCAAGGGCGTCAGAACTCACTCCATTCCTAGGTGGAAATGGCAGCAGCCACATGGAGTCACATTAAAGGGGAATGGGAGTAATTATTCATTTACTTCAGGGGGAGTTTTATTTTTGGCACATTTTCTCCATCAGTGTCCCTGGAAGCCAAGATCCTACCAGTCTCTGGGTGTGCCTCTCCCTGGGGGGGACATTGGGGCTCTGCATTCAGGGTCCTGTCCAGACCAGCACAGTTGGAGGGTGTTACAGAAGCACCCTCGTTGAAGCACCACTGCTCCAGCTCTGCTTAAATGATGATTGGTTTTGAAAGATAGTCATACCTAGTGGAAAATGTTCTTCCAAACTTGAGCAAAGCCAGACATGTGCTGGAGCATGTGGGTTCCCCAGAGGAGGGGAGAATCACAGCTGGGCGAAAACTTGGTCTAAGACCACCTGCAGCGTGGCCCACCTCTGGAAGGTCATCAGGAACATCACTGATCTGCCTTTATCATCTCTACCCCTTCTCTACCCTGACAGGGCTTTCCCATCGTTACTATAAGAAACCGTGAGATCAGGGATCAGCACCTCTGGATTAGAACTTCTGCCTGTGACACTTGTTAGGGGCTCATATTTTATTTCATTATTTTTCTAAAACATTTTCTCATTGTGAGTTTTTAAATATATTTATTTGGTCGAGCCAAGATCTTTGATCTTTGTTTCAGCTTGCAGGATCTTTAGTTGCGGCTTGAAGTTTAAATCACTGTTCCTTTAATCCATCCAATGGGACAGTGAGTTCCTCCGAGGGGAACTGAGTCTTAGTCCTCTTGTATCCTCAAGTCCAGCTTCACTTCTGGGCCCAGGAAGCTGATGAGCAAATGCCTCCTGAGAGAAGCCCTTCTTGCCAGGTTTGGACCTGGGACTCCGGGCCAACAGGAGTAGTGGTTAGACCTTGAGCCTTGCGTACCTGGTGAGATTAAGTCTCTAATAAATAAAATTAAAGACAGCGATGGGGGAAGGGAAACAAGGAAATTGTAAAATCAAAAGGCAACTGACACTAAAATTTACTGTGCTATTTGTGCTATTGAGAAACAACAGAGTCTAAATCTGAAAACATTA
The DNA here is from genome assembly GCF_027580195.1 of Bos mutus. Classification (NCBI taxonomy): domain Eukaryota; kingdom Metazoa; phylum Chordata; class Mammalia; order Artiodactyla; family Bovidae; genus Bos; species Bos mutus. Next base: position 42,837,232 of record NC_091629.1, on the reverse strand, counting down.
GCATTTTCAGAGTGCTCAAGTACTATCCTGGTGGGGAGAGAGGAATTTCACTCCATGTTAGACCACCGAGCAGTCACTGAAATTCCTGCCTTTTGCTGCATAGACAATAACTCCTTCCTGCCATCCTTATGGATGGAACTGTCCATGGGCTGTGTCCAAAAGCCATGAATACAGTCAAGAAGTTCTCACCTTGGTTGCTTGTATGTAAGAAAAGCAAAAGGAGTTGCTTTTGAATCTGTAAGTCAGGTGATGATGTAATCATTGATATCAAGTGAGATTTTTTTTTTCCCCTGAAAGGAAGACCATGATCCATGGAGGGGATTGCATGGAGGGTGCAGCTCCCAGGCAGTTTTCCACATATGAGGTGTTCTGGAAGAAACTACCCCTGTAGAGTCCAGCTGCCCCAAGAATCATGCCAAGTCAGTTGGAAACAACCCCCAGCCTCAACATCTGATCACTGGAGATAATGAGTGGGTTCCTCCCCTCCCTCACCCCCTGCCATATCTAGTAACCACGCATGCCATCAGAGCTGGTTCACTTTAGCCAGAGCCCCACCTCACCCTGACATTTCCTCTGAGTGATTTTCCATCTTCTGACCCCACCCCACTCCTCGCCTACAAACCCCACTTGTCCTTGTAGTTTGAACTGAGCCCATGTCTCTTCTCTCCTATTGCAATAGTTCCTTGAGTAAAGTCTTTGTTGGTGTGTTTGTTTGTTTGTTTGTTTGTTTTTTACCATTTCAACAGTATCTTGGAGTCTTTAAAGTTTTAATATCTTTGAGAACCCTCAGTAGACCCTTCACAAAGCACAGGTACATTTCTGTTCCCATCCTTTGGGGAAGCATGCCATAGCTGACCCCCTGCCCTGAGAAATCATGAAAGCTTGCTCTCACTCTTCTCTGTTGAATTGCAAACTGCAAGACTTGAGGGCTGCACTGATGTGGGGCTGAGGCCAGCAGCCAGGACCACAGAAGCCATGGGAGAGGTGAAGCCGTCCTTTCTCAAAGCCTGGCCGAGCCAAGCATGCAGTATGCTGCACGGTTCTCGGAGGAGGGGCCCCATGGGCAGCCTTTCATCATCAGGTGGATGCCTCGTCCCTGCCAGCTGAGTCTGCCAAAATAAGGATGTTAGCTTATTTGAGCAGATGTACGCCAACAGGGCCAATCAGAAGGTGCCAACATCCTGTACAGGTGTGTACCCAGAGGACACGTGGTCCACTGGAGGGCTGCTCTTGTCAGCCCTGTCAGCTATTTACAACCAGGCGAGGGTATCAGACCCTCCAGTCCTGCGAGAAGCTTGGCCAGCAAGCGAAGGACATAGGCCCAGGCCAGGCAGGGCGGAGGGGAGAGGCAGGATGGGATGGCAGGACTTCAGTCCTGACCCAACAGGCCTTCCTAGCTTGCAAAACCCAAAAGAACCGTGCAGCTCACATTGATATGTCTCACCAGGCTCATGGATGGATGGATTTCTTTTCGCCTTTTAATTCTGCCGATCAAATCCCTGCCTGCAACATCATTTCAGCCAAGCCAGACGGGCTGTTTTCCCAGGGCTAGTCAGTCTGGATCCATCTCACCTGCTGTGATTAAGCAAAGAGGAAATAAATTGTGGACAAAGGAGGGCTGTCCTCAGGCCTCGTTCCTGAAAAGGAATCGGTGGTGGTGGCCGCTGTGGGGACTGAGCTGGAAGTCACACCTTTCCTCTGCTACAGGCGGCAGACAGACGGTCCCCAGGGAAGAAGGATTCTGTGATTATGTTCATCATAAACAAGGTGGTGGTTGTTTTTTAACCAAGCATATTTTTAAGGGGCTTTTAATGGGACTGTGCTCGCCATGTACCTATAAACCGTGTGTGACAGCATGCCAACTCCAGCAGATCTTGATTTACAGGATTCCAAACAAATAATCATATCTGACAGGCAATTTCTCCAATAAATCCAGAGAAAGTCTTCCTGCTGGGTGGAAGACAGCACACACACAGCCCCCACAAACACCGCAAGATCCGGGGGAGGAGGGGGGCTACAGGGGAAGGGAGATGCATTAAGAATTAAAAGGTGCAGACACTCCCCGGCTGGGCATCTTTCTGAGGCAGGAGTTGGTTTAAACATTTGCCCTAGTGAGCCACAGGAAGATCTACGTTTTTTGTTGTTCAGTTGCTCAGTCGTGTCCAACTCTGTGCGACCCTATGGACTGCAGCATGCCAGGCTTCCCCGTCCCTCACTATCTCCCGGAGTTTGCTCAAACTCATGTCCTTTGAGTCAGTGATGTCATCCAACCATCTCATCCTCTGTTGTCCCCTTCTCCTCCTGCCTTCAATCTTTCCGAACATCAGGGTCTTTTCCAATGAGTTGGCTCTTCGAATCAGGTGGTCTATGGGAGACTGCATTCTTCCAAGTGGCTGTTAACTAAATGAGGTTTCTGTACCCTGGGGAGAAGCTTCCTTGTGCTCCAGAAAGTTAGTCTGTTGCCTAACTTTTTAAGAACCAGGTTCCAGGGCAAGCAATCCCACTAGCCCAACTATGTGCCAACCTCTAGCCCAGGAGACCATAGGACATCTTCTCACTTCCCACTGTCCAGTGGGACAGCAGGCCCACAGACAGCTGCTTCCATCAAGCAAACCATTCTCTCCATCCTTGGATGCTGCCTGTGTAATTGTCCTCTTTCACCCCAAGAGTCCCAGTAAATCCTGTCTCACCTAGGTAAGCCAGGCTGGTTTCTGAGGCTTGTAGCCCAAGAACCACAACTGGTATAACATATGAACCTCATTGTTCTCATCTGTGAAATGGGTGTAATACCCTCCAATGGCGATTATCCTTAGTGCTTTCTGTGGCAAGTGCTAGATCAGAGGTTTTCAAATTTTGAGGATTCCTTTACACTCTTAACAATTACTGAGGATTCCAAAGAGTTTTGTCCAAGAAGGTTGAATGTACTACTATGAACGGTGCTAAAAATTAAAATGAATACATCTTCAAAGCACTGGTGGTGGGCTGTAAGCCAGTCACGTGTGATCCCTCAGGCTGTGGGGTTCCATGGAGGGAGGGGTTGGGGTACTCTGGATTCAGTGAGGAGGCTGATGGTGGTCCAGGAGGGAGCAGTGGGTGGAGGTGATGGAAGTAACTTCCTGAGGAGAACGGACAGGGCTTGGTGGTTCTCAGGAGGGTAGCTGTTCAACAGAGTAAGAGCCGACCCTAGGTGGTATTTTTCTGCTGGATGGGGGTTCTAGAAAGACAAGAACCTAGGCTTCAGAAGTTCCTAGTCCTGACTCAGCACAGAGCAGACAAAGGGCTGTGGGTTGTGCATCTGGAAAAAAGACCAAGAGGAGGTCTCTCTCACTTACCTGCACACCCAGCCCCGCCTGAGGTGGGCACCATCTGTCCTGATTGCCCCTCCCAAAGTAGATTAGCTGCTGCTTGGGAAGGCTCCAGGGAGACTGGGCACAAAAGTCCTGAACCCCGAGTGTACATTCAGTACATACGCCTGAGGCTGCCAGCAGCCTTGGGAACAGAGACCCGAGCTCGCGGCCATATGGGGATGTGGTTGTGGAAAAAAATATTTATAAAATGGCTTTTCCAAATGTTTAATCTACAGCAGATGCATCTCACATTAATCTGTTTGGCTTGGCTTCCTCCGTGGGGAGATGCCGTTTCATCGTGCGGGCCTCCCGGAGCAGGGGAAATGGGGGCTGTTAAGAGATTCATCTGTTTGTGACTCAACTCGAGAGGGAGACCTTTGGGGGGCAACAACCTGGGGTGAGGGGGAAGGGCAGAGTGGCAGGAGGTGCAGGGCTGGGATGAGAAAGGAATGAAATTCCCCACACACACCCTGTAGCACCCTGGGGGTCACCAAATTTTCATTTTTATTTCATGAATGCTGGGTGTTTAATCTCCCTCCCAGAATAATAAACCGATGGCTGAATTTCTTACTAAGAAGTGATACTGTTGTGTTGATTACTAGTAAGTAAAGAGGCCCCACACCAATTCCTACTCTGGTATTTCGGTGACTCTTGCAGAAGGGGAAACAGTCCCTTATTGAGCATGCTTAACATTATAGATATTTCTCAAACAAGAAGTGGGATCGCTGATGTCTCCAGCCTCTTACCACCTTCACCATCTCTCAGAGCCCAGAACCCCACCCCAGATCCCTGCCAACCTTAGTGAAAGTGTTAGTAGCTCAGTTGTGCTCAGTTGTGTCCCAACTCTATAGCCTGCCAGGCTCCTCTGTCCATGGGATTCTCTAGACAAGAATACTGGAGTGGGTTGCCATTCCCTTCTCCAGGGGATCTTCCCAACTCAAGGATCGAACCCAGGTCTCCTGCATTGCAGGCAGATTCTTTACTGTCTGAGCCACCAAGGCCTTTGCATATTCTGTAGCTTCTGCTGGGAAGCTCTCCCCTCAGCTTTGGCTTGTGTGACTCTTGCTCTAGGCTGAAACATCAGCATCTCAGCAAAGCTGAGGTTTGCATTCATGGAACCCTGGGTCTTCATCACTCGAACACACTTGTAACCACATGGTAACCTTGTGATGTTACGGTTTTGTCTCCTACACAGGACCTTGTTCTTTGCTGGGGACACCTGCCTGAGACCTGGCCTGAAAGAGCTGCCCGGATGGACAGACTGAGAGGTACTGAGAGATCTGTGACTTTCGGATAATTCCTCTCTTAACACCTGGGCAAGTAAACAACAACAGCAACTGCATTTTCGTTAAGATGCTGGAGGTCCTTTAAGCTCCTGGTTGATCACTGCCCCCAACCCCTGAAGCTCTCCAGGTTCATTTCAGCTGCTCAAGTGTGGAAGGCAGAATAATGGCCCCAAGGTGGCTATGTCCCAATCACTGGAACCTGTAAATCAGTTCAGTTCAGTCTCTCAGTCGTGTCCGACTCTTTGCGACCCCATGAACTGCAGCACGCCAGGCCTCCTTGTCCATCACCAACTCCCGGAGTCCACGCAAACCCATGTCCATTGAGTCGATGATGCCATCCAACCATCTCATCCTCTGTTGTCCCCTTCTCCTCCTGCCCTCAATCTTTCCCAGCATCAGGGTCTTTTCAAATGAGTCAGCTCTTCACATCAGGTGGCCAAAGTATTGGAGTTTCAGCTTCAACATCAGTCCCTCCAATGAACACCCAGGACTGATCCCATTTAGGATGGACTGGTTGGATCTGCTTGCAGTCCAAGGGACTCTCAAGAGTCTTCTCCAACACCACAGTTCAGAAGCATCTTGTAAATATGTCACCTTAAATGCCAAACAGACTTAGCGGATGGGATTACGTCAAGGTTCTTGAGATGGGAGGTTAGCCCAGATCACCTGGGTATCTAGGTGTCTAGGTGGACCCAGTCTAGTTCCATGAATCCTGAAAAGCAAAGAATTTTTCAACATCACTAATCATCACGTGCTTACTAAGTCACTACAGTCATGTCGGACTCTTTGCAACCTTGTGGAAGGTAGCCTGCCAAGCTCTTCCTTTTCAGAGTTATAGGACAAACCCTGATCTGTGTTCTGCAGTAGTTCCCCACAGCAGAACCCTCTTGGAACTACTAGGGGAAAAGAATAAGAGAGTCTTGGCTGCCTTGACTCTCTCAGGCTGGTCACCTCTATCTGAGATGCTTGGTGAATTTAGCGGGTAGATGCTATCAATACAGACTTTGCAAGTGGTGCTAGGGGTAAAGAACTCACCTGCTAATGCAGGAGATGTGGGTTCAATCCCTGAGTTAGGAAGATGCCCTGGAGGAGGGCAAAGTAACCCACTCCGGTATTTTTTCCTGGAGAATCCCCATGGACAAAGGAACCTGGTGGGCTACAATCCATAGGGTCACAAAGAGTTGGACACAACTGAAGGAACTTAACACACACGCGCGCGCACACACACACACACCTTTTTAGCACGCCCTCTCCACATGTCATTTTGGGACCTCTACTCCTGTGGGCATTAACTAGGATGGCATGAGGGCAAGGGGACAAAAAAAAGGAGCTTAGTGCTGGAACTCTCTCCACTCAAGAGCTGGCAAAGACTGAAAATATAAACAAGATGGAGAAGACACTCAGAAAATTCAGGGACAAGAACAGTGAAAGGTGCATGATAGCCAGGACTCTGGGTTCACAGCCCCCAGAGTGGCGTCAGAGGATGCCGCACTGCTAGGTAATTCTGAGTGAACTTGTGTGGGCCCACAGTCTGCCTGGTGCACTCACCGTGTGGCCAGCCTCCGTGTCGTCATTTGCTTGACACTGAACAGCTGCCCATCATGAGCACAGAGTCCATGCCAACAACCCTTCCTCCAACATCCTGGAAAACCTGGGGCAGGGCTGGGTCCCAAGTGGAAATAGGAAGTCTGCACTTGGGAACCCAAAGTGGTGGGAAGCGAGGTTCCTGCCTCCCCTCCCGGTCACAAACCACAGCCCTGCCCCCATGCACAGAATGGAGACAGCCAGTAAGATGGTGGGGGCCTATTAGGGTACGGCCAGGTGACCACACACACTAGGTTAGATGGACAGTTGCATAGGAGGGACATTTCTTGGCTCTTCCAAGCCATTTAATTGAGACTAGATGGACACTTGCCCGAGGCCATCCCTGAAAGATGCTGGTCCAGCCCTCAAGTGGATCTGAAGGAAGGGCCAGTACAGAGAAGCCAGGCAGATCTGGTTTCAATCGTGTTTCACCCTCTGACCCTGTCACAACACCTAAGGTCCCTGAGCATCATTTGGTTCCTCTGTGAAATGGGGACAATCACGACTCCTAATTCATGGGATTATTACACGTGCACAAGACCGCAAGCTGCATGCTCAGCACAGCCCCCGCCCCCATCGATGTGAACTGGGATTATTATTAACGAGGAGCCTTAAACTACTGCTTTCCTACCCCATTCCCCCTTAAAAGCATCTCTTTCAGCCCCAGCTGAGACGGAAATGCGGAAATGAACCTGACACCCACTGTACATGTCCCTTTGATGAGCGTCACCCTCCAGGAGGAGCGATCTCATTGAAATATAATTTTTTCCCATTAATCATCCACCGAGACAGCTCTCAGGTCTCCAATTCTCTTAAGCAAATAACCACCAATAGAAAAAAAAAATCTTTTCTTCCAACTCGAAGTGCAGATTTGTATAATAAAAGCAAGGCATTGAAGCAGTTATCTCCTCTCATCTGGTCTTCCCTTTCATAACTCACATGGGGTCCAGCCCCTTTCTCTCCATCACTCCTCTTTTCTTTCTCTGAGGCCAGACCCACAAGCGTGACAGATAACATCACTGCAGAGCCCAGCTCTGAAGAGCCAAGCCACCCCTGGCCGGCCCCTCCTGACTATTTCCTGGCTGCTTCCTCTCCTAACTCCTGCTTACCCAGCCTTCTTATTCGCCTTTCATCTTCCCAGTTGTGCAGCAAGGAAGCCAGACCCACAGAGGAACAGAGCACAGTGCTAAGTGTGCCTCCAGAACCTCAGACCAAAGTTCAAATCCTGGCTCAGCCGTGTGGTTTCAACAAGTCACTGCCCCTTCCAGGTCCAGCTTCACCTTGTAAGGTGGGAAGAATAAAATCAACAACCCAGCCTTACTGAACGTTGAGGGTTGCGTTACAATACACTGCTGTTTGCTGGGGCCCAGGGACGTAGAGTGAACAGGGCCTGACCTGAGACCCTGGTCCTTGCATCCCGGGGCTGGTCATGGAAGTGGCACCCTGCTCTCAAAATGGACAGTGAATGGTCCAGGGATCTCCAAGACCACCGTCACTTGGCCTACAAAGTGGGAGCTCCCCAAGAGCACTCCCAGTTTTGATAACTCACTGGAAAGACTCAGAACTCACTCGAAGCTGATACACTCACACAACAGTTTATTATAGCAAAGGATATGGATAATATTAACCCAGTCAAGAGCCCCAGGGCCAGAGCCCATGAATGCTCCATACTCAAAGCTTCTAGTTGTCTTCTGTCTGGGAGATATGAACAGCCCAACCTTTCCTGACAAAGATGTGGGAACCTGCAATGGAGCAGGACCCTGGGGTCCTTGCCTCCTCCGTGTCCTCTGCCTGCCCTTTTTCTGTGGAAAAACTTTAGCCAAAGAGTAAGTTTAATCAGAGAAGTGAGAAAATACAGAAACAAAGGAAAACAGTCCAGTAAGACTAAATAATAATAGCTTAGTCATTAAGCATGATCAAAGACCTTTAGTTCCTTCTCAAGGGGCTGAAGATAATATTCTGAGCCACGTCCTGTGAGCTGTCTTGTAGATACTGAGACCCCCCACCAGATGGAAGAAGTTAACTAACTACATGATGACCAGACTGTAGCCATGTCATGCTGTTGCTGCTGCTAAGTCACTTCAGTCGTGTCCGACTCTGTGCGACCCCATAGATGGCAGCCCACCAGGCTCCCCTACCCCTGGGATTCTCCAGGCAAGAACACTGGAGTGGGTTGCCATTTCCTTCTCCAATGCATGAAAGTGAAAAGTGAAAGTGAAGTCACTTAGTCGTGTCTGACTCTTAGCGACCCCATGGACTGCAGCCTACCAGGCTCCTCTGTACATGGATTTTCCAGGCAAGAGTACTGAAGTTGGGTGCCATTTCCTGCCACAATTCTGAGAATTGGTCTCAAATAAATGGGAACAAACTGAAAATGGGAACAAACTGACCCTGGAATTTAAGATTAATTGTACTTGAAACAATCAAGATGACGATGGTCAGACCACTGCCTGACTAATTTCAAGGTGACTATCAGAGCTGACTGAGCTGTTTCTGCAAGGAGCCCATTCCATCTGTCTATAAAAGCTCTTGCCCACTGATCTTCAGGGAGTTGGCTTTTGGACAGGAATCTGCCCTCTCCCTGCCCTCCTATCCTTCAATTGCTGGCATCCAAAATAAAGCAAACTTTCCTTCCCACAAAACTTGTCCATCGGTGAGCAGCCAGACCCCTACTTTCAATTACAAGCACACACCATCACTGCTCACGGGGACCGCCCTCCCCCACTGACCCGGGCCTCCGAGTCTCTGTGCTCAGGCACATAGACTGGGTTGACTGCTGTGTGGCTGACCTTGGTCTCCAGCCCCTCTACAGGTCAAGCTGACATTTCGTGGCCCAAAGTGCCCATCCTAAATCACGTTGTCAGCATAGAATCTCTGGCATGGCCCAAGATTGCCAGGTAAACGAGGACACCTTATCAGGCAGGACATTACAAGGGCTTAGAGGTGACACCCCCCAAGAGCTGGGCAAGGGCAGATCACTCTCTGTGCACGATGACTCCCTACTGCCCAGAAGTTTAGTTGCAAAATCTCTCAAGGTGTGAACGGCAGTCTCCACACCTCTTTCCTTTTAGCCAGGTACCAATGCTCATACAGGTGTACAGATATCCACATGAAGATGTCCATGAAGCATTGTTTAGAAAAGGGGAAAAAGGGAAACAGAAAGGAAAAAGGGGGGAAAAGTGAATGCTCCATAAAGGGGGCACTTAGAGGAAGGCACACCCACAGGGTCGACCCAGAGCAGCAGAGAAAAAGGGGCGGGGCTGTTTCTGCCCTGTGCACAGATGCAGTGAGAGGCCCAGCACATGCTGCTGGCGGGAAGGCAAGTTGTTAACCCTCATCAATGAGCAGTCGTGTGGCCCTGAGTGATTTATCTCTTGAACGCCCCAATATCCTTGTCGCTAAAATGGGACAGTGCTCTGTCCTCCCCCAGGCTCGTTGTGAAGAGTGAATGCAGCCAAGTGTGGAAAACAACAGGTGCACTGTAGGGCTGTGTCTGTACAGCTCTGTGCTCCATCCCACAGCTCAGGTCCCCAGAGCACGGCTGTCGGAGCAGAGATGGATGACAGCTCTTCTACCTGACATTTGTTACCAGGCAGGTGCCTTGACCACTGGGTCATGAATAAGTTATTTGATAGGCTGATGACTGAATTGTTCATTCGTTCATTTGATCTACCCACCTGTGGTGGGTGCTAGGGATCTGGAGTAATAAAACCAGAAAACCCCTTCATCTTTAAGGAATAGCCAATCCAGTATGGAAGACAGACTAAGCCCAGAGAAAGGGGTGCACTTGCCCAAGCTCACACAGCAAGTGTCGATGCCCTGCTGGTAAACCAGATGGGCTGTAAAGTGGAAGCTATAGCAAAGATGTCTGGGGAGCTGGTCAGGCTGCTGGGTGAGCAGGACTGGGGAAGCCCTGTTCCAAGCCAAGAGAGTCACATGAGGATGTCTGGCAGTGAGAGAGGGTCCAGACCTCGAGGACAAGGGTGAAGTCCAGTGTGGCCAGAGTGGAAATTTCAAGAGAAAGTGAGGGCAGAGAGACCACGCTGGGGAGAGTGGCAGGGGTTGGGTCAGCTGGGTTTTGTGGACCAAGATGAGGAGGGGGACTTTACCTTAAAGGTGACAGGGAGCCCATGAAGGGTTAACACAGGGGGACATGCTGGAACTGTGTATGAACAAAGTGCTCCTGCTCATTGGGGAGGGAAATATGACCGGGGTAGGGAGGAGCAGGAGGACAGACTGGTCATCATGAAGCCAAAAACACTGACCTGGTACCCAGAATGCCTTTCCCTGCTCTCTGCTCCCTCCAGCCTCTGCTAATACAGGGGGTTTTGTTGGCAGGGGTGGGGTCAGCTCTTCCTAGCCAGTGAGAGCTCATTGTTAAACATACAGGAATTTTGTCAGCTTTCGGTTACACTATTGGTAGCTTTGAATTACACCACAGAAGTGGGCAAAAGTTACAAATCTGGACTTTGCTCTTCCCGCCCTCAGAGAGCTGGTTTCACATCTTCCTGAGACCACCTCCTTTCTCTGGAAAGATGCTCTTGATCAGGGGAACCTCCCTGCCCAAACCTAAGGCATCCCACACCAAGGACTGACTCACAGCAGGGAGGATGCAGTGCTTCATGCCTGGGGCAGATTCAACTCTGTACTGGAACCCACACTTCTCATGGGATGCAGCTGAGCCTGGGTTCTAGCCCACCACAGCCTCCACTGGGCTTTTTTTTTTTTTTTTTTTTTTTTTTTTCCTGTAAGTGTTTATCTATTTAATGTATTTGTTTTGCAAGATAAGATGGACATTTTAAAGGTGAGGGATAGAGGACTTTACTTTGCTGATGAAGGTCCTTCCAGTCAAAGCTCTGGTTTTTCCAGTAGTCATGTTTGGAAGTGAGAGTTGGACCATAAAGAAGGCTGAGCACCAAAGAATTGATGCTTTTGACATGTGGTGTTAGAGAAGACTCTTGAGAGTCCCTTGGACATCAAGGAGATCAAACCAGTCAATCCTAAAAGAAATCAACACTGAATTTTCATTGGAAGGACTGATGCAGAAGCTGAAGCTCCAATACTTTGGCCACCTGATGCGAAGAGCCAACTCATTAGAAAAGACCCCGGTGCTGGGAAAGATTGAAAGCAGGAGGAGAAGGGGACAACAGAGGATGAGATGGTTGGATGGCATCACTGACTCGATGGACATGAGTTTGAGCAAGCTCTGGGAGACGGTAAAGGACAAAGAAGCCTGGTGTGCTGCAGTCCATGGGGTTGCAAAGAGCTGGACATGACTGAGCAACTGAAAATCAAGAGGGTTTAGGCACAGACAGCACGTATGCATGGGGTCACAGTCCACAATCACTTCGCTAGAACACCATAAAGGAACAGCTCCAAAATCACCCACTGCCATGATGTACAATTCACAGGGCAGGGGGTGCCTTGAAGAGAAACACCCATGGTGACTGAGGAGAAGCCTTTGTGAGAAGATTACTTCAGGGTGTTCCCCAGCAGGTAAGCTTGCCCGGGTCCTGTACTCTTCGTCAGCCCAAGGTTGGTGGAAAATTGTCAGGTGGGGATGGGTCTCTTCCAAGACCGTCAGTGGAATCAGTATCCTCATCACAAGCAGATTTGTTCCGGCTCATCCCTGCTCTCCCTGCTTGCCCAGCTTCTCCTGAGAGGCCTCCCTCAAAACCACACGGCAGTGAAAATGCCCATCAAAGCTCTTCTTCCAGGTTCCACATCTCAGGTTCACTCCAAGCACATGTGGAGACCAGCACGGTTAACAGGGTACCTCAGGTACAGACAAGGAAGCCCTGGGACCAGCAACTGTTGACGTCCATGCTCTGCAGACATTGAGGACCGTCCATGCTTTTTGATGATTTAGACCTTCATCTTGATGGCAAAGCTTCTTGCAAGCCCCAGTTCCCCAGCGCTTAGAAACGAAATGAAATTCAGTTTGGAATAACAAGGCTCTGTTGTCCGGGTGAGATCACTGCGGAACCGCTGTGTCAGTCCCAAAGAATGTCTCTATTTCCCCCTGCCTTTTGGGTGACCCCCTGGCCTGGGGCCCGCCTGCTATAGCAGGTCACCAGAGAGAGAGCAATTAAGTTTTATAGCCCTCTGCTCCCAGCAGTCACCACATGCCGGGTGAGGTCACTCTTGCCGCTTTATTTTGATCTGTTTTGAAGATGTTGGTGTCTTGAGAATCACACCTCCCTGATGAGCTCAGATCCTCAGGTTTGTGAAAAAAATAAATAAATAAAACCTTCCCCTGCCGTGTTGGCTCTGCTGGGCTCTGCAGCGGGTCCCCAGAGGTGACATCGAGGACCATCCCTGGATGCTGTGCGAACTTGGACAAGTTCCTCCCCATCCCTCAGTCACCATTTTTTTCATGCAAGTAATACAAAGCCTGGACTAGATGAGCATTTCCCAAAATTCCATCATTGCCCCATGCTGCCATAATTTTGGCTTCTTCTGCCACCTGGACTAGAATGCAGTCACAACCTTTTTTTTCCTGTAAACCACCTTGCATTTTAAATTAATTGCATTTAATTTAAAAGGAACCTTGGTGTCGCCACCATAAAGGGAAATCAGTGTGTCTTGCCATTAATATAAAGTGACTACAGAAAGAAACACCTTGAAATGATTATTTCTAAATAATAATTGCTTGATTATTTAGAAACATTGAGAAACCATTATTTCTAAACTAATACGACTAACTTCGAGCCACATGCCACTGCCTGTGAAGTCTGTGAGCCTGGGGCTCTTCTGTCTTTGTTCACAGGGGAGATTAGAAATGTCAGAAGGTGCTAAAGACTCCTAGTGCCAGACGGAGACTTTCCCTTGGTCTAACCAGAGGGATGGAAAGAGGACTAATTTTCTCACTGTGTGAATCAATGTTGTTTAATGTCACATGCATGCATCACCTAAAACTACATTGCCCTTGACCTGTATGCTTTGGAAAACACTGGTTTAAATCTTCCCTTAAAATCTCTCTAATTTGGCAAAATAATTTGGAGCTCCAGAGTACCTCTGGAACTTCTTCCCAAGCCAGCTCAGCATCTGTCCCAGGGTAGCACGCAGACCGTTTGGATCAGTTACTCAGAGAGCCTGTTTCAAAGATGGCTTCATGGACCCCAACCTACTGAGGCAGCATCTTTGGGCTGGGGGCCCCGGATCTGCCTTTGTAACAAGGGTGCCCCACGACCTGAGGCTGATGTAGAGAAGCAGGATAGGGTGCTTGCCAGAAAGATGACAAGAGTAGAGCCAGCCTTGGACTGGTGGTGGGAAAGGGAAACCTAACAAGCAAAGAGCCATTCGGAGTACGCTTTCGGTGTCAGCAGGCAGACGCGGGCAGAGAAGAAACGATGCTTTTTGGGATACAGGTGGAGATGGCTGAGGGGTGGACTCTTCTCAAAAGACCCAGTAAGTCCCTCTGGCTCCGTGCTCAAAACGCCTTTGAATCAACCCACCACAAACACATCCCCAGGAGAAACGTTATGGAGCTGAATTTTATTGACGTCAGCAGGGAACATTCCTCATGACCCCAGCAAGGGCGAAGACTGTGCCAGGTTGAGATGAGGTTACCTGAATGTTTGAGAAAGAAACAGTCCTTCTTCACCTAGCAGCTGGACGCCTAGCACGCTTCGCTGGGCCCTCGGGCCACCTTGAGACCACCATGGCTCTGCCCGCCCACCAGCATCATCTTGGAAACAGCCTTGCATTCCTGCTCTCCGGCCTCCCAGCAGCTCTGCTCAGTGTCCGTTTTATAACCAAGCCCTTTCTTCTGGCTGAAGTGCCTGTGAACACAGGGTGCTTTGGAGCCCAGCTCCTGTGGTCCGGCTGCTCTCCCGCTGATTTGAAAGAAATGTCAAGGTGGGGACTCCCCCTTCGCAAGTCAGATGAATTCAAAGTGAAGACAAAGACGGTCACACAGCCTGAGGGCTGCCTTCCCCTCCTCATGTCCCTTTTTCCTGAGGAGGCTTGGAGGATGGGAGGCCATCATGTCTGGGAAGCACTGAGCCCCTACATAAGAGATGGAGTTCTGGGCTTGACAATGTTCTCTCAAAACCCATGCCTACTTAGAACCTCAGAGTGTGACCTTATATGGAAATGGGGTCTTTGCAGATGTAATGAGTCAAGGTCACACTGGGTTTCCCAGGTGGGGCGAGTGGTAAAGAACCCACCTGCCAATGCAGGAGAGGTAAGAGACATAGGTTTGATCCCTGCATTAGGAAGATGCCCTGGAAGAGGGCATAGCTACCCACTCTAGTATTTTTGTCTGGGAAATCCTATGAACAGAGGAGCCTGGCGGGCTACAGTCCATAGGGTCGCAAAGGGTTGGACATGACTGAAGTGACTTAATACACACACACACTAGAGGTCACACTGGATTAGGGTAGGCACTCAACCTGGAGGTTTCCCTGGTGGTCCAGTAGTTAAGGCTTTGCACATCCAGTGCAGCAGGTTTGATCTCTGGTGGGGGAGCTAAAATCCCACATGCCTCGTGGTGAGGCCAAAAATTTGAAAAAATGAAATGAGTGAGTGAGTGAGTGAAAGTCGCTCAGTTGTGTTTGACTCTTTGCGACCCCATGGACTATACAGCCCATGGAATGAATTCTCCAGGCCAGAATACTGAAGTGGGTAGCCTTTCCCTCCTCCAGGGGATCTTCCCAACCCAGAGGTCGAACCCAGGTCTCCCGCACTGCAGGCAGATTCTTTACCAGCTAAGCCACAAGGGAAGCCCAAAATAAGGAGAAACTAAATCGGAGAAGGCGATGGCACCCCACTCCAGTACTCTTGCCTGAAAAATCCCATGGACGGAGGAGCCTGGTAGGCTGCAGTCCATGGAGTCACGAAGAGTCGGACATGACTAACTTCACTTTCACTTTTCACTTTCATGCATTGGAGAAGGAAATGGCAACCCACCCAGTGTTCTTGCCTGGAGAATCCCGGGGACAACAGAGCCTGGTGGGCTGCTGTCTCTGGGGTCACACAGAGTTGGACACGACTGAAGCGACTTAGCAGCAAACTAATTATGATTATTTTAGAAGGCTTCCCAGGTGGCGCTAGTGGTAAAGAATTTGCCTGCCAATGCAGGAGACACGGGTTCAATCCCTGGGTCGGGAAAATCGCCTGGAGTATGAAATGGCAACCCACTCCAGTATTCTTGCCTGGGAAATCCCACGGACAGAGGAGCCTGGTGGGCTATAGTCTGTGGTGTCGCGCAGAGTCAGGCACAACTTAGCGACTGAGCAGGCACACACATTTAGAATAAGAATAAAAGGATGTCTTGCTTTCTCCCTTTGGCCTCTAAGACAACAGAACTCATGCACAAAAGGGCCTTGGGTGGGCGGATGCAGTGATTTACTGGGGCTCCCTGAGGACTGCCTTTCTAGGGAGGCAGCTGTGCTGGCTGGCCTGGGCACCTCACTCTCCCCACAACAGGTACCTGAATTTTGCTGACAACTATTTAGATAGCATGTACATTGTATTAAATATCATAAGTAATCTAGAAATGATTTAAAGTGCACTGGAAGAGGAGCTTAGATTATACGCAAGTTCTGCACCATTTTATATAAGGGACTCAAGAAAAAGTTCAGATTTTGGTGTCCAAACGGGGGAAAGGGGGAGAGGGTGTCCTGAAACCAATGCCCTGTGAATATCAAGGGCCGACTGTGTCTTGCAGGGTAAGAGCTTCCACCAAGAAAAGACAGACTCTGGCAGAATGATGTGGGAACCTGTGAGCATAATGCTGCTGGCGTTCTGGAACTTTCCTGTTTAAGCTCATAAATCCTGCTTTGGGATGAGACCCAGAACAGAGTCAGATTAACCTGGAGTCCCTCCCAGGGCTTTTGACTTTTTCTGTGAGAGGTACGTGAGGCAGAGCGGGTCAGTGTCTCAAACAAACTGGACGTCAGAACTTATAACATTTAATCTCATGTTACAGCCCAGAGTTATGGACAAGGCCCAGGGAGACAACGGCGTTGAAAGTTAGTGATGTTCTGCAGGCTGGAAATGAGGTGGTGGGAGGTTTCCACAAGCTTCGCTGTTGTCTCTTACAATTGGCCAATTAGTGTTGGCGGGATGGGAGTCAGGGATCTCTCGTGAGAAGCAGGCTTCTCATTCTTGGTCACATAAACAGAAACTCGTCCTTCCCGTGCTTTGCCCTGATCGCTCACCCTTCAGGAATGTGATTATCCCATTGTCAGTGCACCCCTGATTGTTCTGTTTGGTCCCTAAGTGAGCAGATCATCTCTTAGGCTGAGAAATGTTGGCTCCCATAATGTGAGATCAGGAGAGCCTGGGCATGTTTTCGGAAGTTTAAGAGAACTCTGCCTAAACATTTCAGTCAGGAGGACTGACAACAAGAACTCACTTCCTAACAGTTTCAGAGGTTGGAAGTCCAAGAGCAGGTGCCCACACGGTGGAGTTCTGGAGGAGACCCTGTTCTGAGCTGCAGACTGCTGACACCTCTCTGTGCCCCAACCCAGGGAGAGGGGTTGGGGGAAGCTCGGCAGGGCCTCTCACAAGGGTGCTGATCCTGTTCACAAGATGATGACGTGGTCTGTTCCCAAAGGCCCTATCTCCTAACACCATCACCTTGGGCATTGTGTGTGTGTGTGTGTGTGTGTGCGCTAAGTTGCTTTACTTGTGTCTGACTCTTTGCGAGCCTATGGACCATTGCCCTCCAGGCTCCTCTGTCCATGGGATTCTCCAGGCAAGAATACTGGAGTGGGTTGTCATGCCCTCCTCCAGGGGACCTTCCCAACCTAGGGATGGAACCTGTGTCTCATGTCTCTTGCATTGGCAGGCATGTTCTTTATCACTAGCACCACCCAGGAAGCCCTTGGGCATTAGGTTATCAACCTATGAATTTGGGGGGACACAAACATATAAGCTAGAACAAGGAAGTACCAGGCGTAGAGAAATTCATAAACACAGAAAGCAAAATGGCAGGTGCTGGGGCTGGAAGGAGAGTGGGAGGTAGGAAGTCAGTGTTTAATAGGGACAGAGTTTTGGTTTGAGGAAGATAAGAGAGTCCTAGAGATGGATGAGGGTGATGGTTATATGACTGTGAATGTACTTAGTGCCACCAAATGGTACACTTAAACAGATACATTTTATGATATATATCAGTCAGTTCAGTTCAGTTCAGTTCAGTCGCATAGTCGTGTCCGACTCTTCGCGACCCCATGAATCACAGCACGCCAGGCCTCCCTGTCCATCACCAACTCCCGCAGTTCACCTAGACCCACATCCATCGAGTCAGTGATGCCATCCAGCCATCTCATCCTCTGTCGTCCCCTTCTCCTCCTGCCCCCAATCCCTCCCAGCATCAGAGTCTTTTCCAATGAGTCAACTCTTCACATGAGGTGGCCAAAGTACTGGAGTTTCAGCTTCAGCATCATTCCCTCCAAAGAAATCCCAGGGCTGATCTCCTTCAGAATGGACTGGTTGGATCTCCTTGCAGTCCAAGGGACTCTCAAGAGTCTTCTCCAACAACACAGTTCAAAAGCATCAATTCTTCAGTGCTCAGCTTTCTTCACAGTCCAACTCTCACATCCATACATGACCACTGGAAAAACCATAGCCTTGACTGGACGAACATTTGTTGGCAAAGTAATATCTCTGCTTTTTAATATGCTGTCTAGGTTGGTCATAACTTTCCTTCCAAGGAGTAAGCGTCTTTTAATTTCATGGCTGCAGTCACCATCTGCAGTGATTTTGGAGCCCCCAAAAATAAAGTCTGACACTGTTTCCACTGTTTCCCCATCTATTTCCCATGAAGTGATGGGACCGGATGCCATGATCTTTGTTTTCTGAATGTTGAGCTTTAGGCCAACTTTTTCACTCTCCACTTTCACTTTCATCAAGAGGCTTTTAAGTTCCTCATCACTTTCTGCCATAAGGGTGGTGTCATCTGCATATCTGAGGTTATTGATATTTCTCCTAGCAATCTTGATTCCAGCTTGTGTTTCTTCCAGTCCAGCATTTCTCATGATGTACTCTGCATATGAGTTAAATAAGCAGGGTGATAATACACAGCCTTGATGAACTCCTTTTCCTATTTGGAACCAGTCTGTTGTTCCATGTCCAGTTCTAACTGTTGCTTCCTGACCTGCATACAGATTTCTCAAGAGGCAGGTCAGGTGGTCTGGTATTCCCATCTCTTTCAGAATTTTCCACAGTTTATTGTGATCCACACAGTCAAAGGCTTTGGCATAGTCAATAAAGCAGAAATAGATGTTTTTCTGGAACTCTCTTGCTTTTTCCATGACCCAGCGGATGTTGGCAATTTGATCTCTGGTTCCTCTGCCTTTTCTAAAACCAGCTTGAACATCTGGAAGTTCACAGTTCACGTATTGCTGAAGCCTGGCTTGGAGAATTTTGAGCATTACTTTACTAGCATGTGAGATGAGTGCAATTGTGCAGTAGTTTGAGCATTCTTTGGCATTGCCTTTCTTTGGGATTGGAATGAAAACTGACCTTTTCAAGTCCTGTGGCCACTGCTGAGTTTTCCAAATTTGCTGGCATATTGAGTGCAGCACTTTCACAGCATCATCTTTCAGGATTTGAAAGAGCTCAACTGGAATTCCATCACCTCAACTAGCTTTGTTCGTAGTGATGCTTTCTAAGGCCCACTTGACTTCACATTCCAGGATGTCTGGCTCTAGGTCAGTGATCACACCATCGTGATTATCTGGGTCGTGAAGATCTTTTTTGTACAGTTCTTCTGTGTATTCCTGCCACCTCTTCTTAATTCTTCTGCTTCTGTTAGGTCCATACCATTTCTGTCCTTTATCGAGCCCATCTTTGCATGAAATGTCCCCTTGGTATCTCTAATTTTCTTGAAGAGATCTCTAGTCTTTTCCATTCTGTTGTTTTCCTCGATATCTTTGCACGATCACTGAGGAAGGCTTTCTTATCTCTTCTTGCTATTTTTTGGAACTCTGCATTCAGATGCTTATATCTTTCCTTTTCTTCTTTGCTTTTCGCTTCTCTTCTTTTCACAGTTATTTGTAAGGCCTCCCCAGACAGCCATTTTGCTTTTTTGTATTTCTTTTCCATGGGGATGGTCTTGATCCCTATCTCCTGTACAATGTCACGAACCTCAGTCCGTAGTTCATCAGGCACTCTATCTATCAGATCTATTTACCACAATAAAAAAGCAGTTTATCCAAAGGGCAAATCTACAAGTATGACCCTTTGGGGTAACCAATAGAGATTGCTTTGCTTAAAACTTCAGTCACCAGCTAGGAAGTTTCAGCTCCTTGTCTGGAGCTCGAATCACTAAAAATTGGGGTCCTGAATCTCTCTGGTCCTTTTACCTCATCACAGCTCCCCCTACCCTCACCACAGCCAGTGCCTCCCCCACTAAGGGTGCCACTCAGACCACTGAGATCACAGCCAAAGCCCAGCTCCAACTCGTGGAGCACCAAGGGCTGACCTCCTCATAGAGTTAGTTCTCTGTTCTGTTTTACCAGCCGGACTGGGGCCAGGAAGATATAACCCCGAGGGTCTGGCTGTTTCCACATCTACATTTTAAAAAGGCTAGCCTAAACTAAAGCCAAGTCTGCCTCAGGTAAATATTAGCTTTGGTTCTCTGTGTCCCCAGGGAACCAGGGCTGGGGCCAGATGAAAGAAGCAAAGAAAAGGGAATTTATGCACCGAGAAAAATTGGACAAGAAAGAAAACCAGATGTTCTGCCCAGCTGTTCCAGCCACAGCCGGTCACGTGTTAGGGGCCATGCTGCTCTGTTCACCGTAGCGGGAGAGGTGGACTCCCTGGAACGGGAAATGCTTCCAAGTGGGTGGATGGTTTGCATGCGTTAGAAAGTGAGGCAAGACTGTCTCGTGTGCAGAGAAGGCAAGAACATGGACATGGAGTCAGAGAGACCTGGGGGCCAGCTCTGCCCTCTGAGTTAAAATGAGGATCGCTTGTAGAACGTACCTTGAGCGTCCACTGTGGGGACGCAATGATATAATGCACAGAATGAGCTCTGCTCTGGAGCACACTGAACCCTAATATGGGCTCAGTGGACGTTATGCTGATGCAAGAGGAGGAGGGACAGGAGGAGGCTGGTGATGGCGACAGCTCCCCCTCCAGCCAACAGTTGCATCTGTCAAGCTTTTTACTGCAAGTCCCAGGAGCCCCTGGGCTTCCCTTGTGGCTCAGCTGGTAAAGAATCCTCCTGCAGTGCAGGAGACCTGTGTTTGATCCCTAGGTTGGGAAAATCCCCTGGAAAAGGGAAAGGTTACCCACTCTGGTATTCTGGCCTGGAGAATTCCATGGACTGTATAGTCCATGAGGTCACAAAGAATCAGACATGAATGATCAGCTTTCACTTTCCTAGGAACCCCAACCCAGCCACACACAACCCCCTTCCCCCGACCAGTGCTGGCTCAGCATCCACCATCAATCCCTCCACCATCAAAGACCAGGAAGGCAGGACTGGAGAGGTGGCAGGAACCTATCCCTGGTTTAGGAGGCCTCTCTTCCCTAAGACAGGTGTCTCATTCATGACTCTCCTTGGAGTAGCCCCCCCAAACGCCTCAAGCAGTAGAAGCCACTTCTGCCACACTTCTTGGAGGATGCAGTGGTCAACACCAAATGCTCTTGTCTCATCTCTATTCAACAACATGGGCCAGTCACAGCACTGGAGCCTCTTGTCACAGTAGTGGCCAGGCAGTGAGCAGGTGCCTTGGCCAGGCTACTCAACGCCCTTCCCTAAAAGGCCCTTCTTTAGGATGCGAAGCTGGGAGGACACACACAAGGGATAGTGAGGCTGCCATCCTATTGTAAGGCAGAGCAGCTTCATTTCTAAAAGAGAAGAGAAGCCAAGTAGAATCAAAAGAGAGAGACAAGTCCAGAAGACAGAACTGGAGCCCCTGGATCCAGCCATACCTGAAGTCAGAACTCCTGGAATTCAGGATAAAAAATCTGCCAGCAAATTTCCTTCTGTTTCTTAGCTAGTTCAAGTTGTCTTTCACGAAGTGCAGGAGAAAGCCTCACCAATGAAAAGCCTGTCTGGAGGGAGAGGATGACCTGCCAGCGGTGGGGTGAGAGGAGGGTCTGTTCTCACCTGTGGCCCCACTTGACCAGCTCATTCAACAAATGTCTGACAATCAGGCAAGAAGAGGCAGCGCTCACGGTGGTCACCCTATACATTCTGCAGCCACTTGCCTGGTAAGGCCTGCACTCTGCTATGTACCACCTATGTGGCCCAGGGGAGCTCACCTCACCTGTTATTCCCATCCCCACTCCCCATAGGATAAGGTGATGGTAATGCCACTTGCTGGGGAGGAGACAGGAAGCCACCTGGAGACCCTCAGACTTCCAAGCCCCATTACACACATGCCTTCCTGCATGGGGGTTACCTGCAGATTTCCCATCTTCCTCCCAGAACCAGAAATGACCTGGGGGCAAGGGTTCACCTCTCCCATCCCCACTGAGCCCCCCAGTTTTGAGCGTTTTACATCCACTCAAAAAGCATTTTGCTGAGACTTTGCACCATTGGTTTGCTCACCAGAGACATGCTGACGTGGAAATGCCAACTACTCCCAGGACCCTGCCCCTCCTATCCCCCAACCTACAAGATCATCACGTTGTGGTAAAAAGCCTGCACCTGGCTGCCTGGAACAGGGAGCCGCCGCTGTGGGTTTGCCACACCTGCCCACCTGGCTGCAGCTTGGGGCAGGGCTTCTGCCTTGTTCATTTAGGGCAGAGGGTGGTCCTGGGTGGGAGCGACACTGTGGGACTTCACAGTCACATTTCTGAAGTTCTCCCAGGGTGATGTGGTGTGTGTGTTGGGGGATGGGCAGAAAAGGTTGAGCGAGAGACTGCTGGGAGGTGGGATGGCACCAAAGTGGAGAGGACAGGAATGGCCTAGCCTCAGAGGGGAGGTGGGCCAGTCAGGACTGTGCTGGGGTGGGGACCCGAACTCTGGAACTGGGGGCCTCCTGCACCCGAGCTCTGCCGCTTGCCAGCTCACCGTCTCTGATGTGTTTGTTACTGGCGTTGTCTGTACCTCCTTTCTCTCAAAGAAGGAAACTGTGCTAATGATAGAAGCTTCGGTGTCTGATTATCATGAAGATTCACTTGGTAAGTGCGAAGCCTGAGGACAGTCCTCAGGCTGGGCCCAAAGCCAGGGTAACACGAGGGTCTTCCGGAGTCCTTATCTCTGCAGCTGAGTCACAACTAGGAGACCCCCAGGTTCTGGACCACCACTTAGCTGTTCACCATTTACACCGTGTCCAGCACGCAGTGGACACACTCCAAGAGCTGCTTGACCGGCATGACATGAAATAGCTCTGCCCAACCTCCCTCAAGGAGCTATGGACTTTCAACCCTGGGCACCCTCTAGGTGCTCCCACTTTCGTCTGCTACAGAAAACAACAGTCAAAATTTTAATTTACTGGTTCTCTGTAAATTACCGCCTGGTCTGATTTATAATTCATAGTACAATATTTATTTCTAACAGGAAATTAATTTTGGAAACTCAGTGGGTGATTAAATTAAATTGCAAAACCATTCCACTTGCTTGGGAGGGGGACGTGGGTAACTGGTGATTATATTTAGAGATAAATTGGGAAGCGTCTAGACTCAGAAAACCTGACACGGGAAGAGGTGATGTGGCTTCTCCCCTCCCCCGCCCCAGCTACTCAGAGGAGACGACCAGCTTGTTTATCACAGAACATTCGCCCTACATGCCGTGGGGGTCACACCGTCAACTCACAGCTTTTTCCCAATGAATGTTTCATCAAGGGAAGAAAATAGAGGCTGAAATGAGTTGCATCCGGCTTGATGGTACTGCCTTTTCCCTCCATGAGTTTGAGGTGGGGAGGGAGGGTTTTATGCCATGGTGTTAAGTGAGTTGGTCTCTGATGGTTAATTTCATGTGACTGGGCTTCTATAGCTGATAAAAGCTTATTTCTGGATGTGTGTGTGGAGGTTAGCATTTGCCCTCACCTGTGTAGGTGGGTAGGGCTTCCCTGGTGGCACAGTGGTAAAGAATCTGCCTGCCAATGCAGGAGGCGTGAGTTCAATCCCTGGGTCAGAAAAATCCCCTGGAGGAGGAAATGGCAACCCACTCCAGTATTCTTTCCTGGAAAATCCCATGGACAGAGGAGCCTGGCCGGCTACAGTCCCTGGGGTCACAAAGAGTCAGACACGACTTAGCGACTAAATGACAGCAACACACACACAACAGCATCCAACACAGTGCCTGGCCCGTGATTATACTCGGCAAACTCTCCAAATTAGATGAATGAATAAGTGAATGGCCTTCTTCCATCAAGAATTCTTCCTACATCATCAGCATCACTGGGACATCCGAGGTGCCTGAAAGTGCAGGCAGGTTCCCCTGGGAGAGGGCACCTGGGGTTATCTCAGGAGCCTCTCTGCTGTCGGACGGGAGCTTATCGTCCACTCTGCCCCTCCTGCAGGCCAGCCAGCCTCGGCCGGGGCTCCCTCCCCCAGCAGCACACTTGCTGGGCCCCGGCCCCAGCCCATCTGTTCAGCATGTGTGAGCATTGTCAAATTGTTTGAATAAATTGTCACTCCGATTAAAATGTTTATGTCTGCAGGATGACTCGTTTCTGCTAAATTGTACCTAAATAGTCTCACATTTGCTGTAGACATTTGACATCTGTGTCTGTTCTCCATGCTGATGACCAGCCAGAAGTCTGGACCCATTCGAAGCTCCCTCGTTCCCTCATTCGCCCTGCGGCCCTCAGGGCTGAGCCTGGATGGGCAGAGGGAAGACAATACTGAGCGTCTCCCTCAGCTTGCCCTTGACTAACTTTATGGAGAGACACATGCACACATACATGTCCAAACATACATGTGAACACACACACACATGCATATACACACATGTCCCCACACATACACACACATCTGCACACACACACAGGTAGACACATACAATTTAGTTTTCCTTAGAGAATATCCTGGGCTTCCCTGGTGGCTCAGATGGTAAAGAATCCACCTGCAATGCAGGAGACCTGGGTTCAATCCCTGGGTTGGGGAGATCCCCTGGAGAAGGAAACAGCTACCCACTCCAGTATTCTTGCCTGGAGAATTCCATGGACAGAATAGTCCAGGCTGTGGGATGAGCATCAGAGACCTGGGTGGGACTCCGGAGTCTGTTTCAGGTTGGCCTCTGGGTCGATGCTCGGTGACCCCGCGTTGGCTGAGTGACACAGGGGCCCGTGAGACGCCACACTTGTCTCTGCCGCACTGACCGGTCCTCTCTGTCTGCTTTTATCTCCCTCTTTTGTCCTTTCTTTCTCTACCATTCCAGATTATTTACAAATAATCACCAGTCTGGGCTCCCCAGATTTGCTTCCCAGACAAAGACACTCAGAAAGGCCACCAGACTTCAAGAGGTTTCCCTTTGCGTGCACCCCCTTCCCCCGGCTCCTCAGCTCCTCTGGCAGCCAGACTCCCCTCCCAGCCCCCTCTCCCTCTGGACTAAAGCCCAATCCACAAACAAGGGGACTTGGAGCACCCCACGACCTCCCTTCTCCTGCCCTCCCTCTGTGCCACTCTGTGTGGGGGCTCCTCTGGGCTCAGCTGAAATAACACCGAGCACCTTCCCTCCCCAGGATCAAACATCCATGGGACTGCTGATGTGGAAGCAGCCGTGTCCCCACCTGCCCGCTCGGCCTGGGAAGCCTTTGAATTTCTGTTTACCCTACGCGGCAGGCCAGCATCAGGCCACGGGGTGCTGGCTCCTGCTGGGTCTGTCTACCCAAGTTCAAGGGCTGTTCCGCCAGCTGAAACTCCTGGAACTTCTTCGGCCCGGCCGTTCCCGGGCACATCCAACCGGCTCTATCCTCCCCCATCCACCTCCTCGGCCCCCAGCTGCGGTGGCAGAGTGGGGCATGCTCCTGGGGCCAGGCCAGGAAACACCGGGGCCCCAACTCAGGGACAGAAAGCAAGAGTCGTCCTGACTTCCCACCCTTTCTTCCACATTTATGTGGCTCTGAATTTGTCAACGAATAGATTCTTTCAGAAAATCCTGTCCTGTTCAGCCCACACTACTTCTCACCCCGTGTACTGCAGCCATCTCCTCTCTGGGCGCCCTGGGCTCTAGTCTGTCCTCTCAGGGACTGGAGATTAAATGCAAGCAAAGTCCTGTCCCTTCTCTGCTCCTGAGCCTCCCTGGAGTTGCATCTCATGAAGTCTTGACCATGGCCTAGGTCCCATGTCAGCTGACCCTGCCTCCTTGCACATTCTGCAGTCCACTCTTCTCTGGCCCATCTGCCTTCTTGCCGCATCTCAGATGGCCAACTCCATTCCTGCCTCAGGGCCTTTGCACTGGCAGTCTCCTGCACTTGGAATAGTCTCATGCCATTCCAACGTGCCACTCCCTTACTTCAGATCTTTGCACAAATACTGCCTTCTCTTTGAAACTAACCATTCTACATTTAAATTGCACACACACACACACACACACACCCCAGGCCATCTGCCCCGCCTTCATTTTCCTCCACAACACTTATCACCACCTGGCAGCCGAGAGTCCAGTAGCTCCCCAAATGCTTACTTTTTAGAAACAGTCCAGTTCAAATTTCTCCTTGCCTTTCTATTTATTAACTGCTCTGGACTGGGCACATCTATTTCTAGTGGGTCAAGCTCCATGTGATCTAAAAATATACACAGTAGCTGCCATTTTTTTTTTTTTTTTTTGGATGTGGACATTTTTAATGTTTTCTATTGAATTTGTTACAATATTGTTTCTGTTTTGGGTTTTGGGCTGCAAGGCATGTGGGATCTCATTTCCCCCACCAGGGATTGACCCCTGAACCCCCTGCAGTGGAAGCGTGGAGTCTTAACCACTAGACTATCAGAGAAGCCCCAAGTAGCTGCCATTTCTTGTAGCTTCCCTGTGTCCCAGGCTTCACGCAGTGTCTGAATACCCTGTCCCACTGAGTCCTGGAGGTGTGGAGGCTTATCCTCATTTCAAAGGTAGGGACCTCATCTCTCAAACGAACTCTTGGAGACTTAAACCCACAGCCGTGGTATGACTCCCTGCGCCTCAAGTCCAAATGCCACTCCTCTACCTCAGAGCCGGGGAGGTGGGCTTCCACCCCAGGAGACATCCCCCTTTGGCCAGCCCAAGTGCAGACCCCCTGACCTGCTGGGACAAGCGTCCACCTAGGCCTTCCTTGGGCAGGGAGGCTCTGCTGGGGCTTTGGGGGCTGGGCTGGAGACACAGAGCAGGGGACAGGGTGGAAGGGCTCAGATACGAGGCTCTAGCTTTCTGGATCTTAATTCCAGTGATTTCAGCTAACACCCCTTCAGGCTCATGGTCTCCAGGATCATCCAGACTTCCTGGGAAATTTCTTCAGGGCTGAGAGGAGAGATGGGGTCCCTCAAGCACAAGGGCGCTGTCCTCCAGGGACATTTGAGGGTCCTGTGGGGAAGAAGGAAGCCGGCGGAGAAATCAGATCTCATCCACAGTCCTGGGGGAATCTGGGGACAGGCAAGACGGGTTCAGAAGCTTTATAGCCTGCTGTGTGGGTGCATGTGTGCACATGTACAAACTCACTAAAGATACATGGGCATTAATTACGTAAAATTGTAGTGGAAAATGTCTTCATCTTTTCTGATGATGCATCATGATAAGAGTGTGAAAGTATCCGGCAGTGGTCAGGCTGAGCGCTGAACTGGGCCTGGGACGTGTGTTTGTTCTTTCACTGAACAATCACAGGGACACTAGGCATAAGCACGATGACACCTCCTTTCTACAGGTGAGGAAACTGAGACTCAGAAAGTTTGAATAATTGGCTTGAGATTGCAGAGCTGGGGGTGACTGTGCTTTCCCTTCTCGGATCTCCCAGTGCGGGGTACAGCTCCCCTAGCCTCCTGAGAAGAGCAGGGATGGTCTCCCCCTGTGTGATGTATGTGCCCCCCTCAGCACTGCCCCCCTCGCCGAGAAGCTGCAAATGGGGTGGGAGGGAAGATCAGCTTGCTGAGTAAGAAAGCCACATTTAACACCAGCCATCAGGGACCTTATGGTCTAGGTCAAGTTTTCTCCATCTGGGCTGGGCTGGTGTTTGGGCCAGATGGCTCTCCATGGTGAGGACTGTACTATGCATCACAGGATGTTAAATGGGTACCTCTGGTCTCTACTCAACAGACGCCAGAAGCATCAGGCCCTCCCTCCTTCCAGGAGGAATTCTCCCTGGGCACTGGCACGCCCTCAACTCTGTTCTCACACTCTGATAGCAGCAACCACAGAAAAGGGAGCCTTGTGCTCAGAGTCTGCAGACAACTGTCTCCAGCTGGACACATGAAGAACTTTGGCTGGATCCTCTTTGCACATATTTTTAGGGTCCTGTCTGTTTGTGACATGCAATACTGGTTTCCCAAATAATGCAATTATATGGGCTTCCTTGGTGGCTCAGATGGTTAAGAGTCTGCCTGCCAATGCAGGTGACATGGGTTCAATCCCTTGGTCAAGAAGATCCCCTGGAAGAGGAAATGGCAATCCACTCCAGTATTCTTGCCTGGACAGAGGAGCCTGGCGAGCTACAGTCCCGGGGGTCACAAAGAGTCAGACAAAACTAAGCAACTAACACTAAATAACTAACCTCCCCCAAATCTCCTCATCCTGTTTTGTCTTTATTGTTTTTCAAGCTTCTGACTGATTATTGCCGTTTTAGGGCCCTGCCAAAGCTCTCTGAAGTTGGAAAATCCTCCTTACCCCTAAGTCATCCCTAATCTCCCAGCGACAGCCCCTATGGGTAGATTCGGTACCAGCAGGCTCTGGCCACAAGCACACAATCCCCAAAACACAGTTAAGCTGCATACACGTGGCTTCAGTCGTCTTCAACAGGAGGAAGGAAGGAAAAGTGAAAGAAAGTGAAAGTCAGGTCCAACTCTTACATAATTCTCCAGGCCAGAACACTGGAGTGGGTAGCCATTCCCTTCTTCAGGGGATCGTTCCAACCCAGGGATCGAACCCAGGTCTCCCACATTTTAGGTGGATTCTTTATCAGTTGAACCACCAGGGAAGCCCAAGAATACTGGAGAGGGTAGCCTATCCCTTCTCCAGCGGATCTTCCCAACCCAGAAATCAAACCAGAGTCTCCTGCATTGCAGGCAGATTCTTTACCAGCTGAGCTACCAGGGAAGCCCCCAAATGAGGACAAGTGAGGAAGGTGCTGAGCCCAACAAACTCATGGGAAAAACTACACACTAGCATTTCTGAAAGTGGACCTGGCAGAACCTGTTTAGCCAGATGTTAACAGATGTCGCAGGAAAAGGTCAAACATGCAAACCCCAGACAGAGCCGACCCATAGGACTGGCCAGTATCTAATTTATATGTGTAGGTCGTGAACCTCTCTGGGGTCCCAGCTTATCCGGCATTTTCTGAGCATATTGGACACAGCACCCCTTTTGCTCTTGGGGCGAGTGTCCCCCAAAACCAATTACCTTTAGAAATGCTGAAGTGGGGACCTAGGCATGCCCAGGAATGCCCTGGCTTCACCCAAACACAGACATAGTTTTCTACTTTCCAGTCTGGTTTTGTTTGTACAAACACCAAAGCCACTGAAACCCCAGACCCTGAGAGGAACCACATCCGTTTGGGCGCTGCTGTGTCTCCAGTGCCCAACTTGGCCTCTGGCCAGTCTTTAGTAATAATAGCCTGAAAGTGAATAAATGCATTAAAGGGTGCTGACATCCTAAATGATCAAACTGTCTCTATGTGAGTCCCACAGAAGATCTTCGAAGAGGCTCTGTAAGACCCTCAGCTACTCTGATGCACTTGGTTATTGGGGGCAATTGGTGGTGCAGAAGGAGGACAGCCATCAGGCACCACCTTTTCCCTTTACTTTGGACAGCCTTCTCCCATCTCTCAAAGTGGGGTTCACAGTGGGGCACAAGGCAGGCCTGGGAGGAGGCTGAGGAAGACACAGGTGCACAGTATAAGGAGTTGTCACCTTCAGAGTCATGCAAGCCCAAGATTGGCACTGAGATAGGGGCCTCCTGACATTTCGAGCCCTGGGATCCCTGCCAGCCTCACTCTAGTCCTGGCCCCAGATACCAGGCAATAGGCAAAACTCCGGGAAAACACAGCATATCCTCCTCCTAGAGCATCAGTTTTGCACAGAAAGTTGCCAGGAAGCACTTCTTTTTCTTTTGAGAAGATATAGACATCCACTGGAGAAAAATGCCGAACTTGAGAAGAGTTTTCAAGATAAAATACAAGCTCTAAGTAAATTTCAACCTTGTCGCCATGCACTGGGAATTCAAACCCCGGCTTCCGCCTTCAGTGCCTCTCAATGGAAAAGTTAAAAGTTCCAGTTAAGCTGTTGATTAAAAGATCACATGACAGATCCTCTAGCGAGTGCTTCAGGCCTCTGAGAGTCAGATAAAAGGAGAAGCAGAGGGGCTTTCCAGGTGGCTCCATGGTAAAGAATCCACCTTGCAATGCAAGGGACATAGGTTCAATCCCTGGTCAAGGAAGATCCCACATGCCACAGAGCAACAAAGCCTGTGTGCCACGTCTATTGAACCTGTGCTCTAGAGCCCAGGGGCTGCAACTCCTGAGCCCAAGCACCCTGGAGCCTGTGCTCCACAACAAGAGAAGCCACGGCAATGAGAAGTGAGTGCACCTCAACTAGAGAGCAGCCCTCGCTTGCCACAGCTAGAGAAGAGCCCGCGCAGCCAAAAACAAATAAATAAATAATACAATTATTTTTTAAAAGACTGAGAAGCAGGGACCATGCACTGGATGTGGCTGCCTGGAAGTCCATGTTGAAGTTCACAAGCAGTGCCTCTGCGGGGGTGGAAAGCAGACGGGTTGGGGGTGCAGGCAGGGTCAGGTGAGGAGATGGGGCAGGTGACTCTTTCGAGCAATGTAGCCGATTAGGAGTGAGAGAGTCAATGAGGTTAGTTGCTGAAAGAAAGATGCCAGGGAGGACACAGAAAGCCACGCTGAGATCCCAACACACCTTGCTGTCTTTCACTTTCAAGCCAATTTTTTTCTGATTCTAAAAGAAGTTTGAGCCTCTTCATGAACCTTTAAAAGTCTTGGGGTTTCTGGGAAAGGTGTGCCCAAGGGAAAGATGGCCCTCATCCCAGGAGCCTGCTGTGTCCTGTTAGGATTTTCTCAATTTGCCACCCTCCTAAGGACCGGTGTCCCCACCCAACCTCACCCACAGGCAATGCTGCAAGCTCGATCCACCATGGCCCGACGAGCCAAACTCAGTTAGCCAGGCAGCTAACACTGGACGATGAAGCAGGCCAGCCCCACGCTGGACAGTCTGCGGAGCTAAATAAGCATGAACACGGCCATCTGCCTGGAGACACACATATCGCTGTCACCATAAAAGCACAAACATGTTTGTCAGTATGTAGTAAACAGAGAAAGTCTGCAGCCTTTTGATGACCATGAAGTTGCCGTTTAGATGCTAAATCTGCCACCAGGAGCCTTCATCTGGCCCTTGGACTGCTTCCTCTGGGGGCAGGTTAATCTTAGCATCTGTTTTGCCTGTGTCTCCTGCTAAGACTACTCCATCCCAGCCAGCGTGATGATGGAAATTATGGCTCTATCAGGTTTTAAAATTTCACTTTTTAGGTGTTTCTTTGAAAAGCATTTTGATAGAGGGAGCAATGGAGAAATCACTAACTTTTAAATCAACAAATTGTTCTTTCAAATTAAAAAGTGGTCTGCCTATAATTTATAATTAGAGCTAAAAATAAAACATGGAGAAAGAAATGTGCATTGTGATATATATGTATATCATGTTAATAAATACGTATATATGTATGTATCTATGTATCAGTATATATAATCTATATCATGTATCAATAAATGCATATGCTGTATGTATTTATACAAAATATACAGGTAAATTTACAAGATACATATTTTACATACATTATTTATGCAACCTTACACAACCAACCCACAACCAAATAAGGTTGATTGTAGCAAAACCAGCAGAAAGGAGGTGGGCTTTGCTACCCTCATCGACAGCGATATTAATAGGATGGTGGTCAGCACTGGGATCACCAACGTCTGGATGCTGCTGTGCTGGTCACAGAGTTGCTACATTTTCATCATCACACACAGGTGAGAATCCTGTTAGTGGCTCTTGATTTGCCCTAGGTCACCCAGCTGGACTTGATCTCAGGTCTCCTGACTCCATATGCCACCATCTTTTCCCCAGCTCCATGGCCTCCCAGTGGCAGCTCACTTGACCATTTTCCAAAGTGCACACTTGTCCCAGACAGAGGGCTGCTTTTATTGTTTGATTTTTCTTTCCCCTTGTATGGAATTGAATCCATTGTTTAAATAGGGAATAAGCTCAAACTTGCAAAATTAAGGAGATGTCCTCTAAGCACTAGATCTGCTTTCTGGCTGATTGATAAGTGCCAAGGAAACTCCTGAATTTGGGCACATGACAGACGCAGTTCTGGGAAGCAAAGGTGTGTCTGATGAGCCAGCAGAACGGAGAGAAAACCGCTGGTGTCCCTGAGACGCCTCCCGGAGGTTACAGCCAACAGGAGTCACCCTGAGCGAGGGGACACTGCCATAGACAAACACTCCAAGATTTTCACCCCTACTGCCATCTCATATAACCCCTGAAAAGGTACGCTGGGCCAACAACCTGTTTGCTGTTCATCTAATCCTCTAGGCAGACGCCAGTTTTCTTAGGGCCTGTCACACCGCAGGAAATCTGAGCTCCGTCTTTGGGCGAGGTTGGCACAGAAGAAGTGACCAGTTACCATCCAGAGGATGGCGATTCTCAAATCACCCCCCAGCCTCAGATCATCTAGACCCCAAACCCAGACTGGCCACTCCCATTCAGGCTCCCCAATGTCAACACAGCCTTAATGCTCAGATTGCTGCAAAGTGGAAAGTTACCTCCTTCCCCTGAGGCCACTGGCCTTCTGCCCAGCAGACCAGACCATGAAGACTGGTGGCAGCTCGCCGGTACAGCAGAGGGGATGTCTTCCTGCCCATTCAGAAGGACCATCTCTAAAATCCAGTCGAGATGTTCTCTCAGGGGCTCTAACTTAGGAAATTGTGAGTTTAAAAAAAATCCATGAAGAAATATTTTTAGAATTAAACCATGTAATTGAAACAACGAGAGACCATCTAAAAAGTTAATTGAACGAAGATTTTAAAAAGCAAATACAACATTGTAAATCAACTATACTCCAATAAAACTTTTTTAAAGTAATAATATTCAATGCTGGGGATGGTGTCACCATGGGCTCCCTCAAACGCTGTCAGAAGCACTTTCACAAGAAGCAAATAGTTGATGTATGTGTTTGTGTAAAAATGTACTAAAATCAATCATCTACTTTATTCCGGAATTCTGCTTTTGGGAATCTGGCCCAAGAAAATAATCAGGAGATGAAAACAGGTTAATATAAACAGACATTAATCATGGCATTATTTGACTTTTAAAAAAATTAAATGACCAACATTGCAAAACAGCTAAATTTTAGAATGTTCTTATGATGCAACTTATTTATGCAACTTTTAAAACTGATGTTTACAAAGCAATCCTAATAAAGGGGAAATGGCATGCTCATGACAAAACATTGAATAAAACTATATGTATATATAGTTATATATTAATATATATATTATATGTATGTATAATATATATGTACACATACACAGCACAATGTCACCCAACATGGACATGTCACAAACAAGGACCTGGAACTGAATCTACTGAGATGAATGATGGTTAGACTATGTGAAACTCCTCATTTTTTCCTTCATACCTTTCTGGCTTTTTCTTTCAAATTTTGAATTAACTGATGACGCTGACCATCAAGTTGACAAAGCCTGTGGACATCCAGTGGCCAGTCTCTAAGCTGCTCAGCCATTCTTTGAGGTGGATGAGGCTGAGGAGGTGGTCCCTCTTCAACAGCCCATGAAGCTGATGCTCAGAGGGTCTCAGGGGAACCCAGGTCCTTGAGGAAGCCCTGTGCATCTTGGAGCCTGGTCTATGACCTGGTCACTGAGACTCCAAGTCCAGGACTCTTTTTATTATCCCCTGTGAGATGGGCTGGAGAAGGCAATGGCACCCCACTCCAGTACTCCTGCCTGGAAAATCCCATGGACGGAGGAGCCTTGTGGGCTGCAGTCCATGGGGTCGCTGAGGGTCGGACACGACTGAGCAACTTCACTTTCACTTTTCACTTTCATGCATTGGAGAAGGAAATGGCAACCCACTCCAGTGTTCTTGCCTGGAGAATCCCAGGGACGGGGGAGCCTGGTGGGCTTCCGTCTGTGGGGTCACACAGAGTCGGACACGACTGAAGTGACTGAGCAGCAGCGGCAGTGATATGGGCATGACTACCCCCATTTTACAGATAAGGAAACTAAGGCTCCCAGGAGGCTGAGTGATTAACCCAACCCACAGCAGGCAGTTTTGCCATAAGGCGCTTCTCCTAAGATCACCATGCTATGCAAAATCACACAATAAAGACCACAGGACTTACGGGGAAAATCAAGTTAAGAACACAAAACTCTCAAAGCATCATCAGTAACACATTTTTTAAAAAGATAAAAACTAGTTCAGTTTTATATATGTTAAACAGATAGAAAATAGCTAAACACTACAGTGAATATGGTATTTCCCCATGAAGAAGACCTGGGGTTTGCCTGTGAATATGTGGATGCGGAGGAAGGATAGCGGCCTGAAACAAGGTAGAAAGTCTCAACATCAGGTGTGGATGAGTGCGGCTCCTAACCTGAGTGTGAACTGAGGGAGATGTTGAGATATGTGTGTGTGTGCACGTGTGCACCGACATGAAACATTCTTGCATATAAGCAAGCGTGGAATTCCTGTTATGCTCAGATTGTTCGCTAATATATTGATCACATTTCCGTCCACTCCGTCTGGTTATGGGGGGAAAAAATGCACTTTCAGAAGAGCTTTGCCGAAGGCTGTGCATTATGGTAATAGCCTTTTTGCTTAGACACCTTGTGCTTTAGGCACAAATGAGACAAATTAAGGGCATTCAGCAGGGAATGAGTGCATATTTCTTTCTGTTAAGGAGCTGAGACGTTAACTGCCCAGGGGTGTAGAAGGTGGGGAGGCCCTTGCAAACTCAGGAGGAGCAGAAGCCCCGTGATCTCATTCTGTCCCCACGACAGTCCTCAGACAGGGCCACCCTCACCAGTCGCACCTGGCAGCAGCAAGCCCACAGAGGTTGGAGGGCGATTTGTTTTGTCACCCAACTGTTCAAGCCTCTGTCCATAGAATTCTCCAGGCAAGAATACTGGAGTGGATAGCCATTCCCTTCTCCATGGGATTTTCCCAACCCAGGGATCAAACCTGGGTCTCCTGCATTGTCGGCAGATTCTTTACTGTCTGAGCCACCAGGTCTTGAGGAAATTCCTAAAAGCAGGTATGTTGCACTTTATTGATCGGAGCACTCAGACAATTCTGTCACTCACCTGGCCTGCACTAGCCCCTGATTGACACTCATTAGGTATTTCCTCGGTTTGGGGCCACAGCCTCTTCCAAGCTATCCTCCTGGGTTTAACTGCTCAGTCTTCAGTCTGGACAGGGCCACCAAATGGTCCCAGTTTGCTAAGACTGAAATTCCCATGTCCTGAGAAGCCCTTCTCTCCTGGGCAAGCCAGGACACTTGGTCATTGTGGGTCTATCCAAACCCCGGGAAATTGATCTAGAGCCCACCAGTCCTAATAGACTGCAGAGGGGAGTAATTAACTGGACTTGAGACAGGGGCTAAGTTTTAACCAAATGCTTTGAGGCACAGAGCACCCACACGGATGATTCCACAAGGAGGAGAGAGGACGTGTCCACCAGTGGGACAGTTTTAGATGCAGATGACCACTCTCTACATCCCAAGGCCAGCATCATCAGCACCAGCACCACCTGGGAGCTGTAAATGCAGACTCTGGACCCACTGGGTCTGAACTTGTATCTGGAGAAGAGCCCAAGGTGATGTCAGGGCACCGGGGCTCGATCAGCACTTCTATGCATTCGGTGTTT
Organism: Bos mutus; assembly: GCF_027580195.1. Lineage (NCBI taxonomy): Eukaryota > Metazoa > Chordata > Mammalia > Artiodactyla > Bovidae > Bos > Bos mutus. The sequence continues at coordinate 42,802,017 of NC_091629.1, read as the reverse complement.
TCACAGCGCAACTGGATTGGAAAAGACAGAGTTTCCACAGGAGTCTCAGGGAAACTGAGCAGGACCAAGCAGTCTGATTTCACTTCCCCTGTTCCCAGGGACCAGAGCTATTAAGCTCAGCCTTTGCAACATGGCCCCCAGCTGGCAAGGAGTGGCCCCTCCATCTGGCAGGACAAACCAGGACATGCTGTGTGTCCCTGACAGACTGAGAGTCTTTGAGGACAAAGGGACTCTGCATTTTTAAGATTCTTCTGTCTAGATTTTCCAAAATCTGCCAGAGAAAATCACTGAATTCTGCATCTATTAGAAATGGTCCGGGCTGCAAGTAACACAAATGCCAGCCAAAAGTTGCTTAAATAAACAGAAGTTCATTTTTTTTTCTTGCAGGTAGAGGAGTGAGGAAGAAGCACTGCTTGGGGGAGGGGGGCCTATCTCAGTGACTCTATCCGGGACTGAAGCTGTCCCTCCCCTCCCCTCTGGCATTCCAGACACCCAGGCTTTTTGTCCTCAGGTTGGTGGTCTCATGATGTCAAGATAGCTGATGGAGCTCAAAGCATCACATCAACATTTTTAAGACAAGAAGAAAGCAGAAGGGGAAGCCAGTGAATACGGTCTTTTTATCAGGGAGGTGAAATATTTCTCGGGGACTCCCTGCCACATTTCAACCTAAGTCTTATTTATAGAGGAGCAGGGCCACCCCAGATGCAACAGAGGCTGGGAAATAAGAGCCTGGCAAAAGGGTAATGGGGTGGCTCTGATAGGTTTAAATCAATCCTGGTTCACTGCCTGGAGCCACAGAATATGGGACCCCCTTGCAGGTCTTCAGGGGGCTCTGCATGGTGGCTGCTATCTGGTGGGTTTGCCCATTGGTTTATATTTCTGATCCCTTTGTCTCACTTCTGATCTGATGGAACCCTTAACACAGTGAACATGTCCCAGTTTTCTCACTGTATGCCTGGTGCTAACACACCAGGCACAGTAAGTGCTCAGGAAATATTCCTTAAATGAGTAAATGAGGGCATTTTGGTGGTAATGAACCTTGTTGGATGAATTGCAATATCTCTCCCAGGGTCACTGTCCCCAGGTAGCTGCAAGATGGTGTCCTTAGCTTTATCCAATGACATCAGCCACCCTCCAGCTCGCTCCATAATGACTTGTCTTTTCAAACTGGCGCCGAATTTCAGACCAGGGCAAACACAGAACGTTCTAACTTGTGTTGAAAATTCCAGTTCCAAAAGCCTGGTTTTGGAGCATGACTCCAGCTGGCAAACCCACCCCTTCCCACAAAACCGACCACATAAAAGAAGGAACAAAATAAGAGCCAACCTCTTGGATCAGACTGAGCTGTTTGTTCTCGAGGGAGGTACTGCTGCTGCTGCTGCTAAGTCGCTTCAGTCGTGTCTGACTCTGTGCAACCCCATAGACGGCAGCCCACCAGGCTTCCCGTCCCTGGGATTCTCCAGGCAAGAACACTGCAGTGGGTTGCCATTTCCTTCTCCAATGCATGAAAGTGAAAAGTGAAAGTGAAGTCGCTCAATCGTGTCCGACTCTTTGCGACCCCATGGACTGCAGCCTGCCAGCCTCCTCCGTCCATGGGATTTTCCAGGCAAGAGTACTGGAGTGGGGTGCCATTGCCTTTTCCGTGAGGGAGCTACAGGCAGCGTCAAACTGGGTGCCTTGGAGCAACACTGTGAACCGTGGCCCATGAAACACAGTGGGATGAGGAGAGGCTGCTCAGCGGTTCCTGCCTGATTTGTACCATATGATGGCTGCTAAGTTGCTTGGTCTATTGGAAATAACATTTCATGGAGAACGAGGCTGGGGCCGCAGCCAAGGGCAGAGAGACTCCACCAGACTTGCTGGGGAATGAGAGGGGGAGGTTCAAGGTGATGTCTCTCATTTTGTGAGCCAAATCAAGGCATATAAAAAAGCCAGGGAGGGTGCAGGGTGTCCCCAGGAACTAATTTAGATGAAAACCAAAGACTTTACATGTGGCACAGGCACTGGATTGAAAATAGCAGGGATCTAAGTCAAGTACAGGCAGCTGGAGGAAGCAGTCTAGGCACAGCTGTTGATGGAGGTTCCGAGTGGGATGGGCAGGGGGTCAGAGCCCTGTGTCTCAGTCCTGGAGGTGCAGGGCATGGGCTTCAGTGATGCACGGCTAATGGGCAGGTCTCCTCTGTTTTCCTTTCCTCTGCTTCCACATCTTCAAAGTGATGGTGAGGATTAAAGACGGGAAGATGGATATCAAGGGCTCAGCACAGTGCCCAGCACAGAAGGGCTGTCCAATAAAGAAACTGTGAGTGTAATCATTGGCAGCACCAACTCCCAACTAGGGTGCCCTGGAGCCTCCTCCACACCCGCCATGGTCAGATTGAGCAAATAGAAATAAAAATCAAATAAAAATTTGATTTTCACCCAGTGAATATAAAATTTCAGGTAAACAATGAACCTTTTTTGTTTTTAGTATATGCCAAATATTTCATGGGACATACGCTAAATATTTTTTTAATTCAAGTCTAATGGGTCACCCTAATTTTACCTAGGTATTAATGGGGGATATGACTAATAGAAGCAACTAACATTTTGGGGGCTTTCCCGGTGGCTCAGTGGCAAAGAACCTGCCTGCCGATGTAGAAGACTGGGGTTTGATCCCTAGGTGGGAAAGATCCCTTGGAGAAGGGAATGGCAACCCACTCCAATATTCTGGCCTGGAGAATTCCATGGGCAGAAGGGCAAGGTGGGCTACAGTCCATGGGGTCACAAAGATTCAGACACAACTGAGCAACTAAGACTAGGCGGGGAGCAGAGTGGCTATGGGTGCGAGGTGAGAGACGGGACGGGACAGGAACTTCAGAAGATAACCGAGCAGACTGTGGTCCAATTAACCGAAGGGACTCATATCTTGAGTACTCACATTAAAGTAGCTAACTGATGAAATCTAACTCCCAAGGACTAAAAGAAAAAAAATCCTCCTTTAGTCAATAAGCAAACCTTATTTGACCCAAGAGGGTGACCCATCTCTCCATGTCAGGTTCTTGGGGGAAGTATCCACCTATGGGTCGACCCCCAGGCCCTACCGTGTACACCAGGAGACCGAGGTGTGGGCAGGTAAAGCCCAGGGCAGGACTGGTACACACCTGTGCCCCAGGTCTGCCTGACACGCAACCAATGACCTTCACCAGGTGACGCCACCATGAGCCAGTTCTCTCAGGACCCCTCCCTGAAGTCTGGCCACACAGCCTGCCCCTCCCTGTGGTGGCGCTCTTATGGGCCCATCATGCGGAGTTTCTTCTCCCACGCTTCCCAGAGGGGCCCTCCCCAGGGCCTGCTGCTCTCCTCTCCTTGTTTATCCACCAGGAACAAAGCAGCGGAAGCCCGCGCTTTCTCAATGTGAAGCTGAGTCTTGAAGGAAACGGCTGTCTCTCTGATGAACCCATGCACGTCACTGTTAATGACCCTGGACTGCACTGCCACCGGAGTGCCTGCCTGTCGGAGGTCAGACAGCGGTTAATGAGGTTGCCAAGCATTAATTAATCCATGAGACAGCGCTTCTCTCATCCTCCATGCGGCCAGGAGGCAGCCCCTGGCCCCTCCATTACTGGGCCTTCCTATCTTTTCCTGACGCTCTGTTCTCTACAGAGATCCAACTGACCAAAACGTCAGGTACCCGAGGGAAATCCCTGTGTCAGGTACGTTTTCTGAGCTTGAAGGACTGTGAGTTCCATAGACATCTGTACATTCCACAGATGTGGCACCCAGGAGAGCCCTTCACCTGAGAGCCATGACTCCTCTATCCTGGGCGGGGAGATGAGAAAGTCAGCCACACGCTGGGCCATGGATGCCCAGAGGGGAGGGGCAGGTGCTCTTCTGGGTCCCAAACTGGCTACAGACACTCCTTACCCCTCCCTTGACCTTCACACCCCATGAGCTGGTTATTAGCACCTCCTCCTGCCGAGGAAGAAATCAATGTCCTCAGAAGGGATGTGGTCCACCCACGGTCACAGAGTGAGTGATGGTGAGGCCCTTGAGCCCATTGGCATTTATGCCAGACTGTGTTCTTTCCACTGGATGGGACCTGCTCCCACTCACTCATACAAATGCCTGAAGCTCACTGCAAAGCCAGGCTCCAGGACACCAGCACATACTTCCTCCACGGCACTCACACTTCCATAAAACCCCGATGTGGTTCAAGCTGACAGTTTAATCACCCAATGGGACATCCATTTACCAATATTTTTGCTTGCATCAGGAATTTTTAGTTTCACTGATTGAAGTTCCATCTTAATCTTCTTACGTAAACCATACCCATTTTTACATTATCTAGAATTGCTGGTTTCCAATCCTTTAAAGTGAAGGAAAACACTGAAGCATGCTTGCAAAGATTCTGACTGTAGAGCCCTCCTTTATCCATGTATTTTGTCATCTCTCCCACACCTAATTCTTTTGCAATTTGGGGAGCAATTTGTATTTATCAAGTCATTCCAAAGCATTTGGCTTACTTTTTTTAATATAAAAATAGCTATTCTCTTTCTTTTCATACTAATAGTTTTTCACTTTGTATGATAGTTCAGTTGAATTATGAAATTAAAATCATAAGTATAACTGGCATGGGCAGGTTTGGGAACAAGTCCAACTGACCCTGGGTGACCACATGACTTATTAGATTGGAACAGAAGGGGAGGGACTCCAGGAGGTGCAGCTGACCATTCTCAAACATTCAGAGTGCTTGTGGGCATCCTGAGAATGTTTACAGTGGCAGTGAGGAGCACTGGTCAGTCCAGTGTCTTGGTGACATGGAGACGTGAGAGCTTCCATACTAGTATCATGACCATGGTTGCAGGAGCAGAGACAGTGGGAGTAATTTCTACATATTAGTGTGCCATGCACAACAACACGTTGAAGGGACCATATTTATAGTCTAAAGGCTAGTTAGAGCATTTTAAAGATGAGGAGACACACTCAGAAGTGAAGTGACTTGATCAAGGTCACTAAGTAAAGGAGCTGAGATTTCACCTCAGCTCCCTCTGCTTCTAAATCCTGTGTGCATTCTGTGAAACAACTGTTGCCACTGAGTTGGGCTGGGCTGAACTGGGTTGTTATGGTTTGGTGTAGATTGAGCTAGGTCATATTGGGTTGGGTTGAGCTTGGTTGAGTTAGATTGAATTTGGTTAAGCTGGGTTGGGTTGGTTTGAGCTGTGTTGTGTTGAAATGAGTTGGCTTAGATTGGGCTGGGTTGGGTTGGGTTGGGTTGGGTTGAGTTGGGTTGAGCTGGTTTGAGCTAGGTTAGATTGACCTGGGTGAGTTCAGCTGGGTTGAGCTGAGTCAGGTTAAGTTGGTTTGAGGTGGGTAGGGTTGAGTTAGGCTATGTTAGGTTGAATAGGTGTGGTATGCATTGAGAAGCACTGAGTTATACTGAGCCCTTTGCTGAGTCTACCTGGTCCCATAAGAAAGGGGTAAAATGTCTCCTCTGTAGACTTTCAGCTCCTTGAGGGCAGAAACAGAGATAAATACAGAAGAAACAGATGAGATGCATGTATGATTCACTGTTAAGTGGTGGTCAAACTACCAAGGTCGTAACGCTTCTGACTGAGCAAGCCCACAGATTATGAGGCACCCTTGGAGTAGGGGGTGGCAAGGGGGCCATTCTGTCACACTGTTCCAAAGAGCCAGACTTAACTATCCTCCTGCTCATGGGTCACAGCAGCCCCAGGACCAACCCCCTCACGTGGAAATCACACACTACAGCCCATAAGCTCAGCAGATATTAAGATCGAAAATGACTTTTTATTGAGCACCTGCTGTGTATAGGGTGCTGTCTGCCCACCCTCTGTGTCTTAAAACCTCACATTAGCTTTCATCAAAGGGTATGATCACTGACTTTTCACACACAAAGAAACTGGGGTCAGATAACTTGTCCAAGTGCATGCCGCCCTTGGAGACAGTATTGTTACTGCTATAATCTAAGACAGAAAATGCCCCTGAACCTGAGCACCGAGAAAAGAGCAGTTGCTGCCATTTCTCAGCCCACTCCTTATCCATCATTATACTCTGTATAAAAATACCCTTGAAAAGTCATGGTCAAAACCCTGCGTGGCTGGGAGTCCATTCCCTGTGGAGGGAAATCTATCTGCAGAGAATGTCTGAGGAGGCATTTTCAGACACAGGCTGTCATAGGTAGACAGAAGCCAAAGCAAGCATGCTAAACTGTTCATGGTAAAGACCTACATGGCGAGGTTCTGGGTGTCCACTGTGCAATTCTTCCAGTGTTCCTGTATTTTGGAATTTTTTATAATAAAATGTCAGGGGCGGGGGGAGGGGAACGGATGCATCCTGCCCCAGCTTCCAGGAGAGAGTGGGTTAAAACAGTGCTTCCTTGTATTTCTTTTATTTCTTAGAACCTTTTTCTCATCGCATCACAGTTTATAAGTGTTTGAACAATTATTAGCGTCAGGTGCACAAACAAAACCCCCACACAGCAGGGTATTGTTCCGCAGACAGAAAAGTCTCTTAGATTAGATTTTTTTTTTTTTTAACCTGGGGCTAGGAGGCTGAGGGTGTATGTTGATAAAAGATGCTGCAGACCTCAGCCTGTGAACAATCCCATGGAGAAGATCTGGCTTTTCAGCTGCATCCCCTGGAGCCACCTTTGTCTAGCAGGAAACAGGCTTAACTCTTTCTCACCAAAAGCTTCTTAGCAGTGGGCACAATAGCCCCGCTTTCACTTCAGCTTTGTTTTAAGCTATTTATTTTTAATTGAAGGATAATTGCTTTACAATATTGGTTTCACTTCTGCCATACATCAACATGAATCAGCCATAGGTGTACATATGTTCCCTCCCATCCTTTCTCATCCCCTCTTGGTTGTCACAGAGCCCTGGTTTGAGTTTCCTGAGTCATACAGTAAATTTCCTTTAGCTATCTATTTACATATGGTAGTGTATATGCTTCCATGCTACACTCTCTATTTGTCTCACCCTCTCCTTCCCCTTCTACCCCACCAGTGTCCATAAAGAAGGTGCAGTACATATATATTTTGAAATACTACTCAGCCATAGAAAGGAACCGGAGAAGGCAATGGCACCCTACTCCAGTACTCTTGCCTGGAAAATCCCATGGATGGAGGAGCCTGGTAGGCTGTAGTCCGTGGGGTGGCTAAGAGTTGGGCACGACTGAGCGACTTCACTTTCACTTTTCACTTTCATGCTTTGGAGAAGGAGATGGCAACCGCTCCAGTATTCTTGCCTGGAGAATCCCAGGGACAGAGGAGCCTAGTGGGCTGCCATCTATGGGGTCGCACAGAGTCAGACACGGCTGAAGCAACTTAGCAGCAGCAGCAGCAGCATAGAAAGGAACACATTTGAGTCAGTTCTAATGAGGTGGATGAACCTGGAACCCATTATACAGAGTGAAGTAAGTCAGTTTTATTTTAATCCAAATAGTTCATCCAAGACAAAGGCTGACTCCAGGCCAATCTGGGCACCGTAGCGCCACCACGGAGGACTCATGGTTTAAGGGCACAGCCTCTAACCAGATTCCCTGGGCTTGAACCACTCTGGCTCTGAGATTGGCTGCTCTATGGCTCAGTTTCCTCATCTGTAAAATGGAAACAGTCACCATTGTCTGGTTGTTGGAGGCTTCACAGAGTTGTTACATACAAAGAACTGAGAACAGAGGAGACTGGCATGCAGTTAGGAACAAATCGTTACTATTCATAGCAGGGTGATGTTTCTGATCATCGGTTTCCTTACCTGTAAAATGTAAATGGAGATTATATATTAGGGTGTTGTGATGAAAATAGGACCCTCCTCCTTGGGCCGGTAGAAGGATGAAATGACCTTGACCCTGCAGGGGAAACTGCCCAATAGGATGTCCCCAGCTCAATACAGGAATTTTACGTGAGAGATCTAATTTAAGATGTACAATGGGACACCTGTCCTTTCTTCCATGATGGCGAAGCCACACGCTGGAGGCTGACGATATCAGCAATGCTATGAAATGTATGAGGAGAAAGAGATGCAGAAAGAACCCAGACTGTCTGCTTCTCACATGCTCCGGCTCCAGCAGGCTGGCTCCCAGACCGCCGTGACCTCGATACGGTGTGTACGCCGCCGGCAGGCCTGACCCCCCTTCTCACGACCACACGCCTCACTGGGATGACCTACATTTCCACCGTGGCGGCCGGAACAGACATTCCAGAGTAATTAACAAACAAGCACACACATAGACACACACACACACACATACACACACAGCTGGCCCGGGCCTGGCAGTGAGTGGCTGGCACACTTGCTGTCTAGACAGGACTGCAGATGAATGGCCTCCTGCCGTGGGAGGCAGCAGCTCGGGGCTGTAGCTGGGCTGCCGATGGCTCCTCTCCACCTTGATCAGGAGCGTCCAGCCACTTTCCTTCGGAGGAAAGCACCCTTCGGAATCATCAGAGCCAAGATCCGGCTACGGGAAAACTCAAAGCACTGCCGTTTACAATCACAAAAAATGGGGGCTCTCCTTCCAAAAAGGAGCTAGTTAAGTGCATGACAGGACCTTCCCCACTGGGACCTGGAGGCAGAAGCTGATGATCCCAGTGGAGGAGACGGTCTGCCGACATGTGGTGACTGTCAGCAGATATTAAGTTTCAAAAAAGCAGGATTCAGAACAGCATGGTAACAGGGGTTGCAGCTGTTTTTTTAGGAAATGCCTAGGAGAATCACTGGGAGAGCAAGCCTGGGAAGTTCAGTGCTTCCTCCGGGCACTATAGCTGGTCACCAGGGCACACTGAGTGTTCCTACTCGTGGGCCATGTACGAATAAAATAAGAACTTGTACCTCAAACCCAGTGCATCCAGCTGGCTTTTCCCAGACATTGAGCATGTGGGTAATGCCTTCCTGTCTTTGCCTACTGGCTCTATGGCCTTCTAGGCTGGCTCACTGGGTAAAGAATCTGCCAGCAATGCAGGAGACATAGGAGACTTGGGTTCAGACCGTGGGTTAGAAAGATTCCCTGGAGAAGGAAATTGGCAACCCATTCCAGGATTCTTGCCTGGGAAATTCCATGGACAGAGGAGCCTGGGGGGCTACAGACCATGGGGTTGCAAAAGAGTAGGACGTAACTTAGTGACTAAGCACTGGCTCTGTAATTGACTTAGAACTACTCTTTAAAACAATGCACACTTTTCACAAAAGCAAATATATTTTAAAATAAAGTTATATATCGCAACTGTGGATGGAAAAACCAAAATAGAAGGTGAAAGTAAAGATGAACATATCATTATTAAAGTTTTAAAAATGGCTTTGTACCACAAGTAATCCTTAGCCTTGCCAGTGATGTGTTTTCCCAACATTGGTCAACACTGTCTTTCATCAGCCGTTTCTTTTACAGATTGAGGAAGCTGCAGTTTAGGAGACATGCTTTCCTCGGGCATTCGGGCACCCAGCCCTGGATTCTAACTCAGGTGCTGCTCACCTGGACCTTGCCTGTGTAGGAGCTCCCTACCCTCCTGGTAGAATCCTGGGAAGAGGGTAAGCCTGTCTCCATGGAGACAGGAGCAGCCCTGACTCCCAGGACTCCTGACCCTTTTCCCATAGCTGAGCTCCCAGGTATCTGACCCCGGTCCCACTCTCTCCCTTCCCCCATGCTCTCCATTTGGGGGCACATCTGTGTGTCAAAGTTTCCCCATATGCTAAGAGAAAACCAGACAAAAGTCTGTGAGCTTCATATTAAATTATTTTTAACTTCATGGTGCTCAGTTCTACAGTCAGTTCATTCCATCTCATTTCCAAAGGTCCTGTCTCTTTCTCTTTTTCTTTCTCCAACAGTTTCAGATGTTTTCTGGGACCAACTAGGGCTCTGTTTTTTTTTTTTTTTTTTTAACTTTGTATATAAACTTGTGGTTTGTCTTCCTCTTTCTTTTTCCATCTTCCTTATCCCAGGCACGCCTTGGCTGGACAGGCTTGAGGAGTGGGCTGGAAGAGAAAAGACTCTTCTTCCTCTGGCAGCCCCTTTGCCTTAATGCCTCCCCTACCCTGAGGTTGAGCAGCTCACCCAAGCCAACCAATCAGAGCAGTCCATGGCCTGGAACATCAAGTGAGGTCAAGAAGACAGTCACATGACCAAAGCAGGGCCAGAGTCCTCTGTGAGAAATGAAATGGATTCTGTAGGAAGTCTAGGGGAAATGAAATGGGTTTTGTAGGAAGACTGAAATTTCTCTGACTTGCTAACTATGAAAGTAATGGAAGCCCAGAAGTGCTGGAGGCCATCCCTAATGTCATTTGAAACCCAGCTTGCCCAATAATGAGGCCAGCTAGAAATAAGCAGAGCCGAGAGACAGCGAGAGGAGAGTAAGTCAGACAAGCCCCCAGGTACAGCTGCGCCTGCAGGCTGCCAAACTATTCAACTTCAAAGTTGTAGGCATCAGTAAATATCCTGGCTTTGTTGTTGTTGTTGTTGTTGTTAATCTAGTGTTTTATGTTTCTTTCCCTGTTCAAGTCTCAACCAAAGAACATCCCTGTGGATAGCCTGCCCACCTTCCTCCCCTCTCCCCACTCCCAGGTCCCGTCTTATCCAGGCACAGCCTAAATGCTAAAGGTTACAGGGATGGAGGAACCCTGTTGGAAATTTTGGTCCTTCAAGATTCAACTCAGTCATTGCCTCCTCCAGGAAGCCTTCCCTGGTGCCTGGCTGGTTTAAATCCCAATTCTGCCACTCTCCGCTATCCTCACAGAACCAGGCTCTGGAAGTCAGACATTTCTGATTGGAATCCTGGCTCTGCCACATACCTGCTGTGTGATCTTGCACAAATGAGTAACCTCTCTGTTTTTGTTTTTTGCCATGAGCAAAGTGGGAGTTCACATCGGTACCTACACCACAGGTTTGTTGTCAGGGCTGAACAAGTTAATCCACGTTACTGACTTAGAACAGAATCCAGCCAGCAGTTAGTACGTGGTATTGGCCGTGGTTTTTATGGTCTGTATCGACCTTTATTGTAATTGCCTTTTACTTGCTTGCCTCAAGTCACAGCCTTTCTCATCCCTTTTATTTCAATACCTTTGCTGTCCTGGGCCTCACATAGTGCCTGGCATGTAAAGAAGGTTGGCAGACCCATGACGTGTGCCCCAAATTAACAAGTAAATCCATAGCTCCAACTCTTCATTCTCCCATCAAGAAGAACTCAGGCTTTGCAAGCTCGTTTCTTGTTCTTGTTTTTAAAACAAGAATAGTGAGTGCAGAGGGAACATGGGGTGATAGGGAAAAATAGGGAGGGTCTGAAACACATTTGGGGAGGTTCTCACACTAGGTTGTGCGTTGGGATCAAGGGGGAGTTTTTATAATTTATTTATTTTTTAATTGAAGGATAATTGCTTTACAGAATTTTGCTGTTTTCTGTCAAACCTTAACATGAATCAGCCATAGGTAAACATATGTCCCCTCCCTCTTGGACCTCCCTCCCATCTCCTTCCCCATCCCACCCCTCTAGGTTGGTACAAAGCCTCTGTTTTAACACACACCGAGCCTGCTTGCCCTGGGCTTTCCAACCTCCCTGAGCTCTGGTCAGGCCTGGTGCCAGGCTGAGAACTGCTGGATAGAGGGTGTCAGAAAGCTTCTGCTGCTGCTGCTAAGTCACTTCAGTCGTGTCTGACTCTGTGCGACCCCATAGACATCAGCCCACCAGGCTCTCCCGTCCCTGAAATTCTCTAGGCAAGAACACTGGAGTGGGTTGCCATTTCCTTCTCCAATGCATGAAAGTGAAAAGTGAAAGTGAAGTCGCTCAGTTGTGTCCGACTCTTAGTGACCCCATGGACCGCAGCCTACCAGGCTCCTTCTATCCATGGGATTTTCCAGGCAAGAGTACTGGAGTGGGGTGCCATTGCCTTCTCCACAGAAAGCTTCAATGTATGTCAAAAATGGAAGCTTCTTGAGTGCTTTTGTGAGATTTCAGCAAAGACTGAAATTGCTTTTCAATTATTTCTGACCCTCAGTTGGCTCTTTATTTGAACGTGACCTGGTTCTGAGACTGGGTGCCAAGGTGACCTGGCTTTCTCTGCTACAAGTGAGTGAGGGACCGGACCAGCAGACGAATGAATTCCCTTCCAACAAGCCCTGACCCAGGTTTTACAGGTACAAGAAGGAGGAGGGGAAGAGAGATGCTCTGAGCAGGGACCCATAGGAGAGCATGGTTTTCTGGCCCAGGGTAAGCTCGTGGCCACGGCTGTGCTCTGAGCAGACTTGCTGTGCTCCCAGGGACCTGGAGAGACTTGCCTGGGACCCACCTGAGCAGAAAAGGCCCACCTGGCTTGTGGTTTGGTGGCCTCAAATGGAGGGGTCCAGAGGAGGGCTCTCCTCTTGCTCCCAAGGGGAGGCTTTGCCTGTGTTTGGGAAGAACGTGGCAGTGGATGATGAGAAGCACCCGTCTTGGTGAAAATGCCAGGTTCTCACCATCACTTGGGTGTGTGAGACCACAAGGCCTCTTCTTTGAAAGAATCCTTCTCCAGTTTTGAGCCTTCTATTACGCATGCATCTCAACTGATCACAGCTTGGTTTGAATTTAATTTTGCTCATAATTACACCCTGAGTCATCCAACTAAAGACATGTGTCAACCCATGCAATATTTGGGACATACTTATGCTAAAGCAAAACAAAAAAGGCTTCCCAGGAGGTGCAGTGGTAAAGAATCTGCCTGCTAATGCAGGAGACACAAGAGACGTGGGCTGAATCCTTGGGTCAAGATCTCATGGAGGAGGAAATGGCAACCCACTCCAGTATTCTTGCCTGGAAAATTTCTTGGACAGAGGAGCCTGGTGGGCTACAGTCCATGGGGGTCAGACACGACTGAGCTCGCACACGAGTCTATGCTAAAAAAATATATGCTTGTTGTTTATTTTAAACTAAAATGTAATTGGGAACCCTATATTTTTGCTTGCTAAATCTGGCAACCCTAAGCCGGGGAGATTTTTGTAAAGTACAGATGAAAATCATTTGCTCCTTGATTAAAAGCCTCAGTGGTTTTTCATCACAATTAAAATAGAATCCGTACCCTCTCTTGATCGACAGGGCCAACCTCGCCTGGCCCTGGGCACTGCTCGGACTGTGTTTTCCTCATGACTATTCTAAACAGTCAGCTCTCACATCATGCTTGCCCCTCCTTCCTGCCAGGGGATCAATCATCGTTTATCAAACAAATGAGCAGATGATCCCACAGGGACCCGCAGGCAGGAGACCATGGGGGTTTGTGGGCCTGGATCCTTCTCTAGAGCTTCAGGAGCAGCCTTGCTGACACCTTGATTTCAGACTTCTGGCCTCCAAAAAGATGAGAGGAGAAATTTCTGTTGTTTTAAGCCACCAAGTTTGAGGTAATTTGCACGGCAGTCTTGGGAACTAAAACAACATTTTAAACTCCCCTCTGGCTGAAATATGCGTAAGAGATTTGGGAGGCAAGAGAGGAAGCAGGGAGCCACATTGGAAGCTGTTGAGCTGAGCTGTCTGGAGCAGGATGTCAACTGAGTCTAGACAGTGACAGAGGGTAAAGAGAGAAGTGGGGAAATAACCTATTTTCAATAATATTAAAAGCCAACATTTTTACATAACTCCTCATCTCCCAGCACCAACCTGTACTGGACTTATGCAAATGATCATATTTAATCCTGAATTAACCCTAGGTGTTTGTTATCATCACTGTCACCATTTTATAAATGAGGGACCAACGGAACAGAGAGCTTCATTGACATGCCTAAGATCACACAGCTAGAAGCGACAGAGCACAGATTCCAAGCCAGGCAGTGAGGTCAGAAGCCCGTGTTAACCTTTTGTCACATGGTCATATTAAGAGCACTTGCTGGGGTCAGAGAAGAGTGGGTGATGGTGGAGGAAAGGGAGTAGGAGTGGATTAATATAAATTAATACTAAATAAGGAACTAAGTGTGGTGTGCTGTTTACAAAGCTGGAGATCAGCTTTGTGAACTGAGGATTGGGGGCCTGCTTGGCCAACTTCAGGCGAGGACCTGTCTCCAGAAGGAGTGTGGCCATCTTGCTCCCAGCAAACCCATGTGAGCAGAACACTTTCTGGGGCTGGGCTCCTGGAAACAGCCCCTCCCACCCATCCAGTTCTGCCCTCAGAGCCAGCAAACCCCACTGCCATCATATCAATTATCTGATCGCAAGCAAAACCTCCAGGTGACCCGCTGGGATAGTGAAGACTGCTTGCAGCAAATGGGTTTTGATCACATGTCATCAGTGGCTTTTCACAAATCTTTTCCACTCCAAGACTAGTGTTGGCTTCGCTGGGAAACCACTGGCTTTCCTGTCCCAGCTCCCTCTGAAAACCTTTCCCTCCCAACCCTCCTACATGGATAAAAGAGCTCCACTTTCTGAAACAGTAATAAGTGTTACCATGAGAATACGAGTAATTTCCATCCCACTACTGCCCAGATAAACTATCAAGCGTCTTTGGTCACCCTGCCCACCTCTAGCTTAGGCCTCATGATGAGAGAATTTGAAAATGCTTGGGAAGCCTGCACCCCAGGGCACTGATTTCCTAAGCAGTTCAGAGGTTGGAGGTCTTGGCTGTGGCCTGTGTGTCCTTGAGCGCCGAGCATAGACATTCCATGAGCCAAATACATCTTCCTCATTTTGAAACCTTCAAAAGCTCTATCCAGATAAATGAACCCTGGTGCACCTGAAGAACTAAGTCAATTAGGTGTGATTTTATTGCAATATTGATTGCTGTAGCCAGGCATCTCAATTGTAGTTTACAGCCTTGATCAAAGGTGAAAACGGCGTCTGTTCATCAAGTTGGAAACTCTTTAAGTTTCTGCAAACATTGAGCTGAGCTGAAGAAGGAAGGTAGAGAGAAGAAAAAAATGTGGCAGACCCTCTGATGGAACAAATTTACATCTTTTCAATAGAAACAGGATGTGAACAGTGGCTATCAAGTCAATGACTCTTCAGGGACTAATAGAAAGAGAACACAGTAAGCTCTCACTCCAGAAAAGGCTACGGGGATTTATTCTCTACAATCCACATTCAAGTTGCCAGAATTTAATAATAAAGCTGTGTATGCGTGCTCTGTCGCTTCAATCATGTCCAGCTCTCTGCAACCTCATGGACTGTAGTCCACCAAGCTCCTCTGTGCATGGGGATTCTCCAGGCAAGAATACTGAAGCGGATTGTTGTGCCCTCCTCCAGGGGATCTTCCTGACCCAAGGATGGAATCAGCATCTCTTAAGTCTCCTGAATTGGCAGGTGGGTTCATTACCACTAGCGCCACCTGGGAAGCCCAGTAATAAAGCTATATTGTTTTAAATAAATTTTGGGGACATTACAATAGTAATGTATATTCACAGAAAAGCCTTTGAGAAATGTCAAGGAGAATAAAAAATAATTTTTAGCCTGTACTTCCATTTATACAAAGATGACAAAATTTTGATGTATTGTTTCCAGTTATTTTTCCTTGTATAAAATGCATGTTTAAGAAGCCTATCACAACCATTTCATAATACATCAGGAAGCTTTCTATGTCATCAGACATTTTCTGTACAACATAATTGTAATCACTGTATAATATGCCATTGTATGATTGCCATGACATGTTTACCCAGTTTCCTTTGTTAAACACTTGGATAATATTCGATTTCTTTTTACTACTCTGAGCCACTCTGTAATAAAAAAAATTCTCACGATTAGTCTTTACACATGTCCATGATTAATTACCTAGGACAAATAACATTTTCCAGCTCATTTATAATTTTCTCTTTGGCCTAAGGGTTATTTAGGAGGTAATCTTTCAGTTCAGCTTGTTATGTTTTATTTATAAATCGTGTATTTTTAGTATACTTTTTTATTAAAGATTATGCTTGTAGAAACATGTAAAATCATGTCAGCTCAATGAGCTTTTTTACCAAGTAAACACACCCAAGTAACCAGAGCTCAGATGTAGGAGCAGAATACTTATGGCTACCGCCTCAGTGACCCATTGGTGCCCCTTTCCAGACATGCCCTGCACATCCCCGTCCACTATCATGGCCTCTCACACAGAGAATTTTGTCTGGTTTTTAAATTTACATAAAAGATACCCTCGAAGGTAAATTGTTCTGTGTCTGTGAGATTCATCCATCTTGCCATATGTGATGGTGTGTGTCTGTTCTCCTGGCTGCAAAGTTCTGGTGCAGGAAAAAATATGTCATAATGTATTTATCCTTCTCCTGTGCCTGAACACCCAGGGAGTACCCAGCTTGCAGCCATGATGAATACCACTGCCGTGAATAGTCAATTCATGACTTTGGACCAATGAAATGTTGAACAATGCTTCTTTAGAATAAAAGCTCTGACAAGTGTCTGCCAATTTCCACGGTGTAAATCCTCCCACTGTGGTTGACTTCAAGCTGCCACAGTGATGGAGATAAAAGCAGAGCATGGACTCTCACAGGGCAGCACATCACTGCCGGCCTTTCTCCAGCTCAGTAAAGACACAGGGTCAGAGAACAGGCGTATGTGCAGCTCTAGAACCAAGATATCTCTTCTCAAACAGTTTCCAAAGTGGGTGAATTATAAACACGTTCTTTTGGATATTATTTTTTCATTAGTTACGTTGGTTTTTCTTCCAATATAATGGTCAAAAATACACCTGTGTTATTGAAGAGATTTATTGAGGTTATATGTTTTTTTATGGCTATTTTTTCTGGTAATTATCCCATGAATAGCTCATGGGAGAGAAAGTATATTCTCTACTTTTCCATTTCTTTACTCATCCATAGCATCAAATTTGCTAATTAAACTACACTTCTATAGTTACGTATGCACAGGTATACATTTGTGTCTAGATCTGTGAATAAAACTAGAAGAGGTTGTTAATATCGCCCACTGTAATGTATGTAATGGAGGTGAAGGGATCAACCCAAGGCCACACATCCCCCAGAGAGGTTGGGAGGGTCCCATCCCAGCTATTTGGCCCCCTCATCTGGGGTTTGGAGAAGGAAATGGAGACCCACTTCATTATTCTTGCCTGGAGACTCCCACGGACAGAGGAGCTTGGTGGGCTACAGTCCATAAGGTCACAGAGTCAGACATGACTGAAGCAACTTAGCACATCTGAGGTTAACGGAACTCACTGCACTTTGTGAGTGTTAAGCATGATGAAATCTGAAACTCTCTGTCCAACATGGGAAAGTGTGTGTCTCTCTCTTAAGCACTGACTATTCATCTCATCGGGTAAAATGACTGAAGGGTCTGGGTAAATACTGAATGAATAAGGATTGAATGGATGAATGAGTGAGTGAGTGAATGAATGAACACAAAGTTCGTCCACGGTGCCTGAATGCCCAGACCTTCTGCGGAAAGGAATCTTTGCGGTTTGCAGGCAAGAAGGCATGTCTGCTGCGTGAGCCTCTGGGGACTCTGCGGAGGCGGCATCCCCAGGACAGCTGGACCTGTCCCCTCGCCCTCCTGCTGAGAGACCGAGGCTGCAGGGGGTCTGGCTAGCAGCTGCGGCCGCCACCCCAGCCCAGCCTGGCCTCTGTGCAGCCCTGGCCCTCTGGGGCTCTGGAGCCAAAGAACAATGGTGGCATTGTGGCCACTTCCCCATCCCCTCACTGTCCCAGTTACTCATCAAGGATGTTGGCGGCCCGGCCCCGGAACACAGCGTGCTTGTCCCTTGATTAAGCGGCAGACACGCTCAGACAGGGGCCCTGCAGGAGGCGGCCGATGAGTTCATCGCTGGCCATTCAAATGACCCAACCGCCGTGGACTTGGGCTGAAGATGGGTCAACAGGAGGTCGTGCCGGGTGGTCTCCTCCAGAGGCCACATCCTCTTCCCAGGACGGGCCCGGGTGAGTCAGACGGGAAGGGGTGGGTCTATAGCCTTCTTGTTTGAAGACGGTTCTTGGACGGGCCCACAGTGTGGACAGACTGGCGGCTGCCCTTGTATGGCTGGTGTGTCTCCAGCTGAGATGGGGTTTCCTTAAAACAACGGTTTTTTAGGAAAAAAAAAAACCAACATTTTATCACCCTCCTGCTCAAGTCCCAAGCGCCTCCCTCTGCACCTGGAATAAAATCACAAGCCCTCCATGATTTGACCTCAAATCCTCCCTCACCTCTCTGTTCATTGTGTTTTGCACACCTGCCTGATTTCTAGGCCTGAGACACAGTGGTCCACTCTGCCCCAGGCCTTTCCTTCCACAGGGACGGGTCTCCCCTCCCCACCTCTGACATGACTGAGTGGCTGGTTTCTGGAGAGGGACTGTGGCTCTGCATC
Organism: Bos mutus; assembly: GCF_027580195.1. NCBI lineage: Eukaryota > Metazoa > Chordata > Mammalia > Artiodactyla > Bovidae > Bos > Bos mutus. Next base: position 42,783,775 of record NC_091629.1, on the reverse strand, counting down.
ACATGGACACGTGGAATGATGCCTGCTCATGGGAAGGGGAGCAGAGTGTGGGGCTAAGTGACAGAAAGGGCCCCTCCTAAGATCCCCTGTGAGCCAAGTTCCCCCCTTGGCCCTCCCATCCCATTCCCTGTGGTCAAATGCTTCTCGTTCCCCTCCCCATCCCAACCAAAAGCATTCCACTTCACTGAGTCAGAGAACTGCACTGAGTCAGAGAACTGCACCCCCAAGCAGCAGGAGGCAGGGGTGCCCTGCCCTAACCCACGTTAACCTCAGATCCTGCTCCAGGACTGCTTTTGTCCCAAGAGCATCAGCCATGAGGACACCCATTCAGGTCAAAATAACCTACAACTGCAGACCCGTTGGGCAATCCCATTTCTTCATTTCTGCAATAAATCCTTTTAAAGACTGACAATGCTCCCAGCAAGCTCTGGGGGAGGTGCTGGGTGAACACATGATGCCCCTCCGGGGTGACCCCAGACAGTGGAGCTGGGCAGACAGAATGAACTGGACACGTAGGTTTGATCATGGAGCCAAGCTTCCTTGTGTGGCCCACTGGCCCTTTAAACCCGTGCACTGGGAGGGAGCCTTGCCCCAACCAGATAAGAACTCAGGCCGTAAAGGTGACTTTGCTCAGCCCTCTAGCTCAGACAGCCCTGTGGTCACTATAAGTCACAAACACAATCTCACACAGCAATTGACAAAGCCCAGGCCTGGTAAAAATCAAAATTTCTCTCTGGTTTAATATGAGCCTGCTTCCCTGTAGGCCTGCAGTGAGCCGGCAGCCTGCAGTAGTAGAGCCCTTGCCTGGGCCAGGGGTGAAGCCCTGCACTGTCGGGGCCTCTTCCTTGTGTTGGTTGGGTTGGGGCTTGGCAGAGGCTCCACCATTGACTGACCTTCCTGGGGGTGCACCCCAGGGTCAGGGTCCTAGAGAACAGCCCTTTTCCCCTACAGGGGTCCCCAGGATCCCAGTACCCAGGATTCACACAGATCTGATTTCTCAGATGTAGCCAACCTAGGCTGTCTCTGCTCTATCAGGCATGACTCCCCTGAGCCCCTCAAAGGCAGGACCCTCAGGGGTCCCACGTGTGAAGTGAAGACCTCCTCTTCCTCCTCTTATCTTGGAGGGTGGTGCAACCTGTAGGCTACAACTCACAACATCCCTCCCCACCTGCATGGGATCGGGATGCTAGGCTCCCATCCCATCTGCCCACCAGCCCTTGGGCAGGACAGTCACTTCTCTGAGCCTCAGTGTCTTCTTCTGTACCAAGGGAGTGGTATCCCCTCATCAGTCCCCCGGGGTACATTAGATCATGCGTGCCAGCTCATGTCAGACTCTGCAGGAGCATTTTATTATTATGGGGTGAGTATTCTTGGTACAAAGTGAAGATGGAGGAAATTCTCTAAAACCTTCTTGACCCACAGCCTAGGCCCAGCCAAGCATTGGCTCTGGGCCCTGAAATCTCTGCAGTCTCTGAACTCACTGTGTTCCCAGCCTGATTCACAGCCTTGGAGCCCTGGCCAGGAACTGGGTTCAAGTCCATTGAAGTGCTTCCAGGGCCGAGTTGGGCTCTTTCTCCTGCCATGTCCAGGCCCCTGTTTTAACAAGAAACAAAGCATCCCCATCAGAACCAGTGGGTGTAATGGTCTGTAGTCACAAAGCCATGGGCATCCTGTTGCAAATGAGAAATTTTCCAAGGGGGTCACATGAGCTGGAGGGAGGTTCGGTGCCCAGTGACCAGAAGAGGGGTGTCCCAGAGCCCAGCCAGGGACTGGAGAGAGGATACCGCGTGTTCCACCAAGATACCCCCAAATCAGAATTTCTGTCTGCAGCCTCTGGGCTGGAGGGCAGGCTGTGCCATGGTGAGGCTCTTCTGCAGAGGGCAGGGGGCAAAAGCAAGAGCCAGGAAGAGAGAGGATTGGCCCTGGTCCCCAGATTCCCACCTGTCCAAACTCCAGGGCATTCATTTATTCACTCATCCCCAATTATTAACACAATCCTGGGGCAGGCAAGGTGGGTGATCAGAAAGAGTAGACAGGGTCCAAGGGATTTCTATGCTGTGAGGGAGAAAGATAAACAATAAACAGGAAGCAGATACATCAACAAGGTAACGTCCGAAAAAGACAGACGAATAGAGCAGGACGTGCACCAAGAGTCTGGCTGAGAGTGGCAGTGGGCGAGGGGTGGCTTTAGCCTCCCTGAACAGGTGGAATGCCCAGAGCATACCGGCCAGGAGGTGTGTAAGCCACTGGGAGCTGTCCAGGCAGAAAGGCCGCGAATGCGGAGAGCTAGGGAAGGGGGAAGATCTGGGTGATTTTTAAACTAACCATGAGATTAAAAACTTCAGGACACAACTCAAAAGATGAGGCAAGATTTCTTCTTCTCCAGGGAGCCCAGCCCTGCTTTTAGAGCCCTTCCACTGATTGGACCAGGCCCACCAGACCATCTAGGACAATTTCCCTTACTTAAAGTCACCCGATTATCAACTTTGATGAGTGATCGACTGACGAACTGGGGAACAGGGCCTCACTGGAAGGACACCAGTTGACCTTCACAGTTACCTATCCAGAGCCATATTAAACATCATTTAGAAATTGACCACCTAATTTCCATCTTTCTCTGGTGGGATGATTTCTTTCTGGTCTGAGTAGTTCCTAACCCTCTTTTTAGAAGGGTTCCATAGTGCTGGGCCCACAATCCATGACCCTCTCTCCAGGGAGGCCTCCTGCCCACTTTAATACATCCCCCGGGGAAGGGGCCACAGCCATCAATGACCATCACTGTGATATCTTTTGAAGCTCGTGTTGTGGGCAGACTTTCATGCTCCCAGGGGCCATGTCTAGAAGGCCCACAGGAAGGCCACCTGACACTGGCTGGAATGTTTATGGCAGCCTTTCTGGGATAGATACTTGTCCCCATCAATGAGATTTTTCTCAGGGACAATGACAACATAATCCCAAATGATGCTTCCCATGGTGGAAGGAAAATACAGGGACTTTATAACAAGATCAGGGGACTTCAGGCCTTCAGGAAAAGCCCACACTTTCATGGTTGTTTTAGTCTGTTGACTTGAAAGATGTAGGCAAGTTGTTCTTTGAGGAGTAAACATTCTTTTATTCAACACAATAGTGTGAAATCAACATGCTGGCTGATGACCTTTAGCTTGAAGCCTACTTGCTTGGCAGCCTGTTAAGACTTGAAGGTAATGACATTGAATGAGGGCAAAGTCCTGTGTTACCAGGCAAAGTGGCCTTTTCCTTGGCAATCTAGAGGCTTCTATATCCAGGTCTCACACAGATCTGAAATTTGTGTAATGTATTTGGGTGGTTGTTGTCGTTCAGTCGCTAAGTCATGTATGTAGTTATTAGTTCTCTTTTTAAATTTGAGGACCTCACTACATGTACTAACTTTTTATATAATGTCAGTCATGATTGGGGGGTTGTTTTTATTTCCTTTCAGTCTCATTCATGTGAGGATAGCAGGGGAGGTGGATTCTCACCATCTTCACATGTTCTACTCAGAAATGATATGTTGTCCTTGGTGAGTTTCACCTCAAGAAACATACTCCTCTGAAGAGGATCACAAAAGCGGGGCCCTGTGTCCTTTTACTAGGAAGCCAGATGGTCACATGTGGTGGCTGGGGTCTGCACCCGGAAGAGGACCTACCGGCTCCATCACTTGCAGGCTCCTGAGTGTGGCAACCAGTCGCTCAAGGGGGTGTACATGGATTACATCTCCCCAGGAGATGCAATCTGAGGCTGGTTTGGCCGAAAAGCATGTTGAATGAGCCTTACATAAAGCCCCTTGAGGTTGGCACTGTCAATCCAGATTTACAGACGCAGGGGGAGCCTCAGACAGGAGTAGGCATTTGCCTGAAGTCAAATTACTGTTGGACCCAAACCCAGATCTCACAGACCCGCCGGCCTGGCCGCCACCACAGACCCGCTGCCTCCCAGGAGGGAACAGCCCCAGTCGGGAGGGCCTCCGAAGCGGGCTGGTGGCCAAGGCCGTTCCCGGGGCCCGTGTGGCCGTGGGAAAGACACTGTCCCCTGGGAACACGGTCAGCTGGACACGACTGGCTGGGAAGCACTTTGAAGCTGGGCAGCATCCAACATGCCGGCCGGTCCCTGGGGCTCCCTGGAGGCTGGGAAAGTGGGCCTCTGCTCGAACACGCTGTTCAAGCATCCCCCAGGCCCTCTGCGTGGGAAAGGGGATAGCCCAGGCCCCCGAGAATGGAGTGTGGACCAGGGAGGAGGAGACGCATTCCAGAGATGCTATATCAGGCTGCTGCACAGAGAGAGGGCCGGGGGTCACAGCGGCTGTCCAGGGTTTGGCAGGAGACGCAGGAGGAGTGGCAGCAGTGGGGGCTCAGAGGAGCCTGTGCTCCACGCCTGTCATTGCAGGAGGCAGGGGGAGCAGGAGACCCAGCCTGGGGCCCGTTTCTGCTGTTTCCTGGCCAGGTGGACTTGGGCAGCCTAAGCGTCCTCTTGAAGACAGAATAGGAACACCACTGACCTCACTGGAGGATTCGCTGGCCGCTGCATGCAAGGCTCCCAATAGATTTTAACAGTCATGGTGCAAGTTCCTAATAGCACATCACCATCCCCATGTCTCAGATGAAGAGCCTGGGGCAAGGTGAGACTGAGGGGCCACACCAGGAATGCACGTTGGCTAAAAACGACCCTAGTGCTGTCGGTTCTCTGCCTTTCACAAGAAGAGGAAGTTGACTCTCCTGAGGACACAGAGAACATGATGGGAGTGCACTCTGACCCAGACCCCTCAGACCCCAAACCCACCACTGCAGGGTAGAGAACTCTGCTGTCAATAGAAATGAGGAGAGTGGGTGTGTTGGGAGACTGGAACTGTTGCTGCCTCCTGCCCCACCCACCCCACCTACCACCCCACACCTACCACCCCACCAACCCTCAAGAGGAATGTCTGCTCTTCAGGTCCAGCCATGTGTTTCATGGAGGAATGTTGGCCCAGTAAGGCCAGAGCATAAAAGTTTTTTAGGAGAGTCAAGGAATCTGGATTTTTTTTTTTGGTAGGAAATAACATCAAAGCCTTTGACTGTATGGATCACAATAAACTGTGGAAAATTCTGAAAGAGATGGGAATACCAGACCACCTGATTTGCCTCTTGAGAAATTTGTATGCAGGTCAGGAAGCAACAGTTAGAACTGGACATGGAACAACAGACTGGTTCCAAATAGGAAAAGGAGTTCGTCAAGGCTGTATATTGTCACCCTGTTTATTTAACTTATATGCAGAGAACATCATGAGAAATGCTGGACTGGAAGAAACACAAACTGGAATCAAGATTGCCAGGAGAAATATCAATAACCTCAGATATGCAGATGACACCACCCTTATGGCAGAAAGTGAAGAGGAACTCAAAAGCCTCTTGATGAAAGTGAAAGTGGAGAGTGAAAAAGTTGGCTTAAAGCTCAACATTCAGAAAACGAAGATCATGGCATCCGGTCCCACCACTTCATGGGAAATAGACGGGGAAACAGTGGAAACAGTGTCAGACTTTATTTTTCTGGGCTCCAAAATCACTGCAGATGGTGACTGCAGCCATGAAATTAAAAGACGCTTACTCCTTGGAAGGAAAATTATGACCAACCTAGATAGCATATTCAAAAGCAGAGACATTACTTTGCCAACAAAGGTCTGTCTAGTCAAGGCTATGGTTTTTCCTGTGGTCATGTATGGATGTAAGAGTTGGACTGTGAAGAAGGCTGAGCGTCGAAGAATTGATGCTTTTGAACTGTGGTGTTGGAAAAGACTCTTGAGAGTCCCTTGGACTGCAAGGAGATCCAACCAGTCCATTCTGAAGGAGATCAGCCTTGGGATTTCTTTGGAAGGAATGATGCTGAAGCTGAAGCTCCAGTACTTTGGCCACCTCATGCGAACAGTTGACTCATTGGAAAAGACTCTGATGCTGGGAGGGATTGGGGGCAGGAGGAAAAGGGGATGACAGAGGATGAGATGGCTGGATGGCATCACTGACTCGATGGACGTGAGTCTCAGTGAACTGCGGGAGTTGGTGATGGACAGGGAGGCCTGGCGTGCTGCGATTCATGGGGTCGCAAAGAGTTGGACACGACTGAGCGACTGATCTGATCTGAACATCACTTTTAAAGTTGGCAACTAATTTGATGAATGTATACTTTGCTTGCTAACTATGGCCTCCAGACCTCTGGTTTGAGATCTCTTCTCTGCCCTACACTGCCTTAAATCTAGAAAACCACATTCTCTCCATCTGTGGCTCAATCTGCCACATTGGGAAAACCTTAAAGAGAGTTCACAAGCTCCAGAAAAGACCTCCTGAAGAAGGGCTGTTCAAACTTCCATCTAGCCATGCATCTGCCTATGCACCATCATACATGCATGCATTCGCTATCCCACCCACCAATTCACCCATCCACCCGCCTACTCATCCATTCATCCACCCACCCATCCATCCATCATCCACTCATCATCCACCCATCCACCCATCCATCCATCCATCATCCTTCCATCATCCATCCATCCACCCATCCATGTATCACCCATCCATCTACCTATCCACTTATCTATCCACCCATCCATCCATCATTCACCCATCTATCCACCCATCCACCCATCCATCCATCCATCATCCACCCATCTACCCATCCATCCACCCATCCATCATCCATCCATCCACCCATCCATCCATCACCCATCCATCTACCTATCCACTTATCTATCCATCCATCCATCACACATCCACCCATCCACTCATTCATCCATCCAACACCCATGCATGCATATATCTATCTATTCACCCAGACATACTCTCTCCATCCTGGTATCCACCAATCATTTGTCCACCCATTCATGGACCCACTCAACAACTCATTCACTCATTTATCCATCCATGTATCTTTACATCTATTCTTAAAACAAACCTGCCGTGTCCTGAGACTGGGAACACAGATATGCAGAATGTGGTACATCCACATAATGAAATAGTATTCAGCCTCAAACAGGAGGGAAGTTCTATAAATTCTATGTTACAACATAGATAAAAATTATGCTAAGTAAACATCAGTCACAAAAAGATAAATACTATAGGATTCCACCTATATGCTGCTGCTGCTGCTGCTGCTGCTGCTACTGCTAAGTTGCTTCAGTTGTGTCCGACTCTGTGCGACCCCATAGACTGCAGCCCACCAGGCTCCCCCATCCCTGGGATTCTTCAGACAAGAACACTGGAGTGGGTTGCCATTTCCTTCTCCAATGCATAAAAGTGAAAAGTGAAAGCGAAGTTGCTCAGTCATGTCCAACTCCTTGCGACCCCATGGACTGCAGCCCACCAGGCTCCTCCGTCCATGGGATTTTCCAGGCAAGAGTACTGGAGTGGGGTGCCATCACCTTCTCCTCCACCTATATGAGGTCCCTAGAATTGTCAAAATCATGGAGATTGAAAGTAGAACTGTGGTTCCCAACAGCTGGGAAGAGCGGGGAATGGGGAGTTATAGCTTAATATGGATAGAATTTCACTATCTGGAATTATGGATAGAATTACAAGATGGAAAGTATTGGATGGTAGAGATGGCTACATGACATAACACATGTATTTAATTTCACTGAACTGTACACTGGAAATGGTTAAGATGGTGAATTTTATGTTATGAATTTTGCAGTTTTAAAAATTGAAGAAGAAAGGGGGTGGAGGAAAGGAGAAATTCCCAGGTCCAACTACCTGACCGCTGGTGATGCCAAGGATAGAATCCAGGCTCTTCCTCTACCACCACAGACCCACCATGGTCCTCCACTTCTCACTGGCCCCCAGGGCAAGGCCACCACTGCCTCTTCTGACCAGTGTACTCCCAGTCTGGCTGGTCTCTCTGTTTCCACTTTCCCTCTTTCCAATCTATCCTCCACCCTGCAGTTGACCTTTGCAGAAAATTTCACTCATTGTTTTACTCTGCTACTTAAACTCTTTCAATGGTCTCCCTTTATTCTAAGGATTAAGATCAATATGCACGGATTAAGCCTCTAAACTCAGCTTTCACTATTCTCTGCTGAATACCACACACTGGATGTGATTCAGTCCCATTTCCTGCCCCAGGGTGTTTGGTCAAGTCATCCTCCGTGCTCAGATTTGCTTCCCACCCCCTGATTAGATCCTTCTGCCCTTTCAGGATTAGCTTAAATGTTACCACCTCTGGGTCCCTTTATACACTCTCCCCAAAGTCCATTTCCTTCTTAGCCTTACCACAATTTCTGATTAGACATTCACTTCCTTGTCTATTTTCCATCTTCTCATAGTAGAATGTAAGCTCCGTCAGAACAGTGACTGTACCTCGCCTGCCTTGTTCCACCAGCTCAGTGACCAGCCTGTAGTAGGTGCTCAATAAATGCACACCAAGCAACTAGAGAGATGGACAATGGAGAACAATCCCTTTCTGTACTTCCAGTGGGCGTGAAAGAGAAAGAATAAAACGTGGAAGAATAAGAAAGAACATCTGGGTGATTACTTTGGTTTTATGTGACATCATTTTGTGCGTTTGCTACTTCAGAGTCCACAAAGAGAGCTTCCAGGGCTCAAAGATTTCTACATTTCTGATTCCATCTCTGGGTTTGGAAAGACTTGGACTTAGGACTTCGTCACTTCACTTCCAGCTCAACAGAGAATCATAAACATCTGCATAGAAAGAGGCACTACTGATTTCCTTAAAATATTTCTTGATGGTATGAATACGAAATTTTATTGGAAAAAGTAGAATTGAGTGGAAAATCATGCCTTTCTCCCCAACATGGAAGGCTAACCACATGTGATTCTTCATCACCAACTACAAAATTAGGCCACAGGGCATCCTCAAGATGCTTCAGGCTGAGGACCCAGAGGAAGCAGAGCAGCCTCTCAAGCTCAGGCACTAGTGGTGAAAGGCATGACGGCTGTCCTCCGACCACCTAGCCAGGCCTTTGGGCAGTCAGCATTTGTGAACCCATAGTAGAAATGTTCAAACTTTGTGTTTCTCCTTTCTGCAGACCTCCAGCTCAGCTGAAAAGTTTGTTGTGAGCTTTGGCCAAGTGCAATCATTCAGAATGCACCCTCTCATTTCATCTTCACTAGAATCGTAGGAGCTTGTTCTGTGAAGATTCCGTCTTGCAGTTAGGTAACTAGGCAGAAGGATGAGGAATAGTTCTCCCTTGACCAGTTGGCAGTCAGGATCTAAGTATTTCACATGACTAGTTACTGGTGAAGCCAGGAAAGGGGCAGGAGCCAGTAGCTTCAGGAACTTTTGAAATTAATCCATCACCATTCCCTTCTAGCTTTCCAGGTAGCTCTAGGGGAAAGGAACCCATCTTTCGATGCAGGAGACATAAGAGATGAGGGTTCAATCCCTGGGTGGGGAAGATCCCCTGGAGGAGGGCATGGCAAAACTCCAGTACTCTTACCGGAAGAACCTCATGAACAGAAGAGCCTGGCAGGCTATAGTCCATAGGGTCAAAAAGAGACACGACTGAAAAAGCGAGTTAGAACAAGCACATTGGCTTCTAAGACAGGAAGGACAGAGGAGGAACTGTTGAGGTAGAATCAAAATTGGTCCATACAAGAGCAGCAGAGTCAAAGGAAAGAGAGGGTCTAGATAAAGGCAGGGGGACCAGAGCCAGGAAGTCTCAATAGCTTTTAACACTACATAGAAATAACAGGAAAAAAAAAAATCTGGGAACCACATGCCTAGAAAAATTCAGGAGAGTTCCTCACACGTGGAAATGAGTAAACTTGTTTGACCTCAGAAAAGCACTGAGGTCAACTTCCCTGCAGAATTATAATACAAAAAAATAAAGGGCAGGATAACTTCCCCACTGAAAGATCATGCCAGCTCTGACCTTCTATTTACAAATGAAGCAAAAGTTAGAAAAAAAAAAAAAAAACTATGCAACACATGAAAAGACAATGCAAATCAGAATTAGAAAGAATTCAGGAATGAGGTGACAGAACTCAGGAAAGAATTAGAAACAAAAGAAAACAATAATTACAGAAATAGAGTAAACTAGAAGAAACACTTGTATAAACACAGTAAATGAAGCCATAAAAGAAATAGAACATGAGAAGGAGAACCTTTTTAAACTCAGAAACACAGCCAGGAGGGTGCAAAGGGAGCAGAGTTATATTCCTGCCCCAAACAACGGAAAAGCCAAAAAAAATACTTGGAACCATAATATTCAGACATTGGAAAACAGGCAACACAGGACAGTGAGTCCCTGAGAAAAGGAAAGAAAAAACAAACACCATGGTGAGCCCAGCTTATTGACTGAAGAGATTCCAGGGCACAGAGCTAGGAGGAAGAACTCAAATAGCTTGGCAATCTCCTCGGGTTAAGATCCAGTTGACAATTCAGGGAAGTCAGAATTGCTAGAACTCACAGCAGTGTAGCAGCAAACAGAGGACTGCACAGAGAGAACATTCCGTAAGTCCACAGAGAGTTTCTCTCAAATCTTCAGGTAAGTACTGATCAGTGCATGCATGTGAAGGAATGACCTAAAGCTCAGGGCAGAACCACCAGAAAGGAACAGGTATAACAATTCCTGGGGCGCTCACACAGGGGTGGGAATAATTCATGTTGCCACCGGCCAGGATGGAAAAACCCAGTAACACCCAGGACATTGCACAGAGGACTCAGAGGGGCACTCCTCCTTCACTGGGCAGAAGCAACTCAGACTCTTCTGGTCCCGTCTAACAAAGACTGTAAACAACCTTCAAAAGGATCGAAACGTTTCCACAAAATGTGACTGCATTCCAGAACAAAGCTCATCGGTTAAGAGAACAAAAAACTATACAGCACCCTCAATGAGGTGAAATCTATCATTCCAATTTTAAAAGCAGGAAAATAATGAGGAAAAAAAGCTAATCAATAGACAAAGGTGATAGGATTAGTAGATGAGTTTTGAAAAGCTATTGTTTTTATATTCTGTATGTTCAAGAAAATAGAGGAAAGCATTAAGGAGATACATAGAAAATATAAAAAAGAGCTCAAACTTCTAGAGATGCAAATATAATATTAGTTGTTGTTTGGTTGCTAAGTTGTGTCTGATTCTTTGCAACCCCATGGACTATAGCATGCCAGGCTGTCTGTCCATGGTATTTTCCAGGCAAGAATACCGGACTGGGTTGCCATTTCCTTCTCCAGGGTATCTTCCTGACCTAGGGATTGAACCCGCATCTCCTTAACTGATAGGCGGGTTCTTTACCACTGAGCCACCAGAGAAGTCTGACATTAAAAATACATAGGATGAGATTGCCAACAGATTAGACACTACCAGAAGAAAATATTAATGAACTTCAATACATAGCCATGGGAAATATAAAAAATTTAGAGAGAGGAAAACAAACAAAAAGGAGAGATAAAATGCACTTCAGAAAATGTGACAACTAGTGAAGACTGGCAAAGAAAATCTAAGGAAGAGACAATGAAAGTCCCTGAGGAAGATCACCCCAAAGCAAGGAAATAGAACCAACGCTAAAAATAGTAATTTCAGAAAACTTTACTGAACACAAGGAGATGTGAACCTACATATGAAAAGAATGATGGAAATACTTTATATCTTGATCATGGTGGTAGTTGCATGACTGTGTCAAAACTGATTTGATAGAAAGGGACAATATAAAGAATGAATTTTATTGTTTGTAAACTATACCTCCATTTGAAAAATGATTTGAAATTACATACTGCAAGACTAAACAGGGTAAGAATGTGAGAATATTCACCCAGAAGGACCATCACTAAGTCACATTCAAAAGTAAAATTATAGGACTTTATTTTTTATGTGGACCATTTTTTTTTAAGTCTTTATTGAATTTGTTACAATATTGCTTCTGTTTTATGTTTTGGTTTTATGGCCAAGAGGCATGTGGGATCTTAGCTGCCCAACCAGGGATCGAACCCTTACCCTCTGCATTGGAAGGCAAAGTCTTAACCACTGGACCACCAGGGGAGTCCTAAAATTGTAGGACAAGAGAAAAAAAATCCACAAGCCATTTATAAGAGAAAAGAAAATCTCCTTTTTGTTGACAGCAGTTTTTTATGCCACAAGACGATGGCATAGCATTTTTAAGGCATTCAAAGGAAGAACACATGAGCTAAGGATTTTAAATTTCATAAACTGATTTTTATGTAGAAAGGCTACAAAACCATCATCAATGTGCAATGGAAATATTGTTCCCATGAGTCCTTCCCAAGGAATCTACTCGAGAATGGGATTCAGACAAGCAAGATAACTACAGAAACCTTGACATAAAGACCAATGTGAGTATTAAACATTGGCTTACTTTTAAACTAGCCATGAAGAGGTCTAAACAGTAGAGAATATAGTATGTAATGGCAACTGCTCAATCAACGTGGATCTCATGAAAGCATATGAAACTGGGGAAGAGAGCAGGAGGAACATATGCAAAGAGATTTTAAACTGCTCTTGAACTGGACTTCCCTGGTGGTCAAAAGTGGCTAATACAGGGGCGTTCAATCCCTAGTCGGGATCTAAGATCCTTCACATGGCTCAGCGCCACCAAAAAAACAATAATAAATTGAATAAATAAACTGCTCTCAGTAATTACACTGGTGGCGTTACTATTAAAATTATCTGAGATGGTAAGAGATTTTGTGAGATAAACTAAAGAATAACCATAGGTCATATTAAATCTGTCATCACCTGTGCCCATGAATAGCTGGGTACTAAGTAAAAAATCTGTAGTCTGAGATTTGAATTTGAATATGCCAAGTGCTAAAATTCCCTAAAAGTAATCAACCTGACAACAATGAGTATCTGAGGCACCCAGACTGCAGTGTCAAAATATCATTTCTCATTAAAAGACATCAGGGCTTCTTGGAGAAATGGCTGATTTGAGGCCCAGTGTTCACAATGCGCCCAGAAAAGCGAAAAAGCAAGTGTCTTAGGCTCACGTCAAAGGATAAAACAGCCAACTCCAAGAGGCCTCCAGTAGCCGAAAGCAAGACAATTTAAATTTCAAAAGGAAACTATTTGTAATGGATTAAAGTAAAGTTGCTTAGTCGTGTCCGATTCTTTGCGACCCCACGGACTATAGCTTACTGGGCTCCTCCGTCCATGGGATTTTCCAGGCAAGAGTACTGGAGTGGGTTGCCATTGCTTTCTCCAGAGAATATTCCCGACCCACGGATCAAACCCAGGTCTCGCTCATTGTAGGCAGAGGCTTTACCATCTGATTAAATGGATTAAATCCTAGCAAATATTTTCAGATCTGTGAGCTTATGCTGACATTTAAAAAGGAAAGTTGGTCATCTTTGAAGGATGATAGGAGATCAATTTCTTATCTTGGAAACTGATACATGGAGAAGAATCAGGTATTTATCTTGTCTTTCTCTTATGAACAAGTGTTGTTGTTCAGTCACCCAGTCATACTTAACCCTTTGCGACCACATGGACTGCAGCACGTCAGTTCTCTCTGTCCCTCACCATCCCCTGAAGTTTGCCAAGTTCATGTCCATTGCATGGGTGATCCATCCAGCCGTCTCATCCTCTGACACCCTCTTCTCCTTCTGCCCTCAATCTTTCCCAGCATCAGGGAAATGGTATGAATGATACCCCCTGGGTAACTGGATAGTAGATGAGGGAAAACAGCTCTTTATAAAAATATTCCAGTTAATGAAGGAGAAATTGCAAAACTAAAATATGACCATTCTGCAACCCCCAGGGGATTAATGGTTCTAAGCAAAGAGCATCAGTTGCTGCTAGCATCAGAAAAAAGAGACATTAGGAAAAAAAGAGACATCAGATAGGGTTTGTCTCTTGAAGAAAGAACACAGCATCAAGACTACCCTGGTGGTCCAGTGGTTAGGAATCTGCCTTCCAGTGCAGATGATTGGGTTCTATCCCTGGTCAGGGAACTAAGATTCCACATCCTAAGGGGTAACTAACCCCTTGCACCACAACGACTAAACCCACAAGTCCAAAGCCTGTGCATTGCACTAAAGATGAAGCAGAGTTAAAAAAATTAAAAAAGGAACACAGCATCGCCTGAGGTCAAGCTAAAATGTTTGAACCTGAGTCTGATCAAGCCGCTGGACCAGCTTCCAATTTAGAAAAGAACACACAGAGGACATAGAACATGTTAAACTGCCCAGAGTTTGCAACCAGCCAAACCCAGACTGTGGGAGATTCTCCAGGTCAATTTCCTTAGATTCTTCCAGATTGTGACAAATTAAAGGGCAAAAGGGGGGGGCAATGAAAGACAAAACTATAGATTAAAAGAGACTTAAAAGACAAAAACAGATTTTTTTAATGGGCAAGACTAACCCATAGTGGCTAGGGCAGCGTATCTGGGTAACAAAACCACAAAGTAACACAAAAAACAGATTGCTGTGGAAGGCAAATAATGGCTGCTTTTGGAGGAGGGGTTGGGATACATGGACCACCTTTGAGGGCAGAAGGTAAAGTTTTGCTTCTTCATCCAGGTGAGGCTCCAGGGATGTTTTCCTTACAGCAGTTTGTTCAGTTATACAGTTGTTTGGTGTGGTTTTCAGTCTGTTTTATTTTACAGTAAGAAAAGGTTAAAATCCTGCATATACAGAGTCATCCTGATAATACTGGTTGTTGTCACTGTTCAGTGGCTCAGTCGTGTCCGACTCATTGCGACCCCATGGACTGCAGCATGCAAGGCTTTCCTGTCCTTCAACATCTCCCAGAGTTTGCTCAGAATCATGTCCATTGAGTCAATGATGCCATCCAACCATCTCATCCTCTGTCGCCCCCTTCTCCCCCTGCCCTCAATGTCCCCCAGCATCAGGGTCTTTTCCAATGAGCCAGCTCTTTGCATCATGTGGCCAAAGAACTGGAGCTTCAGCTTTAGCATCAGTCCTTCCAGTGAATATTCAAGATTAATGGTACTGCAACCCACTCCAGTATTCTTGCCTGGAAAATCCTATGGACAGAGGAGCCTGGAAGGCTACAGTCCAAAGAGTTGGACACCACTGAGCAACTTCACTTTTCACTTTGAAGACACATATACTGGAAGGACAGAAGAAAATACACTCAAACAGTGACCATGATCACCTCTGAGGGAGAGGATTCTTCCTTGTGCTTTTCCATGTTTTCCACAGCAGCCGTCTTAGTGGGAGAAAAAGTCGTATGTCTGTTTTCTACTTGTTTCATCTTTGAGCTTTTAATTGGATGTCCTTGAGGGAGGAAAGGTCTGTATTTGGATTTTTCTGTCTTGTTAACCATGATGCTCCCCCACATACAGAACTGTTGCCGGGATATAAAGGACAGTCGATACATATTAATTGACCAGAAGAACAGATGGATGGTTCAGGAATGTCTAAACATCCCAGAAGGGGAAAAATAATTGGCACCCTCACCTCAGTTCCTTTTTCCGGAAACAATTACTTCATGTATCAGAACTCATCGCCGCCTTCCCACCTGATGCTAGAGGTCCCCGGCTGTATCATCATGGTCTCATTAAGTGCTGGTCCCTCTGAGAGCAGACAGCTGGCCTCAGAGACACCTCTGGGTGCACTCTTGCTGACAAGCCACCCCACCGAGGAAACATCATTGGTAAAAACGCTGTCCCACCTGAGAGTCCATGGACTCCTCGAATCGCAACAGCCACCCAGCAGACCCCAAAGCAGGTGGCACTCTGTTCCTGTGTGTCCCAAAGAGTATGAGACACTGCTCCTGATGACGCTTCTCTTCCTGGCTTGTAGACACCCTCCTTCTGTCTGTGTCCTCACACGAGAGACAGAGAGATCTATGTCCTCACATGGGAGACAGAGAGATCCTCTCTCCTGTCTTGTTTTACAAGCGCACTAACCTCTCTATGGCAAGCACTCAGTGGGTGAGCTGAGAGTGGACCATGGACATGAAAACTGACCCTGGTAGCAACTCTGCCTCTGTGTCCTAGTCTATGGAACAGAAATTAAACATCAATTCCATAGGCTTCTTGGAGGATAGCAACACATAAGAAGGGCTTCTCTGGTGGCTCAGTGGTAAAGACTTCACCTGCCAAAGCAGGAGTCAGTCATTCAGTTGTGTCTGACTCTTTGCAATCCCATGGACTGCAACACGCCAGGCTTCCTTGTTCATCACCAACTCCCAGATCTTGCTCAAACTCATGTCCATCGAGTTGGTAATGCCATCCAACCATCTCATCCTCTGTCGTCCCCTTCTCCTTCTACCTTCAGTCTTTCCCAACATCAGGGGCTTTTCCAATGAGTCAGTTCTTTGCATCAGGTGGCCAAAGTATTGGAGCATCAGCTCCAGTATCGGTCCTTCCAACGAATATTCAGGACTTATTTCCTTCAAGATTGACTGGTTTGATCTCCTTGAAGTCCAAGAGACTCTCAAGAGTCTTCTCCAACACCACAGTTCAAAAGCATCAATTCTTTGGCGCTCAGCTTTCTTTATGGTCCAACTCCCACATCTATACGTGATCCAATGCAGGAGACACTGATTCAATCTCTGAGTCGGGAAGATGTCCTAGAGAAGGAAATAGCAATTCACTCCAGTATTCTTGCCTGGGAAATTCCATGGACAGAGAAGCCTGGTGGTCTATAGTCCATGAGATTGCAAAGAGTTGGGCACAACTTAGAGGTTAAATAACAACAATGTGTAAGGTCCATAGCAACGGCTCAGTAAACAGTAGCATTGTGATGGTGGCTGATGTGGCTACGGGCTTTCCAGGTGTGAATGTGGGATTCCTTTCAGTTTTTAAACTAGTTAATTGGCTACGGAAAACATTTTGGAAAATGCCTAGTAAAATATAATTCACTTCTAGTTAATTAGCGACTCACCCTTTATTAGTTTTCAACCTGGTAATTTTTACAACCTACCTTCCTTTTTTCCATTCCGTTTTGTGACTTGTGATAAATTTAGCCAGCGTTACTCTATTTCTCCATCTGACATGTTCATAAGTATTATTGAACTCTGTGAAGTGTTATGGGACTGCTTGGAATGAAAGTCACTGTGAAATGGAAGTGAAGTTGACATATTTAAAACCTCCAGTGTGGACAGAGAAGGGACGAGGAAGAGGGACTGTGTAGCTGTTCTTGGGTCTGGTCTTAGACAGACCTCCTCTCTTCCTGCCTGGTTGGCCAAGATAATATGACTAAAATGTCTTTGGGAAGAAAAAAATGTGCTTTGATGCTTCTGATGCAAATTGAAAATGAAGAGATAATGGGAGAGCACAGAGTCCCTGGATTTCCCTCTGCTCTTCCCTGAGGGGACACACAGACATTTTCGCATCTGAAAAAATTAGAGTTTTTCATTGGCGGTAGAGGGAGTGATAGGAAGGGGGCCAGTCCCTGCTGTCCAGATAGATCTGGGGCTGGGATGTAAGAAATGGTAGATTTGAAAAATAAAACAAGTGGAAGTGCTTTTGGTCAGAGAAACAAACATCAGTGTAGAACGGTGACTGACCACAAACCTGCTTGGTATCAACTCTTCTGCAACTTGGGAGCCAGGCCAGCAACTAACTGGACATTTTTGGAGGCCCTAGTTATAGGTTTGAAGGGCTTTTCTCACTTCTCTCCCCTGGGATGTCCAGAGCAGCTGCCAGACCAGATGATGCAAATTAGAAGACATGTTCCCTGGGAGGAGTCTGCCCCACACTCTGCTCAGGCTGGACCTACACCCTCCACTGAGCCCTGAGGACACAGAGAGGAAACCCATGCATGTATGCGGGGAGAGGCGTTGTTCCTCTTCAAGAAAGGACTGCACAGCCGTGAAACATCCTTCAGGGGACTTGGGGCAGCTGGCGTCAGGGATGGAGGCAGGCTGGCGCATACAGGCTGGTCCAGATGCCCTGGCTCAAGGCAGGACTCTGCACCTGGCACCTGGCTACAGCCTCACCAATTGAGTGGGCCTGCCTCACTTGAGCTGGGCTTCTCCCTCCACCCAGCCTCGTGCCCCTCATCTTTGACAAGGACTGATCCCTTTGACAAAGACTAATCCCTAATAAACGTGTCAGACCCGAATTCCATGTCAGCATCTGCTTCTGAAGAGCCCAGCCTACAACTCCATGTCCTGTGCTCTCAGTCCAGTTGGGGAGACAGATGCCCCCAAAAGACTGGAAGACACATGTGAATGTTGCAGCTGAAATGGGAGGTTTGAGGGGAGAAGCGGGGCTGGCTGGCAGGCCTGGAAGGGGCTTTGTTGGGGTGAAATCTCATGGGATGGTAAGGTTGATGCGGGAGGAGAGGGGAGAGAGGATTTCCAGGCTGGGACACAGGCCCTGGGGGCCAGGGGGAGAGGAAAGCCAGGTGTGGGAACACACAAGTGTGAGAAGCAATCAGGAAATTCAGCGGGGCTGGGCTGTGCAGGGCCTGGTGGGAAAAGTAAGGAGTTTGATTTTTATTCTAAGATTACTGTGTCTGAGACCCGAGCATCTGGTCAGATCTTCCCGGTAAAGAGGGCATGCAGCCTGCTGGGCGGTGTCCTGCTTCTTGGTCAAGAGAGGGGCGGGCTATTGGAGAAACAAGGAACCACCATCTTTCTGTAAGGGGCACTGTATCTGGCAAGGGTGTGTGACTGACAATAGGGTTGCACAGGTGGGCAGGGAGGACGTTGCTGGGGCCCCAGCTCAGCTGTTGCAGGACCCCAGGGCATCATTAGCCCCCAGGGCAAGCACCTCATGGATCAGCTCAGCTCTGTGCTCCTGCCCAGCAGGACTCTGTGGGACGGATCTGCTGGAGGCGGCTCTGCCAGGGGCTGTGAGTCTGTTTCTATTTTGTAAATAAGTTCATTTGCATCATTTCTTTTTAGATTCCACACATAAGGGGTGTCATATGATATTTCTCCTTCTCTGTCTGACATACTTCAGTATGTCACTCAGTATGACAGCCTCTGGCTCCATCCATGTCATCAACTTCCCCTCTCGTGGCTGTTATGAAGGTTAGACTAGATCAGGAATCGAACTCAGTTCATACACTGTCTTAAGTGTCACAGGTATTAATATTATTTCCTATTAGTAAAGAATCCACCTGCAATTCGGAAGACCTGGGTTCAATCCCTGGGTTGGGACGATCCCCTGGAGGAGGGCATGGCAACCAACTCCAGTATTCTTGCCTGGAGAATCTCCATGGACAAAGGAATCTGATGGGCTCCAGTCCACGGGGTCTCAAAGAGTCGGACACAACTGAGCAACGAAGCACAGTACAGCATTAGTAGTAGTATTACTGTTGATGATGGAAGCTCAAGTTTATTCAGCACTTCCTGCATTCCAGGTGTGGTTCTGCATGCTTTACCTAGGGGAACACACTGAACCCTCACCACCCTGTGAGAGGAGTACCATTATCCCCACTATTATAGGTGAGGAAACTGAGACACGGAGAGGTGAAGTTTCTTTTTCAAAGTCACACAGCTGTAGAGGAACAGAGCTGGAATTTGAACCCAGGACAGCTTGAGCCCAGGACATGATGCCATGTCCCTACTTCATGTTATCTACACAGGAACCCCACGAGGAGAGGCAGGTGGACAGGATAACCTTGCCTCATGCCTCTATTGCCATATCTGTAAAGTGAATCCAAGTGATTTGTTCATCATCACCGCAGCTCCCAGTTCAGCACCCAGCTCCACCCTACACACCAACCTAGTATTTGACTGGTACCTGGTGGTCATTTCTAACTTTTTCAAACATCTCCCTTTCAATCACACCTTTTTCTAAACATGAAGACATGACAATGCAGCAAATCTGAGCCCAATTTTTACCTGCAACTGAAAGGTTCCTTCCTGCCTCCTAAGGCTAAAGGCCCAGGAGTTGATTAAAACCAGCAAGAAAACTGAAAATAGCAGAATCAGACAACGTGGAGCAAACATCTCTGCCCAGTGACTGGTGCCAGGTCTTCACTCTGCAGCAAGACAGAAGCAGACAATTTCTCTTCAGATTGTAGCATTTGCTTCCAAAACAGCAGAGGCCCAGTCAGGGGGACCAGCAGAGGATGGATGGGCGTCTGGCATTGATTGGTACCAAGTCCTGAATAATACATCAAGGGCCTGTGACTTCATCACAAAAGCCTCGAGAGCCAGCCTCCTGCCAACCAGACTCCCCAGGGACTCGCCTCACCAGGTGTCTGCAATTGGAAATGAGGTGGGAGGGATGTTTCTGAACAGACTCTTAAACTTGAGCTCCAGAGGCTGAGAGATGAAGATAAAGGAGCATCCCCAAGACTCCTGGAACTCTGGACCTCATCACAGGCCCTCTGCCCTGGGGGTACCGCTCCCACCAAGCCTCTTGAGCTTCGCTGCTGCTAGTGCTCTAGTGTGCTCCAGTACTCGATTGTGTCTGACTCTTCGGGATCCCACGGACTGTAGCCCACTAGGCTCCTCTGTCCATGGGATTTTCCAGGCAAGACTACTGGAGTGGGTAGCCATTCCCTTCTCCAGGGGATCTTCCTGACCCAGGGATCAAACCTGGGTCTCCTGTGTCTCCTGCATTGGCAGGTGAATTCTTTACCACTGAGCCCCTTGGGAAGCCCTCACTGCTGCTAAAGACAAGTCAAATGGGAAGACAAGGCTGCCTCCTGGGCCTTTCAACCTGCAGGAGAGACACAGGTGGCTTAGGAAGGAGAAATGTGGCAGCCCCTGGGTGCCAGGCCCTGTGCTCCAGACTGAGAACGGAGAGAAGTGCTGGTAACCTATCCTTTCCCTCTCCTTTCTCCCTTCCTCGAACACTCACTGAAGTACCGGCTCTCTGGCAAGTGATGAGTTGGGAAGCAAAACACAGCGCTAAACAAGACCACCTCTGTCTCCTCATAATCCAGAGAAGGAATTCTTAGAATCCTTTTCACTGAATGTCTGTCCAGCACTCACTCTGTGGCCTTCACAGGGTTGGTGGAGGATAGAACCCAATTTGCAGAAGAGAAAACAGACATTCATAGAGGGGTGATGCTCTGTCACTAACCCTGTGACCTTGGGCATGTGGTAGAGTTTGGACTGATTTTTTTCCTACCTTGTGTCCAGTGCCCTGCCCACATGCCTCCTGGTTTTCCATGTAGCTCCTTATGAGAGGGTCATATCTTCCAGAAGGAGAGGAACTCCTAGGTCTCCCCTGTGTTCTAAACAGAACCCAGCCTCATGAGAAGAAGACAAAAGCCCTTGGCTTCATGAGCACATGCACCCAACTAGGTTTGACTGCTGTCCATGGTACCAAAAGGAAGCATAGATCCAGCTAATGTGAAGTGAAGTCGCTCAGTCATGTCCACTCTTTGCGACCCTGTGGACTGTAGCCTACCAGGCTTCTCTGTCCATGGGATTCTCCAGACAAGAGTACTGGAGTGGGTTACAATTTCCTTCTCCAGGGGATCTTCCCGAGCCAGGGATCAAATCTGGGTCTCCCTCATTGGAGGCAGATGCTTTAACCTCTGAGCTACTAATGGTGGGTGGCTATAGCTGTTCTTATCACCTGACTCATGGTTCTGACAACTCAATGTGTTTGATGGAGTCTTTCCAACACTTCTTACCTGTCTTCTTCTTCCTCCCCTGTGAGCTTTCCCATCAACCAGTGGAGGCCTTGTATTAGACGTCTTAGTCTTTTTTTTGTCTCTTATTTATTCCTAAGTCATTCTTAACCCTCAAAGCAAGAAAACTCACAACCAGTTATACCTAGTATTTCATACACAGTTCCAATAGATTTCAAGTTATCCATAAACTATTTTTGTTTTTAATTGAATGTGTTGGGTTTGTTTCTCCATTATCTTGCATTAGCAGAGACCCCAGTTGTCATACAAACTTTTTACATCATGTTTCCCAAATGTCAATCACCCACATAACTCCCACATGATTTTTGCCATATTCTTATACCACCTACTATATTCTATACTGAATATATTTCCTAAAATCAACTCACTTTTTAAAAATTCTAAATAGACCTTATATTTTAAGAGCAGTTTTAGATTTATGGGGAAAAAAAATATGAACAGAAAGTACAGAGAGTAATCTCTCCCTCTTCTTGTACACATTCTCCCTATTATCAGCATCCTGCACTAATGTGACACATTTATTACAATAGATAAACCAATAACCATTTAGTTATTGTTAACCAACGCCCATCATTTATATTAGGGTTCACTCTTTACGTTGGGCATCCCATGGGTTTTGACAAATGCATAATGATATGCATTCTCCATAACAGTATCATACCCTACTTTAAAAGTTGCCCTGTATGCTGCAGACCTAAATAGACATTTCAACAAAGAAGACATGCAAATAGCCAAAACGCACACAAAAAGATGTTCAATATCACCAATTATTAGAGAAATGCAAATCAAAACTATGATGAGGTATCACCTCACACTGGTCAGCATGGCCATCACCAAAAAGACTATTAACAATAATTGCTGGAGAGGGTGTGGAGAAAAGGGAACCTTACTACACTGTTGGTGGGAATGTAAATTGGTGCAGCCACTATGGTTTCCCAGGTGGTACTAGTGGTAAAGAATCTGCCTGCCAATGCAGGAGATGCCAGAGATTCAGGTTTGATCCCTGGATCAGGAAGATCCCTTGGAGTAGGAAATGGCAACCCACTTCAGTATTCTTGCCTGGAAAATCTCATGGACAGAGGAGCCTGGTTACAGTTCATGGCATTGCAGAGTCAGACACAAATAAGTTCGCATACAGACTATGGAGAACAGTATGGGGGTTTCTCAAAAAGCTAAAAATAGATTTACCATATGATCCAGCAATCCACTCATTCAGTTCAGTTCAGTCACTCAGTCATGTCCAACTCTTTGAGACCCCATGAATCACAGCACACCAGGCCTCCCTGTCCATCACCAACTCCCAGAGTTCACTCAAACTCATGTCAATTGGGTCAGTGAGCCATCCAGCTATCTCATCCTCTGTCACCCCCTTCTCCTCCTGCCCCCAATCCCTCCCAGCATCAGAGTCTTTTCCAATGAGTCAACTCTTTGCATGAGGTGGCCAAAGTATTGGAATTTCAGCTTCAGCATCAGTCCCTCCAATGAACACCCAGGACTGATCTCATTTAGGATGGACTGGTTGGATCTCCTTGCAGTCCAAGGGACTCTCAAGAGTTTTCTCCAACACCACAGTTCAAAAGCATCAATTCTTCGACGCTCAGCCTTCTTCACAGTCCAATTCTCACATCCATACATGACCACTGGAAAAACCATAGCCTTGACTAGACGAACCTTTGTTAGCAAAGTAATATCTCTGCTTTTCAAATGCTATCTAGGTTGGTCATAAGTTTCCTTCCAAGGAGTAAGCGTCTTTTAATTTCATGGCTGCAATCACCATCTGCAGTTATTTTGGAGCCCAAAAAATAAAGTCTGACACTGTTTCCATTGTTTCCCCATCTATCTGCCATGAAGTGATGGGATTGGATGCCATGATCTTAGTTTTCTGAATGTTGAGCTTTAAGCCAACTTTTTCACTCTCCACTTTCACTTTCATCAAGAGGCTTTTGAGTTCCTCTTCACTTTCTGCCATAAGGGTGGTGTCATCTGCATATTTGAGGTTATTGATATTTCTCCCGGCAATCTTGATTCCAGTTTGTGCTTCTTCCAGGCCAGCATTTCTCATGATGTACTCTGCATAAAAGTTAAATAAGCATGGTGACAATATACAGCCTTGACGTACTCCTTTTCCTATTTGGAACCAGTTTGTTGTTCTGTGTTCAGTTCTAACTGTTGCTTCCTAACCTACATATAGGTTTCTCAAGAGGCAGGTCAGATGGTCTGGTATTCCCATCTCTTTCAGAATTTTCCACAGTTGATTGTGATCCACACAGTCAAAGGCTTTGGCATAGTCCATAAAGCAGAAATAGATGTTTTTCTGGAACTCTTTTGCTTTTTTGATGATCCAGCGGATGTTGGCCATTTGATCTTTGTTTCCTCTGCCTTTTCTGAAACCAGCTTGAACATCTGGAAGTTCACAGTTCACGTATTGCTGAAGCCTGGCTTGGAGAATATTAAGCATTACTTTACTAGCATGCGAGATAAGTGCAATTGTGTGGTAGTTTGAGCATTCTTTGGCATTGTCTTTCTTTGGGATTGGAATGAAAACTGACCTTTTCCAGTCCTGTGGCCACTGCTGAGTTTTCCAAATTTGCTGGCATATTGAGTGCAGCACTTTCACAGCATCATTTTTCAGGATTTGAAATAGCTCAACTGGAATTCCTTCACCTCCACTATCTTTGTTCATAGTGATGCCTTCTAAGGCCTACTTATCTTCACATTCCAGGATGTCTGGCTCTAGGTGAGTGATCATACCATCGTGATTATCTGGGTCATGAAGCTCTTTTTTGTACAGTTCTTCTGTGTATTCTTGCCATCTCTTCTTAATATCTTCTGCATCTGTTAGGTCCATACCATTTCTGTCCTTTATGGAGCCATGGATGTATATAAAGAAAAGACAAAAACTCTAATTGGAGAAGATACTGGCACCCCAATGTTCAGAGCAGTGCTTTTTACAAAAGCCAATGGCACCCCCACTCCAGTACTCTTGCCTGAAAAATCCCATGGACGGAGGAGCCTGGTAGGCTGTGGTCCACAGGGTTGCTAAGAGTCGGACACGACTGAGCGGCTTCACTTTTACTTTTCACTTACATGCATTGGAGAAGGAAATGGCAACCCACTCCAGTGTTCTTGCCTGGAGAATCCCAGGGACAGGGGAGCCTGGTGGGCTGCCGTCTATGGGGTTGCACAAAGTTGGACATGACTGAAGTGACTTAGCAGCAGTAGCAGCAGCCTATGGATGGACCTAGAGATTATCATACTGAGTGAAGTAAATTAGAGAAAGACAAATATTATATGACATTACTTATATGCGGAATCTGAAAAATAATACAAATGAATCTATTTACAAAACAGAAATAGATTCATAACCATATTAAACAAACTTATGGTTATCAAAGGGGAAAGGGAGGCTATGAAATACAAGTATGGGATTAACAGATACACACTACTAGATATAAAATAAACAACAAGGGTTTACTATATAGCTCAGAAAACTATGGGTTTCCCAGGTGGTGCCAATGTAGGAGACACAAGAGATGTGGGTTTGATCCCTGGGTCAGGAAGATCCCCCTGGAGAGGGAAATTGCAACCCACTCCAGTATTCTTGCCTGGAAAATCCCATGGACAGAGGAGCCTGGCAGGCTACAGTCCATGGGGTCCCAAAAGAGTTGTGCACGACTGAGCAACTAAGCATATACACACACAGGGAACTACATGCAATATCTTGTAATAACTTACAATGAAAAAGAACCTGAGAAAAAAAGCTGTGTGTAACTGAATCACTTTGCTGTATACCTGAAACTAACGCAATATTGTGAATCAACTATACTTCATTTAAAAAAAAAAAAAAAACTTGTCCTGTGCACCACCTATTGATTCCTATTTCCTCCCTGTGAACCTCTGGTAACCTTTATCTTTTTATTGGTCCTTTAGTTTTGCCTTCTCTAGAATGCTATACAGTTAGAATCATACAGTATGTAGCCTTCTGGCTTCCTCAACTCATTTTTTTACCTCAATAAATTTATTTAAAGGGGAAACTTTATATCATCATCAGGTAGATACTCAGATTCATTTACCATGAATAAAAGAAAACCATAGGGGATTCAATGGACATGAATTTGAGCAAACTCTGGGAGACATTGAAGGACAGGGAAGCCTGGCATGCTGCAGTCCAAGCGGTCGCAAAGAGTCGGACACAACTTAGTGACCGAACAACAACAAGAGCAGATTCAGCAAAAATGGCAGAGCAAGGATCTCATACAATCCTCTATTCCGTGAAAAGTCAAGACAAAAACTGGCAAAAAGTCAGAATCGACTTTTTCAGAACTCTGAAAATTAACCAGAGGCTGAAAGCAATCTGAAAAGCATTTATTCAAGGAAAATGGCTGATTCTCAGTGAGAACAGTGAGCTTTGTGGCATTTTAATTTGTACCCCATCCATCCCCTCCCGTTCAGCTTTGATATAGCCTTGGAAAACAACAGCCCGAGATCTTTCGATCATGGTGAAGACTAGCGGCCCAGTAACCACTGGAAGGGGTTGAACAAAGCCTCATTCCCACAGAAGTGTCAGTATTAAATGGTCCGGTGGATCCCTGGATGACTCTACATGCAGATCTGTCTTTGTTTTTGACTTTACTCTAACCTCGCTCAATATGAAAACCCTGGGCATTTATCAAAAACTATTAGAAGTAATTGATTAGCTTCCTGGGTGCCTGAGGTGGTGAATAACTCTTGGGGCAAACTATAGGCTAATCAAAAAGCTTAAAATAAAAACCTGGAGAATGAGATGTCCACAGGGATTTGAAAAGTTCTAACATATTTCTGAGAATCTAGAAAACCATGTGCATGTGCAGGTCAGGAAAGACTCCAAGCTCTCACCTCTGTTTGACCTTGAGGGTTTGCACAAACAGGAAGTGACGACTAAGGCAGAGTTGTCAACATCCTGGCCAAGTGCCAAAGAGGTGCCCCAACATACACACAGTTACCCAACAAAAACTGGGAGACTTCTTAGTTCCAAGGATAAGGCAGTCTCTGTCTAATAATAAACTTATCAGCAAGCTAACTGGGCAGAGACTTCGCTGGCCACATGTGGAAAAACAATATAATATACTATATTAATAGAATTAAAGGCAAAACCACTTGATCATCTCAACAGATGCTAGAAAAGAATCTGGCAAAATCCATAAATTTTTATGACAGAAACACTCAACAGACTAGGAGAGGCACTTCCTCCACCTGATAGACGGCACCTATGAAAAACTCAGTTAACATTGTACTTAATGGTGAAACGCTGGTTTTTCTCCCCAAGACCAGGAAGAAGACAAAGATAGATGTTTACTCTCACTGTTCCTACTCAGCATTGTACTAGAGGTTCTATCCAGTCAATTAAGCAAAAGGAAATAAAAGGCATCTAAAGAGAAAGGATAAAACCATCTCTATGGAAGAGGGCATGACCTTGGATACAGAAAATCCTAAGGAATCCACAAATAAACTATTAGAGTTAAAAAAACAAGTGCAGATAATTTACAGGATACAAGATCAATATACAAAAATCTACTCCTTTTGTACATATTAGAAATAATTCAAAAGTGAAATTAAGAATGCAATACCACTTATAATAGTATCAAATGAATGCAATGCTTAGGGATGAGAGAGTCATTTCCTAGGCAGGTTGATAAGGAGTCTAGGGGTCCCCAAAGAGAGAGGGGTCTGGAATTCTCAAGGAGGAAGAAAGGACAAACTTTTTTCTTTCTCCACATTCCTTAGGATTATATACCAATAATGTATCCTGCCTAAGGACAGTCTTTGGATTAAACCTTCTGTTATCTTAAAATGTTAATTATGGGAGTAGACCTGGTCTTTACAAGGATGTATCTTGCCTGAGGACAGTGTTATCTTAAAATGTAAATTATGGGAGTAGGTCTGATGAGGTCTTTACAACCTCCAGACATTCTTTGGATTCACTGGAGAGTATATAACTTCATTGTTAACACTAGCAAGGGGGTACTCTTTCTGCCCCCTTCTGATGCCTATGTCAGAAGCTTTCTCTATCTCCTTTATACTTTAATAAAACTTTACTACACAAAAGCTCTGAGCGATCAAGCCTCGTCTCTGGCCCCGGATTGAATTCTTCTCCTTCGGGGGCCAAGAATCCCGGTGTATTCGCGTGATTCAACAACAACCTTTCAGGGACAAATCTAAGAAAACAAGAGCAAGACATGTTGAGCAACAGGATTCCTTCTTCACTTATTTCTCCACCTTCCCTAAGTAGTAGTCCTTGTCTACAAGGCCCCAAGCAACTAGCCTCCTTGTCTCTGTTGGAGGGAAAAAAGGAGTGAAGGGCAGGTCCCATCCCCTTAAGGGTATAACCAGCACACAAGCCAAATCATCTCTCATTCCTATTGGCTAACACAGAGTCACATGGCCACACCCAGGAGCAAGGTCTTCTGGGAAATGTAGTCTTAGAGTGGCTGTGTAACCAGCCAGAATTCTGGTGATGAGAGAACAGATATTTGTGGGAGTGGGAACAAGTGGCTGCCCCTGACTCAATGTTCTCTGAGTGATTGAATAATGAGGGTTAATTAGGATGCAGTTGGTTTCCAGGCTGACTCAGAGGAAACCCTGCCTAGGCCAAGGAAATTGGAAAGAGCAGCTGGTTTGTATCTAGGCCATTAGTTGAAGGAATATAATGTTTGAATTCAGTTTCCTGCTAAAAATATGCATTAAGTAGCTAGATTGGTCTTAAAGTTAGAATGACAGTGGAAATAATAATGATACATATTGTGCTTACTATGTGTCAGCCCTCAACATCATCATAGGAGGAAAGTATAGAACCATATGTGTGTGCTCAGTCGTGTCTGACTCTTTGCAATCCCATGGACTATAGCCCATCAGGCTCCTCTGTCTATGGGATTTCCCAGGCAAGAATACTGGAGTGGGTTGCCTTTTCCTTCACCAAGGGATCTTCCCACCCTAGGGATTGAACCTGAGTTTCCTATGTCTCCTGCATTGGCAGGTAGATTCTTTACCACTGAGCCACCAGGGAAGCCCAGGAGGAAAATGCTGTCATTATTTCACATGCAAAGGAGGAGACTGAAGCTCAGACTTGGTCAAAGTCACTCTGTCCAATGGGTGGTAAAGTCCCAGTCAAACCCAGCACCAACTGGCTTCAGAGCCTGTGTTCTTGGCTACCTGATAAGGATCCAGGTCAGTGGCCAGCTAGTGATGCCAGAAATAGATGTCAACACCAAGGTAAAGGTCGGGCTTCTCCCAGAGCTGTTCTGGCTTCATCTCAACAGCCTCACACCCAGCTCTAAGCATCTCCATACAAGGGGAGCCATGCTTGGGTCTTGGGCTGTTTTCAAAGCCCATTTATGCCTGTCAAGTCTTCCAGGCCAGCTCTTGTTGAATGCTTTTGAAGGTTTCCAAGTTTTAGAAACAAAAGAGAATGAAAAGCCAAAGCTTGCCATCGGAGGCCACCCAGTCTCCTGACATTTGGCCACTCCTGACATCACCCCCTGCGGGGCCCCTCCTGGGGCAGCTCTTTTGGATTCTGCATGACTCATAGGACTCACCCGCCCATCGCATCACCAAATGGCTTGTTTGTCTGCTGAGGACAGGGCCTTCGGGCTGTCACTGGTGTTCCTGAAAGAAGACTTCCCAAGTTACAATAAGGGACAGGTTGGAAGTCAAAGTGTTAGTTGCTCAGCTGTGTCCAACTCTTTGCAACCCCATGGACTGTAGCCCACCAGGCTCCTTTGTCCATGGGATTCTCCAGGCAAGAATACTGGAGTGGGCTGCCATTTCCTTCTCCAGGGGATCTTCCCAACCCAAGGATTGAACCTGGGTATCCTGCATTGCAGGCAGATTCTTTACCATCTGAGCCTCCAGGAAAGCCCAGGGGATGGGTTCATAGGGCAGATTTGGGATTTGGAGCCCTGAGAGCATGCCATGTTAAACAGAAGGATAAAGGCACTGCACAGTGAGTAGGCAAGCATCCCCAGACCACCAGCACCATGAAGGGCTTCTTGTCTTAAGAGCAATTAGTTGGTTTTATTCAAGGATCAGGACCAAAGATGGAAGCAGAAATGCCCACAAGGATGTGTGACCACAGCGCTGCTCGGCCACTCATATCAGAAAGAAAGGAGGGGAGGGGAGAAATAGAAGAAAGAAGAGAGGGGTGGAGGGAGAGAAAAGGAGAAAACAGATGCCCTTGGGACCTGGGGAACAGGGATACCTGACAAGACACAACCCAAACCTCCCAGGAACCTGGCTCTAATACCCACTAACTCCACCCAGAGGCCGTCTAATCATCCGAAGGTGCCTGCGAGAAGGCACAAATTCACTAACACATCACACTTCTGCCCTGTGCCTGGAGGGCACAGATGGGAATGGCAGCCACAGCAGTAGCAGTAACAGCCAGCATTTATCGAGCACTTGTTCTGTGTCAGGCAATACTCTAAGCCCTTTCTCCATATCAAGCTCCTTAATTCTCCCCACAACTCCATGAGGGAGAGTGATATATCATCCCCATTCTATAGAGAGAGGAAAAACCCTGGATCTGGGCAGAACTTGCCAAGGGGGAACTGACTGAGGAACTGAACTAGGATTCCACCTGGACACTAGAGCCTTTGCTCTGGCCCAGTGGAGACCCTGCCTTGGCAATCCCAGCCTCCGGAAGCCCACAGCCCAGGGAGGATCCACTGGGAATTGGCCAAGCCCTCCAGGTAGCACAGAAAGTGCCATGGTGGACACACAGAGGAGGAGTGGCCAGTCACTGCCTGGAGAGGCAGGAAAGGAGCAGAAGCTGTGAGCTGCCATTGAGAGCTGTCTGGGAAGGGCACCCATGGGGGCTGGACTGAGAAGTGGGTTTGCTCCAGGGGAGGCATGGGGATCTTTGGGACAGGGTAACACTCTAGGCTCAGCTCCTGGACCACCTTCCAGGGAGACAATCTTCCTGAGGCTGCCTCAGGCCTCTGATTAAATAAGCCCAGGTCCCCCCAGGCTGAGGACTCCTAACACAGCCCAGCACCCATCCTGCGCATGTGTGATGACGGAGGGCAAGAAATGACGGGAGAGGCAGGTCTACAGCCTGGGGCTGCAATGAGAAAGTAGGCCCAGGAGGGAGAGGGCAGGGGCTCCAAGGGCTGGGCTAGCTCCAGGGAAACAGAGTGACCTCAAGCTGCCCATTCCAATTCTGGCTCTTCCTGGTGGAACTTTCCATTTCCTATGTTGACCTCATCCATGGGTGAAGCTGGTTATTCAAGCTTCTGTGATCAGGTCAGCCCCTTAGATCCACATGGTAGTGTCTGGCCTCACACTCACTGCAGATAATAAGAACAGTCATAATGAGGATGATGACCATTTATGAAGTACGCTGTGCCCTGCACTCTGTGGTTTGTGCATGACCTTGTTAAATCAATAGTGCATGTCCACTAAGTTGCTTCAGATGTGTCTGACTCTTTACTATCCCATGGACTGTAACCCACGAGGCTCCTCTGTCCATGGGATTCTCCAGGCAAGAATACTGGAATGGGTTGCCATGCCCTCCTCCAGATCAGATCAGATCAGATCAGTCGCTCAGTCGTGTCTGACTCTTTGTGACCCCATGAATCGCAGCACGCCAGGCTTCCCTGTCCATCACCAACTCCTGCAGTTCACTCAGACTCACATCCATCGAGTCAGTGATGCCATCCAGCCATCTCATCCTCTGTCGTCCCCTTCTCCTCCTGCCCCCAATCCCTCCCAGCATCAGAGTCTTTTCCAATGAGTCAACTCTTTGCATGAGGTGGCCAAAGTACTAGAGTTTCAGCTTTAGCATCATTCCTTCCAAAGAAATCCCAAGGCTGATCTCCTTCAGAATGGACTGGTTGGATCTCCTTGCAGTCCAAGGGACTCTCAAGAGTCTTCTCCAACACCACACTTCAAAGGCATCAATTCTTCAGCGCTCAGCCTTCTCCACAGTCCAACTCTCACATCCATACACGACCACAGGAAAAACCATAGCCTTGACTAGACGAACCTTTGTTGGCAAAGTAATGTCTTTGCTTTTGAATATGCTATGTTGGTCATACCTTTCCTTCCAAGGAGTAAGCGTCTTTTAATTTCATGGCTGCAGTCACCATCTGTAGTGATTTTGGAGCCCAGAAAAATAAAGTCTGACACTGTTTCCACTGTTTCTCCATCTATTTCTCATGAGAGGATCTTCTCAATCCAGAAACTGAACCCACGTCTCTTACGTCTCCTGCATTGGCAGGCGGGTTCTTTACCATTAGCGCCACCTGGGAAGCCCTAAACTATCAACAGGAATAACCACAAATAACAGTAACAGCAATCCAGCTGATACAATCCTAAGAGCCACTGCTAGGGGGCGCTCACTGTGCGCCAGACACCGTTTCATGGATCAGCTGGTTTAGCCTCCTGAGGCAAAGGCTCTTCCTCACCTCTCATTCTGGGAACCTGTCTGAGAGCGCACTGCTGGACAGAGACCAGCACTTAAGTCCAGTGACTTCAGTCGCCCTGAGGATGGTGATTCCAGGAGGAAAATGGATCCTTGTGTTACAGAAGACTTTTGTTTTTCTGTTGTTGTTCAGTTACTCAGTCGTGTCTGACTCTGAGACCCCGTGGACTGCGGCATGCCAGGCTTTCGTGTCCTCCACTATCTCCCGGAGTTTGCTCAAACTCATGTCTGTTGAGCCAGTGATGCCACCCAACCATCTCATCCTCTGTTATCCCCTTCTCTTCCTGCCCTCGGTCTTTCCCAGCATCAGCGTCTTTTCCAATGAGTTTGTTCTTCACATCAGGTGGCCAAAGTACTGGAGCTTCAGCTTCAGCATCAGTTCTTCCAATGAATATTCAGTGTTGATTTCCTTTAAGAATGACTACTTTGATCTCCCTGCTGTCCAGGGGACTCTCAAGAGTCTTCTCTAGCACCACAGTTTGAAGGCATCAATTCTTTGGCGCTCAGCCTTTTCTATGGTCCAACTCTCACATCCCTATATGACTCCTGGAAAACCCATAGATTTGACTTTACAGACCTTTGTAGACAAAGTGACGTCTTTGTTTTTTAATACACTGTCTAGGTTTGTAATAGCTTTCCTTCCAAAAAGCAAGAGCAAGGTGAATGAAAGATGGGTTTCATGATTCAGTGACAGTGACCTCATCCCCTCTTGGGACCAAGTGACCCTAGTAACACAAAGGCCCTTGGAAATAACAGGAAAGGACGGGCACCAGAAGTCAGAAAGAGTCCTTTTGTGTAGTTAAATATCCTTCAACTAACATCTCTGAGAAGCTCCTTCTCTTAGACAGCTGCCATGGATTTCAGGGAAGATGGTAGGGTGAACTCAGACTTCAGTACACCCGTCGCTCCAAACCCACAGCTTTGATGGACTCTACAGAAACACAGGAAACCAGAGCCCCAGATTCAGCCATTCCTGGTGTAAGGAAAGTAGACTTACCCTCTCATCACAGACAGCTTAGAACCAGACTTCTATGCAAAGCACCTGTTTTCAGGCATTGGGTAACACACATTCTGGCATCTGGGTCCTTCCCCCACAGGTTCTGAGGTCATGGTCCAGGATTCCTGAGGTTTGAAAACTTCTTGAGTGATTCTCAAGACCCTCCCCCAACACATCAGATAGACTGGCTTTCTCAGGCTTGTCATTTTGTGACCACCGTCCCCAAGGAGAATTCAGGAGGCAGTGAAAACCCACACAGATTTTGAACCTGCAAGATCACTTTTCACTTATTTATTTATTTTATTTTTGGCTGTTCTGGATCTTCATTGCTGTGCAGGCTTTTCTCTGGTTGAGGTGAGCGGGGCTACTCTCGAGTTGCAGAGCGTGGGCTTTTCACTGCAGTAGTTTCTCTTGTGGGCTGTCGGTGCCCGGGCTTCAGTCATTGCAGCAAATGGGCTCAGTAGTTGCAGCTCATGGGCTCTAGAGCACAGGCTCAGTAGTAGTGGCTCACAGGTTTAGTTGCTCTGTGGCATGTTGGATCTTCTGAGACCAGGGATCGAACCCGTGTCTCCTGCACTGGCAGGCGGATTCTTCACCACTGAGCCACCAGGGAAACCCCAGGATCACTTTTTAAAAGCACATCATAACGCCCTGATTTATCTTTTGTAGAAACTCAATTCCAGGCACTGAGTCAAGACCCATGTGCCCAGTGTCAACACTGGTCACCACCCACTGCCAAATCACATGTATCTGTGAAGAGATCATTCCACATGACCTGACATCAATGACTCTGCTTCTTCTAAGTGGCTTTTGTTCTGCTGTTTCCTTTTTAATTGTCCTGTTACTTTTCCTTGGGATGAACTTTTATAAAATATAAGAAACTGGAAGAAGCATAAATCTTAGGCAAATGTAACTATAGATGTAATTCTTCAACAGAGTCTGAAATTTTGGCAAATCATTTGGGGAAGGGAACAGGACATAAATCCCAAGTAAATGGACTTGCATATGTAATTTTTCAGCACAGCATGATAAACACGGCTGCCTCTGAGTTTTCTGACGAGGGGAAAAATTATGAGGATTCTTAACAGACTACTGGTGCAGTAGCACCAGTGAGGAGACCAGAGCAATGGATGGGAGCAGGACCCAGCACTGCAGCAAGTCTGCCTCAAGACTTTCCCAGGCCCACCCTAGCATCCAAACGTTTATTTGTCAGGTGGACCTCTTTATTTTACCTGACAGCCCTACTCATAGCCTCCCCAAATAGATTAAATCCCCTGACCAGTCTCCACTGAGAATAAACGTAAGACAGGTGTACTGTTCTGATCACTACTTTCCACAAAACTCTTGCGAGTCTCCTTTCCCTATCTGAAACAGAGACCACTGGCTTTCCCCCAAAACCAAACTTTACTTTTTCTTTAATAACAGAATCCCCTTGCCTACTGCCATTCAGCTGAAAGACTATGCTCCTGAACATTCCTTAAATTAATAGTTAAGTTCATAAATACTGGCCAATAAAATATAAGAGTGTTGTGGGGTATACCTGTGAATACTACCTGAAAGAGAATCTTCCCTCCTTCCATCCTACCTCTTAGAACATTGCTGTGATGACTGGAGCATTAGCAGCCACACTGGACCATCAGGACAAGGTCACAGTCTAAGGATGATGGAGTAGAAACCTGGTAACTTCATGGAGCAGAGCTACGACATCAGCCATGGATTCCCATCTCTAGATATCTTTTAGAAGAAAGAAAAATCAACTTCTGTCTTCTTTTAGCCAGTGTTCTTTGTGGGTGCCAAACCAGAACACAGGCTTCCCCGGTAGTTCAGCTGGTAAAGAATCTGCCTGCAGTGCAGGAGACCCCAGTTGGATTCCTGGATCAGGACGATCCCCTGGAGAAGTGTTAGGCTACCCACTCCAGTAGTCTTGGGCTTCCCTGGTGGCTCAGACAGTAAAGAATCTGCCTGCAATGTGGCAGGGCCTGGGTTTGATCTCTGGGTTGGGAAGATCCCCTGGAGGAAGACATGACAATCCACTCCAGTATTCTTGCCTGGAGAATCCCATGGACAAAGAAGCCTGGCAGGCTACAGTCCTCAGGGTCACAAAGAGTCGGACACAACTGAGCAACTAAGCACAGCACAGCACAGCACGAACCAGAATGCATGCAAACCAGAAGTGAAGTGAAGTCACTCAGTCGTGTCAGACTGCAACCCCATGGACTGTAGCCTATCAGGCTCCTCCGTCCATGGGATTTTCCAGGCAAGAGTGCTGGAGTGGATTGCCATTTCCTTCTCCAGGGGATCTTCCCCACCCAAGGATCGAACCCAGGTCTCCCGCATTGCAGGCAGACACTTTACCATCTGAGCCCTGTAATAACACCTCAAGCAAATCCCATTTCTTTCCAGTCACAGTTAGGGAAGTCCAGTTTAAAAGTCCAATCTCATGTTCAATTTGAAGCTTATCTCCTCCCTTCTACCAGGCTGGGTGGAGTTTGAGGCCCCCAAGACATGGGGACACGGAGGATAAGACAAGCTATAAGTAACTGTTAGGAAAGGAGGCCAGGGTAGCAGAGGATGCTGGCCCAAGGAGAGGATTCATTCTGATGGAGGATCCCAGACAACTTCCAGGAGATCATCGCACCTGAGAAGCGGGGGCATGATTCCAAAGGACAGACACCTTCTGGGGTGGGGGCTGAGCCCCTAGGGGAGTGTGAGGAGTCACCAAGGCATAAGCATACAGACAGGCTTGGAGTTCGGGAACACAGAGTGGACTAAGAGTTCCCCCCACTCCCTGTCCAGGGCAGACAGCAGGGCTGCTGACACACACCCTTGGTCTCTGAGCAGGACCCTCCCACCCATGGATGCCAAGAGGGCTCTTTGCCAGCTCCACTAAGCTCCTCTCCCTTTACTCTTCTCGGAGAAAGCGAGTCCCTGCATCCTTCCTTCCAGTGAGTCTTTTCTGACTCCATTTCTGATGGCTATCTGCTCACTCCCAGCCTCCCTGATCTGCAAATCTGAATTAAATCTTTACCCAGCCTCAAGGGATTCAGCCCCCAAATCTAAGATTTACTTTGTGATATTAAAGTAGGGTGGCCCAGGAGACACCCCCATTCTCAGCAGACCACCCCCTCCCCTCCCCAGACACACGGGGTGGCATTTTTCCTTTACTTAGCCCCAAAAGCCCCCGTTACAGCTGATCAGACTGGAATGGACACCTGCCCATGGCTAGATGAATCAGAATCTCTCTTAGCTATGTGGAACTGGGACTCAAGACTCCAGCATGGAGCTTTGCCCAGTGGGAAAGCCCTAACACTTCTGGTAGATTTCACTTTGGAGGTTGACCTCTGCTGCTTGCAAACCTGAGGACCGTGGAAAGTAACACTGGAGCCACGAGTGAGTTTCTAAGCCTCTTAATGCCTTAATATCTCTGTCAGGGGAACGGGAAGGGCAGAGGCCAGGGCTATTCCTGCAGCATTTACTGAAGCCCTACTGCACGTTCAGCCAGGCAACCTCTGCTTCCTGAGGGGCTGGGAGCACTTTGAAAGCATCCTCAGCATGGTTAGGAATGCGAGGCTGCATGTGTGCACGGCTTTAATATTATCGCTCATCATTGCTTCTCTGGAGAGCCATCGAATCGCTGGCATGCAGGGACCCTTGGAGTCAGTTTCATTAGAGAAAGAGTCAACTTCATTCCAGCCCCACAAAGAGGCTCTGAATCAAACAGCCGCCTTTTCCCTCCAGAGCATCTTCAGGCTGACCCTCGGGTGCCTTTCTGTCAGGGGAAAGATTGGACCACCCGGCAGTTATCGACAGAGATGGCAGGCGGACATTGATTGGGAATATGGAACGAGTCTCTTTCATTTCCAAGTGCCAGCTGCGAGCGAGTGATGGACGGGTCTGAGTGAAATTCTGTGTCCCTCAGAGCTGGGTGATATGGAGAAGTCGGCGAGTGGGTCTGCCTGTCTGCACAGTCCAGGGACATAGTCAGTCGCAGCAAGTTGCTGACCTTTATAAGGATAAAAATAATAACACAACCCAGCAGCAGCCCCTGACTGATGGGCTGGCGATAGTGAAAATGTAAAAGCCTAAATGACTTCAGAGGAGGAGCTGTCTGCTTTCTCCAGCACAAATGTTCCATCCCACTTGGTGTTCCTGCTGCCCCCTCCCTGAAAGCACTTCTACCCCCAGAAGGTCTCAAAACTGGTCTCCTCGGCTCCTAATTCTTCCCACTCTGGTCCAGCCCAGAGCACTTGTGAGGGAAGAGCAGGGCCTAAGAACAGAATTGGGGTGCTCACACCAGAAGGAAGGGGAACAGGCCTATCTCAGCTCCAGGGCACCGTCACCTCTGACCTCTGTCTGGTTTCCAAGGTCCTCCCTGACCACCCACTCTCAGCACCACACCACAGTGGGTGTCCACTGGACTTTCCAGAAAGGCTCTGGAGAGTTTCTGTCGCCGGTGGCTTCTGCAAGGCTCATGAGCCACAGTTCCCCTCTCCAGGACACAGCTCACTGGGTGCTTGCTCTGTTTGGCTCATGCAAAACTGCTCTCCAGCCCTCCTGGGTGCACAGACACCCTATCAGGGGCAGATCCCTCCATTAAGGAGATCAAAAGTCCCTTAGCAGTCAGACTCCCCTGACAGTGAGAAGAGATTTGGGAATTGGGTCAATGGCAGCCCACCTCTGGCTCCACCAACCTCTCTGCTGGGGATGGGGGAGGCGAGGCTGGGGGATGGATGCTGAGGGATGGGCAGACAGCAGTCAGATTTATGATCAATGAAGTACATCTGTCCACCGATTTGTCTGCTTGGTTTTCAGCATTTCATCTATTCTTCATTTCCAACTCCTCTTATGGGGATATTTTCACTCACATAGTGGATTGAACTTGAAGCCTCCTGGCTGCACTGGACTGTGAGCATCAGCAGGCAGGGCTGCTCTGCTTCTGTTTAGCACTGTCCCTGCAAGAGCCCAATAAACACTGAACAAATGAAGGAATGGACGAGCGAATGAGCTACTTTGTTCTTCCTCATGTTCTCTGTTAGGAGAGAGTCTCCTGGAGAGCAGACACAGGCCGGGAAACTGAGACATCGCAGTGCTGCAGCTACTTTGCCAAGTGATTCTGGAGGTGCTGGGTTGGAAAGGGGGCACTTTCCAAAGGGATCTCATTGGAAAAGGCCTTCATGGAACAAATGTTCACTTCACCCCTGAGAAATCGGCACTGCTCCTGGGTTTCCTGTGCATTTTCCTAGATGGCACAGGGGTAAAGAATCCGCCTGCCAATGCAGGAGATGCAGGTTTGATCCTTGAGCTGGGAAGATCCCCTGGAGAAAGAAATGGCAACCCACTCCAGTATTCTTGCCTGGGAAATCCCATGGACAAGGGGGCCTGTTGGGCTACAGTTCATGGTGTCGCAGAGTCAGACATGACTTAGCAACCAACCAACAATATCCCACATGAGGCAAAACTTCTCCCCCCACAACCCACCTCCACTGCCACCACCCTAGCCCAGACCACTGTCCCCACTGTCCCCTCACCTGGCCTCCCTGCTTCTCCCCTCAATACCACTGCCCATTCTCCTGACAGCAGAAGTGATGCTTTTAAAACGGGAACCTGAGCCTGTCTCCAGACAGACCCCAAACCTTTAGAGGCTTCTCATCCCATGTAGGACAAGATGCAGGATCCTTCCTCTCCTGGGCCTGATGCTCACCCCTGTGATCTGTCCCCAGCCTGGCAGTTCTCACTGCTCAGCCCCCTTCCCCTCACCAACTCTGCTCTCTCAACAAGGGCTCTTGCACCTGAGGTGCCCTTTGTCTGGATTGCTCTTCCCCCAGATAGTCCCAAGGTACTCTCCCTTGCTTTCTTCCATCCCTACTCAAATGCAGCCTCCTCCAAGCAGTCTTCCTTGATTGCTCAGGTAAAAACAACTGCGTGACCAACAGACTCTCCACTCACTTGCCTTCCTTTATAGCACCTCTCCCAACTAACAGCTCATCACACGGTATGTATTTGCTTATAGTCTATTTGTTAATATCTCTGTTATTTAAAAGAGGGCTTTGTGAGTACAGAAACCATGTCAGTCTACCTCACCACTAAATCCCACTGTGGCACATAATAGCATGTGATCCATGGCTGTTGACAAAATTAATTCCCATTTTAGCAATGATGTGAACTGAGATGTGGAAAGATGAAATACCACCAGAAGACAAGGGTACACCCTGGTCCCACCCTCTACCTGCTGGGCTCAGATTATCTCCAAGTTAAGATGATGGTGGCCACCATGGCAGGCTTGGGACCCTGGAAATATGCCCACAAGACCTCAGTCTCTCAAGACTTTGCTCAGAGAATGACTTCACCATGTGCTTTGTATCAGCAGCAGTGGAGAAAGAGTAGCCTCAGCTTCTGCGATCACTGGGGCAGTTCTGCAAACTAGATGATTACCAAATACCAGTATTTAATGAGACTTGACCTCCAGGTTGCCCTTCCTCATCCACAGCCATTAAATACAATCCTGCAGCTGAAATTCCAACTCAGCCAAGTCTTGTGTGGAAAGAGGGAGATTTCAAATCCACTCAAGATTCCAACTAACTGTCTTTTTCACTCTGAATAGCAGATTAAAAAAAAAAAAAAAAGCAGACAGAGATTATGCCAATACTTCCCAAAAGTCCCGCGGGGCATTGTGGTGGGTTAAATGGTATCCTCCGCAAATGCATATCTGCCAGAACCTCAGAAGGAGACTTGATTTGGAAATAGGGTGAGCTGCCAGCAGTTTGCACAGTGTCTGGCACACAGAATGCACTGGATAAATACTTCGAGTTTATGAATAAGTGAGTGTCAAGGCTAAACTCTTCAAAAGTGGGTGTTCATGCTTTCTAAACGTGGTATTCCCAAATTCTTCAGCCCCAACCCTGAGGTGAACAATGTCTCTCTGAGACAAGCCAGGGCCAGGGTGGTAGCTCAAAATGGCAAACCCTCATCAGGAATTCCACTCCTTCAACAGGACTGCACTTTATCTCCTCAAACAGAATGAATTGATCTCGATGTCAATCAGGACGGAGTTCGCCTCCAACTAACTCACATAACAGATTAGAGAGCTGATCAAATGCTCTGTTAACATGGCACTTTAATAACAATATCACTTAGATCTCCAACTGCTTAATTAGATTTCACTCATCGCCATCAGTCGCCTCATTTGAACGCTCGTTTATAATTTATGATCTTTATGCATTTGGTTGTTCATTTGTAAAATGGGAGAAAACAATCACCAGAGGAAAAAAAAGAAACCTTGAGAAGAAACAGATTTGACTTTCCTCAAGGGCTGAGGGGCCTCCAAGAGTGAGGCATGATGCCCAGGGAAGAGCCTCCTCAGCATCTTTGGCCCCCTAGGTTGGAGGTCCTGCAGTTCCCCTGGAAGTAGCCCCAGTTCTAAGTCTTGAGGTTGGCCCACTCCTCCAGCTTCAGAAGGAATCCTATGGCACAGGCTCCACCCACCAGCTTGTCTGACTCCAGTCTGCCTATCAGTTGGTTCAGGAATGGGCACATGACCCAACTCCATCCAATGAGTGAGTCCTGGGATATTTGCTGCAACTATTGTAAAAGATACACCCCTCCCCTCCTTGTTGGACCATTAGTCTGCTGCTCTCTCCCTCCCAAGGTGGGTGAGGGCTGGGGGGTGGGGGGAGGGGGTGGAGAATGATACCAACGCAAAGACAAGCAGGAGAGGGAAGTGGGGAGGACAGATTCCTGGCAACGTTTCTGAGCACTTCTGAGCACCTGGATTCAGCCCTGCCTGGACCACCCCCTGAATATTTTCATTTTGTGAGTCAGAATGTTCCCTGGTTTCCTTCAGCTTATTTGAGTTTCTTTCACCTGCAATGAAAGATGCTCAGTTGATTGAGTATCGAAGATAATCCCTATGAGAAAAGCTTAGTCATTGTCTTCTACAAACCCAATCAGCCACCAGGTCCCATTCATGAAAAAAAAAAAAAAAAAGTGAAAAGTGCTATTGTGGGGGGAAAAAAAAAAAAGCTGCCATTTTGAATTCATAGAGCAGACAAGTTATCTTAGTGAGGTTTTCCCTAAGTTACCATCCAGAATTTCAACATCATCCCCATCCCCAAAACATAAC
The DNA here is from genome assembly GCF_027580195.1 of Bos mutus. Lineage (NCBI taxonomy): Eukaryota > Metazoa > Chordata > Mammalia > Artiodactyla > Bovidae > Bos > Bos mutus. The sequence continues at coordinate 42,742,717 of NC_091629.1, read as the reverse complement.
ATGCCCCCATCCTACTTTAATTTTCCCCATCGTACTTATGATCTAACATACTATTTTCTTTGTCTTCTTTATTTATCATCTATCTTCCTCATCAGAATGTCTGCTCCACGAATGACAGGGATTTTTCTATGTTTTGTTCACTGGTATAGTTCTCCAATTAGTGGGAGCTGGTACACAGTAGTCATTCGATAAATTATCATTGTATTTCAAACACAGTGAATTAATCTGCTGTAGGAATTACATTCAGCTACTAATAAGACATGGAAAGCAAGCAATTTATGGGATGTTGTGTCTCTTATACATTAAAAAAAAAAAAAAAATCCCAAAGCAGTTGGGCCAGGGCTGGTGTGGCAACCATACATTGTCCCCTGGGATCCAGGAACCTTCTCTCTCCTTATGTCCCTCTGTCCTCATGAAAAGCTTTCTTCCTTAAGGTCATCTCATGATCCAAGGTGGCTGCTGGTGCTCCAGCCACATTATCTGCAGTCCAGGCAGGAAAAAAGGAGAGATCCTGCTAATGCACCTTCCCAGAAGAACAACCAAACAACTTCTAGCTACTTTTCACTGGTCACTGTGGCTGCAAAACAGGTTGGGAAATGTAGTCCTTTATACAGGCATGTCGCCATCCACAATAAAATCTGTTATTTTACTAAAGAAGGAGCATGAAGATGCATCTTGGGGAGGCAACTAACAATCTCTGTGGGAAGAGGCCCAATTGGAAGCCACATAAACAAGTAAATGATGGTACATTCATACAATAGGAAATTATGCAGCCATTAACAATCCAGATTTTAGGAAAATTCTTACTAATGTGAGAAAGTGTCTATGATACAATGTCACATGAGGAAAAATGGAATTTAAAACTACCCAAAGATCTCCATTTTTATAAACACACTTCCCAACTGCACACACACATACACATATACACACGCATGTATACAGGACAACGATGTCAAAGACTTATACCACAATTTTCATAACATTTTTTCTAATGAGAGCAATTACAGATGGCTTTCATTTTCTTTTTTAGGCTTTATTTTATTTTTCAGATATTTTCAATAAATAGATGCTGCTTCATGGTGAAAATGGGCTTCCCAGGTGGGTAAACAATCCTCCTGCCAATTCAGGAGACATCAGAGAGGCAGATTTGATCCCTGGGTTAGGAAGATCCCTGGAGGAGGGCATGGAAACCCACTCCAGTATCCTTGCCTGGAGAATCTCATGGACAGAGGAGCCTGGCAGGCTACAGACCATAGGGTCACAAAGAATCAGACATAACTGAAGCAACTTAGCACACACGCATGATGAAAATAGACAAATCATTCCAATATTAAATAAAAAGTAGAAGTGAGTGGAATCCCCACTCATGGCTTGGTTTGGTGCCATATCAATATGTGGCAAAGCCTAGTCAAGAAAGAAAAGAGAGAGTAGAACTGGGAAAGGAAAAAAGAAGGGAAGAAAAGCAGAGAGGAGAGGGGTGGTAAGTGGGGCGGTGAGACAGAAACAGTTAAGAAGGGGGAGGGAAGCAGCAGGGAGGACAGCTGGGAAGGGGAGGGAAGGAGAGATGGAAGGGAAGAGAGGAAGACAAAGACTCCCGTGATGCTGCACTTTTTGCTGGGAAAGACTCCAAAAGGAGCATTGGAGTTAATGTTTCCTCCACAAACTTCCAAAGACCCTGGCCCAGCCCCCACCCCTGCCAAACATCAAACCCCATTCCCTCAAGGGCAAGCTTGAAGGAGGCCCCTGGGTGTTTTCTTTGATCAAGTGAACCCTGCAGGAAACTCCACAGCTGGCACTGACTCACTCCCTCTCCCCTCCCTGTTCCTGCCCCTGAGCCCCTGGTGCTCATTTTTGGCTGGTTTCTATGAACCCTGCAGCTGTCTCAACTCAAAAACCTCCCCAAACTCCACTCCATGCTGGAGCTTGGACTGGGGTAGCCCAGGGTAAGAAAGCGGCTGGAGATGGGGTTCATCTCTAGCCAGTTATGCCCTAAGAGATTGAAATCAAAACTGATAAATAGTGTGGTTCGCCAGCCTTTCCAGACATCCTGCTTGGAACAGAGTCAGACCTCTGAAAAGTTCATGGGAAATCCTGGGAGCAAATGCTTATTCAGCAACCACAAGCTGTATCTTGGGTCTGAGTCCCAAAAAACAAAGATGTAAGTTTCTTTTAAGAGGCTCTCCTCCCCTTGACCAGCAAGTACCCCCTCCCACACACAGGGGCCTCCAAAAACAATCCTAAAACAGTACTTGAAATTTAAATCGCATTCTCAAAACTTGTGCAGTCAAAGCACAGACCCAGTGCCCCCAAAGAGCTTATAGGCAATGCCAAGTATGTTACCACCCGCCTGTCCCTCTTATTGCTTCCAGCCACCAAGAGACACAAGAGTGTAACCAAACCTGGCCTGCTAGCCATTAGGAACACCTGGTCACAGAGCATCTGTATGTGGATCGTGCAACTGGGGACTGAATTTTTTAATTTTATTCAGTTTAATAAACATGAATGTTAAAACTATACAGTAAAAATTATTTTTCTAACAGACAACTTAATTGTTCTATAGAACTACTGTACTCATTTCCTATTGCAGCCATGATAAGTTACTAGAAATTTTCTAGCTTGAAACAATACAATTGTTATTCTCTTACTCTTCTGGACCTCAGAAGTCTGAAATGGGTCTTACAGGCTAAAATCAAAATGTCTGCAGAGCTGAATTTCTTACTGAAGGAAGAATCTCTCTCTGGGGGAGAATCCGTTTCCTTTCAGCTTCAAATTGTTCAATTGCTAAATTGAGTCTGACTCTTTGCGACCCCATGGACTGCAGCATGCCAGGCTTCCCTATCCTTCACTATCTCCTGGAGTTTGCTCCAACTCTTGTTCATTGAGTACAACCATCTAACAATCTCGTCCTCTCTCTCCCCCTTCTCCTCTTGCCCTCAATCTTTTCCAACATCAAGATCTTTTCCAATGTATGGGCTCTACGCATCAGGTGGTCCAGCTTCTAGAGGCATCTGCGTTCCTTGGTTCATGGTCCCTTTCTTCCATCTTCAAAGGCAGTATCGTTGAGTCTGACTAGTCTTCCATGTTACAGCTCCCTCTAAGTACTATTGAAAAAGATTGTCTGCTTTTAAGGATTATCATGATTTCATTGGGCCCACCATGATAATCCAGGATTGTTGTTACTTAGTCACTAAATTGTGTCCAGCTCCTTGCACCCCATGGCCTATAACCCAAGAGGCTCCTCTATCCATGGGATTTCCCAGGCAAGAATACCGGAATGGGTTGCATTTCCTTCGCCAGGTGATCTTCCCAACAAAGGGATCAAACCTGGGACACCTGCATTGGTAGGCGGATTCTGGGCCACCAGGGAGGCCCAGGATAATCCAGGATAATCTCCTCATTTCAAGACCACCCAATTAATTCTATCTGCATCCTTAATTATCTTTGCCATGTAGGGTGACATATTCACAGGTTCCAGGGCTTAGGATGTGGACATCTGGGACATCGTTATTCAGTTAACCACACTGCAGTTCACACCTTTCCACCCTGCCAGCCACCACTGTAGTATTGCTGTGTATGTGCTGAGTGAGCACACTGCTTCTAGTATTAGGCGCAAACATAACCTGGTTGGTATGAGTGGACTGATCCAGTTGGGGTGATTATTTCCTGTGCACTCATGTAGCATTTTTTTCAGTCTTAGGTGTATTTATTTTCAGTCTTAGCCTGAGAGTACAAGTTATTATGATATCTATACAATGAAATTGAAATTATTATTTTAATATAATTATTTTTCAAGTTTAAAAAATTATGGAAAGACTTTTAGATTTCATAAATGTAGGAATTTTACTGATGCAAAATTGAGTAGGGGCTTCCCTGGTGGCTTAGTGGTAAAGAATCCGCCTGCCAATTCAGGAGGTTCCATCCCTGGGTTGGGAAGATCTCCTGAAGAAGGAAATGGCAATCCACTCCAGTATTCTTGCCTGGAAAAATCCCATGGACAGAGGAGCCTAGTGGGTTACAGTCCATGGGGTCTCAAAAGAGTGGGACACGACTTAGCAACTAAACAACAAACAAAAATCAAGTAGACACGCAGAACAGTAAAGGAAACCTGAAACATCACAAATTTCACAAGGAAACAATTGCCATTTGTTTCAGCAGGAAAAAATTTAAAGCTTTTTATTTGCTTGGTAAAAGATAATAAAATGAACAATAATAACATATACTTCTATCAAATACATAATGAATTTGAAAAGATATTTCCTTCAACCATCAACAAAGAATCAACAAAATAAGTCAATGAGAATCAGGATGAAATATCCAATAAAAAATTTTAATGAGTTTTAGTAAGAGCTGAGCCTGTAACTCTGGCCAGCTATAAAATAACTCAAATTCTCACAGAGCAAAGAGGAATCATTTTTAGATGGAGAGTTTTTAACGATAACATCAGTTATAAAAAGTTTATTAGAATATAAGGAAAAGATTTAAAAAGACATTTCACAAACAGTATAAAATTTTCAATTAAGCCAGCAAACCACTGACTGTTAAGAATTCAAAACCTCTCTAAAAATGCCAAAAGACTGGAAATCCTAGTTAATGCAATAAGAGAAAAAGAGGAATCAAAGGGTATGCAGTTTGGGAAAAAAAGAATTGTCTTTGTCCACAGATGACATGATCATCTATGTCAAAAATCTGAAATAATTAAATAAAAGAAATCTGAAAGTAAGAATCAATTACAGCAAGGCTACAGAATACAAGGTTAACATACCAAAGTCAACTCCTTTCCCATGTATCAGTAATGAACATGTGGAATTTGAAATTAAAAACACAGTTCTATATACACTCACTCACATCCCCCTAATAAAATACCTAGGTATAAACTTGATAAAATATGTATAAAACCTATCAAGGAAAATGACAAAATTCTGATGTACAAAATCAAACAAGAACTAAGTAGAGAGGCATTCCATATTGATGGTTAAGAAAATTCAATATTGTCAAGATGTGAGTTCCTTCCAACTTGAGCTATAGATTCAATACAATCCTAATTAAAATCCTAGCAACTTATTGACCTTTTGTGATTATTTACAAACTGATTCTAAAGTTTATAGAGTAAAAGACCCAGAATAGCCAACATATTATCGAAGGAGAATAAAGTTGGAAGACTAGCACTACCTGATTTCAAGACATACTATAGAGCTACAGTAATCAAGATAGTGATATTGGAAAAAGAATAGAAAAACAGATCAATGGAACAAACTAGAGAGCCCAGAAACAGACCCACATAAGTACAGTCAACTGATCTTTGATAAAATAACAAAAGCCATAGCATGAAGCAAAGATAGAACTCAACAAACAGTATTGAAACTACCAGACATCCACATTAAAAAAAAAGGAATCTAGACACAGATCTTACACTCTTCACAAAAATTAACTCAAAATAGATCATAGACCCAAACTTAAATGCAAAACTATAAAACTACCTGGAAGATAATGTAGAACACCCAGAGGACCTTGGGTATGGATATGACTTTTTAGATACAATATCAAATGCACATTACATGAAAAAAGTAACCAATAAGCTAGACTTCATTAAAAATTTAAAACTTTTGTGGATTTCCCTGGTGGTACAGTGGGTAAGAATCTGCCTGCCAATGCAGGGGACATAGGATCGATCCCAGCTGTCTAGGATTGTTGTAGATTTCCTTCCAAGGAGCAATGTATACCTGTCATGCTGCTGCTGCTGCTGCTAAGTCGCTTCAGTCGTGTCCGACTCTGTGCAGCCCCATAGACAGCAGCCCACCAGGCTCCCCCGTCCCTGGGATTCTCCAGGCAAGAACACTGGAGTGGGTTGCCATTTCTTTCTCCAGTGCATTACATGAAAGTGAAAAGTGAGAGTGAAGTCACTCAGTCGTGTCCGACTCTTAGTGACCCCATGGACTGCAGCCTACCAGGCTCCTCCATCCATGAGATTTTCCAGGCAAGAGTACTGGAGTGGGTTGCCATTGCCTTCTCCATCATCAGTTCAGTTCAGTTCAGTCACTCAGTCATGTCCGACTCTTTGCAATCCCATGAACTGCAGCACGCCAGGCCTCCCTGTCCATCACCAACTCCCGGAGTTCACTCAGACTCACGTCCATCGAGTCAGTGATGCCATCCAGCCATTTCATCCTCTATCATCCCCTTCTCCTCCTGCCCCCAATCCCTCCCAGCATCAGAGTCTTTTCCAATGAGTCAGCTCTTCGCATGAGGTGGCCAAAGTACTGGAGTTTCAGCTTTAGCATCATTCCTTCCAAAGAAATCCCAGGGCTGATCTCTTTTAGGATGGACTGGTTGGATCTCCTTGCAGTCCAAGGGACCCTTAAGAGTCTTCTCCAACACCATAGTTCAAAAGCATCAATTCTTCGGTGCTCAGCTTTCTTCACAGTCCAACTCTCACATCCATACATGACCACTGGAAAAACCATAGCCTTGACTAGTCAGACATTTGTTGACAAAGTAATGTCTCTGCTTTTGAATATGCTATCTAGGTTGGTCATAACTTTCCTTCCAAGGAGTAAGCGTCCTTTAATTTCATGGCTGCAATCACCATCTGCAGTGATTTTGGAGCCCAAAAAGATAAAGTCTGACACTGTTTCCACTGTTTCCCCATCTATTTGCCATGAAGTGATGGGACCAGATGCCATGATCTTAGTTTTCTGGATGTTGAGCTTTAAGCCAACTTTTTCACTCTCCTCTTTCACTTTCATCAAGAGGCTTTTTAGTTCCTCTTCACTTTCTGCCATAAGGGTGGTGTCATCTGCATATCTGAGGTTATTGATATTTCTCCTGGCAATCTTAATTCCAGCTTGTGCTTCTTCCAGCCCAGCATTTCTCATGATGTACTCTGCATAGAAGTTAAATAAGCATGATGACAATATACAGCCTTGACGTACTCCTTTTCCTGTTTGGAACCAGTCTGTTGTCCCATGTCCAGTTCTAACTGTTGCTTCCTGACCTGCATACAGGTTTCTCAAGAGGCAGGTCAGGTGGTCTGGTATTCCCATCTCTTTCAGAATTTTCCACAGTTTATTGTGATCCACACAGTCAAAGGCTTTGGCATAGTCAATAAAGCAGAAATAGATGTTTTTCTGGAACTCTCTTGCTTTTTCGATGATCCAGCGGATGTTGGCAATTTGATCTCTGGTTCCTCTGCCTTTTCTAAAACCAGCTTGAACATTTGGAAGTTCACGGTTCATGTATTGCTGAAGCCTGGCTTGGAGAATTTTGAGCATTACTTTACTAGCGTGTGAGATGAGTGCAATTGTGCGGTAGTTTGAGCATTCTTTGGCATTGCCTTTCTTTGGGATTGGAATGCAAACTGACCTTTTCCAGTCCTGTGGCCACTGCTGAGTTTTCCAAATTTGCTGGCATATTGAGTGCAGCACTTTCACAGCATCATCTTTCAGGATTTGAAAGAGCTCAACTGGAATTCCATCACCTCCACTAGCTTTGTTCATAGTGATGCTTTCTAAGGCCCACTTGACTTCACATTCCAGGATGTCTGGCTCTAGGTGAGTGATCACACCATCGTGATTATCTGGGTCATGAAGATCTTTTTTGTACAGTTCTTCTGTGTATTCCTGCCACCTCTTCTTAATACCTTCTGCTTCTGTTAGGTCCATACCATTTCTGTCCTTTATCGAGCCCATCTTTGCATGAAATGTTCCCTTGGTATTGCTAATTTTCTTGAAGAGATCTCTAGTCTTTCCCATTCTGTTGTTTTCCTCTATTTCTTTGCATTGATCACTGAGGAAGGCTTTCTTATCTCTTCTTGATATTCTTTGGAACTCTGCATTCAGAGGCTTATATCTTTCCTTTTCTCCTTTGCTTTTCACTTCTCTTCTTTTCACAGCTATTTGTAAGGCCTCCCCAGACAGCCGTTTTGCTTTTTTGCATTTCTTTTCCATGGGGAAGGTCTTGATCCCTGTCTCCTGTGCAATGTCACAAACCTCCATCCATAGTTCATCAGGCACTCTATCTATCAGATCTAGTCCCTTAAATCTATTTCTCACTTCCACTATTTAATCATAAGGGATTTGATTTAGGTCATACCTGAATGGTCTAGTGGTTTTCCCTACTTTCTTCAATTTAAGTCTGAATTTGGCAATAAGGAGTTCATGATCTGAGCCACAGTCAGCTCCCAGTTTTGTTTTTGCTGACTGTATAGAGCTTCTCCATCTTTGGCTGCAAAGAATATAATCAATCTGATTTTGGTGTTGACCATCTGGTGATGTCCATGTATAGAGTCTTCTCTTGTGTTGTTGGAAGAGGGTGTTTGCTATGACCAGTGCGTTTTCTTGGCAAAACTCTATTAGTCTTTGCCCTGCTTCATCCCATTTTCCAAGGCCAAATTTGCCTGTTACTCCAGGTGTTTCTTGACTTCCTACTTTTGCATTCCAGTCCACTATAATGAAAAGGACATCTTCTTTGGGTGTTAGTTCTAAAAGGTCTTGTAGGTCTTCATAGAACCGTTCAACTTCAGCTTCTTTAGCATTACTGGTTGGGGCATAGACTTGGATTACTGTGATATTGAATGGTTTGCCTTGGAAACGAACAGAGATCATTCTGTCATTTTTGAGATTGCATCAAAAGTACTGCATTTCAGACTGTTTGTTGACCATGATGGCTACTCCATTTCTTCTAAGGGATTCCTGCCCACAGTAGTAGATATAATGGTCATCTGAGTTAAATTCACCCATTCCCATCCATTTTAGTTCGCTGATTCCTAGAATGTCGAAGTTCACTTTTTGCCATCTCTTGTTTGACCACTTCCAATTTGCTTTGATTCATGGACCTGACATCCCAGGTTCCTATGCAATATTGCTCTTTACAGCATCAGATGTTGCTTCTATCACCAGTCACATCCACACTGGGTATTCTTTTTGCTTTGGCTCCATCTCTTCATTCTTTCTGGAGTTATTTCTCCACTGATCTCCAGTAGCATATTGGGCACCTACTGACCTGGGGAGTTTCTCTTTCAGTATCCTATCATTTTGCCTTTTCATAGTGTTCATGGGGTTCTCAAGGCAAGAATACTGAAGTGGTTTGCCATTCCCTTCTCCCTTCTCCATCATACGTTCGTCCAAATCCAGAGAGTGGACCGTACTGTAATTCCAGACTTGGATGACTATGAGGGGTCAGTGTCAGCTCACAAATTGTAACAAAATGCACCACTATGCATAATAGGGGAATTTGGAGTGGCAGGAGTGTATGGGACTTCTCTATACCTTCCCCTCAATTTTTCTATGAACTTAAAACTGCTCTAAAAAAGTATGCTGCTGCTGCTGCTAAGTCACTTCAGTCATGTCCGATTCCATACGACTTCATAGATGGCAGCCCACCAGGCTCCCCCGTCCCTGGGATTCTCCAGGCAAGAACACTGGAGTGGCTTGCCATTTCCTTCTCCAATGCATGAAAGTGAAAAGTGAGAGTGCAGTCACTCAGTCGTGTCTGACTCTTCCCCCATGGACTGCAGCCTACCAGGCTCCTCCGCCCATGGGATTTTCCAGGCAAGAGTACTGGAGTGGGCTTCCATTGCCTTCTCCGCTAAAAAGGTATATCATAATTTAAAAAATAGAACTCATGGCATAGATAATTTTGAATCTTCTACATCTGTCAAAGAAGAATTTCAGCTAGAAATGAGAAGATTAGTTTCTATGACGACGGATGATACTTCATCTACGTTAGCTCAATCATACTGGGATTTTAAAACAAGAGGCTGATGCTTCCTGGAAGTTTTGTTCCACTCTATGATACATATAAAATATTTGCATTCCATTTTTCTGGCGCAGTCTCTGAATAGTGTCATGAATACAACAGTTAAAACCATTTAGTATTTATGTACAAATGGTATGAATCATCATCAATTTATAGAACTCCTGAGAATAGAAGACAATGAATTTAATGATCTTATTTTCTTTGCCCATTAGTTGAATCATGAAAAGAGTTTTTACAGATTTGCTGTAGTGTTAATTCCAATACAAGATTTATTTGACACAAAAGTTATACTTGCCATATTTTCCTTAATCAAAGACAAAAAATGCTGGTTTGATTTAAAGTTTTCTCATTATTATTACACACCAGATGAAAGACCTAAATTTGAAGCTCCAAAGAAAAGAAAAGCTTACTATGACCTAGCTAGACAGGTAGGAGAATTCATATTGAAATTTAAACTTTTCGTAATACAAATCAATAATATGACTTTCACATTTTTTCCAACATGATTCAATATGCAGAAGATTTTAATTGCAGTTGACAATGTTATATAAATTGACCACAAAAACTATTTTAAAAATTTGAAGAATGATTTGTTGATGATAAATTTAGAGTTTCTTTTCAAATTATAAGATGCCTCAATTGCTGTCAATGTTAATAATACTGAGTTTAGCACAAGAGTTCATGAATTTAAGCTAGTTTTAAAGTTAATACACTTTTACTTCAGAGTCAAATCATTTCTAAAAAAGATGCACCAATCTTGTCAGTGAAGATGCAACTATTAAAGGAAAATTATTTTTTTGTGCACAATTCAATTACTGGAAAACTTTTCTGTGTTTGGAACAATCTGGATGTAGGCAATGTCTACTTTTCCAACTGTAAGCTTTGCAAAATCTAAATACAAATCAAGTATTTCTGATGAAAACAGTGGCTAAATTGAAATGTACTGAAGATGTAAAACATACACACTAGATTTCAAATATTTAAAACAATCTATTAATACAAAAAGAATGTAAAACAGCTCATTAATAATTTTGTATTATCACATGTTGAAATAATATTTTGATATACTACATAAAATATATTTTAAAATGAATTTCTTCTGTTTCTTTTTTAGCATGTTTCTAACTTTTTACTAGAAAATTTTAAATTACATATGTGGCTCACATTATATTCCTACTAATAATGCAGAATTAGACTTTTTTTTAATGATTTATGTATCTTTAATTGGTATTGGAGAAGACTCTTGAGAGTCCCTTGGATTGCAAGGAGATCCAACCAGTCCATTCTGAAGGAGATCAGCCCTGGGATTTCTTTGGAAGGAATGATGCTGAAGCTGAAGCTCCAGTACTTTGGCCACCTCATGCGAAGAGTTGACTCATTGGAAAAGACTCTGATGCTGGGAGGGATTGGGGGCAGGAGGAGAAGGGGACGACAGAGGATGAGATGGCTGGATGGCATCACTGACTCGATGGATGTGAGTCTGAGTGAACTGCAGGAGTTGGTGATGGACAGGGAGGCCTGGCATGCTGTGATTCATGGGGTCGCAAAGAGTCAGACACGACTGAGCGACTGAACTGAACTGAACTGAATTGGCAGATAATTGTTTTACAATATCATGTTGTCTTCTGCCATACATCTACATGAATCAGCCATAGGTGTACATATGTCCCCTCTCTCTTGAACCTCTTTCCCACCCCCCACTCCATCCCACCTCTCCAGCTTGTCACAGAGCACTGGGTTTGAGCTCCCTGCGTCATACAGCAAATTACTACTGGCTGTCTATTTTACATATGGCAATGTACATGTTTCCACGCTACTCTCTCATTTTGTCCCACCCTTTCCTTCCCCTACTGTATCCACACATCTGTTCCCTATGTCTGCGTCTCCATTGTTGCCCTGCATATAGGTTCATCAGTTCCATCTCTCTAGATTCTATATATATGCATTAATATACATCATTTGTTTTTCTCTTTCTGACTTACTTCACTCTGTATAAAAGTCTCTAGGTTCAAGAAGATGTCCTTCCTTCTTTGGTTCCTTATTTCAGATCATGGGTCCAACTCCATTTTGTGTTTATGCATATATATGTTTATTTCTTTTGGCTGCATCGGGTCTTGCTTGCAGCACACAGGATCTTTGTTGAAGCTTGTGGGGTCTTTTGCTGCAATGTGTAAACTTCTCTCTAATTGAGGCTCTCAGGCTCAGTAATTGTGGCACAAGGCCTAAGTTGGCCCAAGGCATGTGGGATCTTAATTCCCAAACCAGGGATTGAACCCACACCCCCTGCATTGGAAGTACAGAGTCTTAACCATTGGACCACCAGGGAAGTCCCCTCAACTCCATTTTAATAAAGGTTGCAAAATAGTAGTCAAATCCAGTCAGCAAATTTGATTTAGTCCATGTAGCATGTTTTTTTAAAAAATGCTTTGGTCGCCAGCACAGAAAAATTGGAAAATTACACACAAACATTCAATTCTTGGCCTTCTTTGAAAAACCAGATCCTGCCAATCTGAGCCCATATTTCCAAGTGGTGATGCCTATGCCAGAGCCCAGTGCCAAGTGGTCCTCCTTTGCCCAGTGTGGTTCTGTTTGTGAGCCAATGTCAAAGTTGGGAGCCCAGAGTTTTCCAGCCTCATAAAATTAACTGACGAGATTTTGCTCTTTTTCATCATCTGATAAGGTTGAAATGGAATTTCCACTTCTCTGAAGATGATCTTGAACTCACATAAAGTCAAAGTCATTTATTTTTTAGTTATTGATTTTTTATAAACTTTTAAATATCTTCTGTGTCCCTTAAATTTTTTCTGTGGTTGTTTCTTTTAAAGTCTTCCTGTGTCAATTTTATACACTGGTATTACTCAAGAAAGTCATCTTATTGCTTCCCTCAACTCTTAAATATCCTCTTGTAATTTTAAAATATTCTCTTCTAATTTAAAAAATCTGTGATCCTATATCCTTTCTCTATTTTTATGTTGCAAATATTTGTTTTACTCTTTTTAAGATACAAGTTTATGAGGTGTCTATGTTATTAATCTTTTAAAATAAACCATTTATTGACTTTAGGCTTTAATAACTTTTTGTTTTCTGATTTGTTCATACTGTTTCCTTTTTATATCATTTAAATTATTAGTTCATTTATATCCACTAATTCTTTTTTTTTTAATAATAAAAATAGTTTAGGCTATGGATTTCCCTCTGAATACAGCCTTGGCTACATCCGAGGGATTGCTTCAATATAATAATGTCTAAAAGAACTAACATTTAAGTTTTCATTTCCTCCTTGATCTGAAAACTATTTAGAAGAGTGTGCTTTAAACCTTCCCAGGGAAATTATCTATCAATAAGGAAAAATATCTATTTCTGCTTTATTGACTATGCCAAAGCCTTTGACTGTGTAGATCACAATAAACTGTGGAAAAGTACCTGACCTGCCTCTTGAGAAACCTGTATGCAGGTCAGGAAGCAACAGTTAGAACTGGTCATGGAACAACAGACTGGTTCCAAATAGGAAAAGGAGTACGTCAAGGCTGTATATTGTCACCATGCTTATTTAACTTCTATGCAGAGTACATCATGAGAAATGCTGGGCTGGAAGAAGCACAAACTGGAATCAAGATTGCGGGAGAAATATCAGTAACCTCAGATATGCAGATGACACCACCCTTATGGCAGAAAGTGAAGAGGAACTAAAAAGCCTCTTGATGAAAGTGAAAGTGGAGAGTGAAAAAGTTGACTTAAAGCTCATCATTCAGAAAACTAAGATCATGGCATCTGATCCCATCACTTCATGGGAAATAGATGGGGAAACAGGGGAAACAGTGTCAGACTTTATTTTTCTGGGCTCCAAAATCACTGCAGATGGTGACTGCAGCCATGAAATTAAAAGACGTTTACTCCTTGGAAGGAAAGTTATGACCAACCTAGATAGCATATTCAAAAGCAGAGACATTACTTTGCCAACAAAGGTCCGACTAGTCAAGGTTATGGTTTTTCCAGTGGTCATGTATGGATGTGAGAGTTGGACTGTGAAGAAAGCTGAGCACCGAAGAATTGATGCTTTTGAACTGTGGTGTTGGAGAAGACTCTTGAGAGTCCCTTGGACTGCAAGGAGATCCAACCAGTCCATTCTGAAGGAGATCAGCCCTGGGATTTCTTTGGAGGGAATGATGCTAAAGCCGAAACTCCAGTACTTTGGCCACCTCATGCGAAGAGTTGACTCATTGGAAAAGACTCTGATGCTGGGAGGGATTGGGGGCAGGAGGAGAAGGGGATGACAGAGGATGAGATGGCTGGATGGCATCACTGACTCGATGGACGTGATTGTGAGTGAACTGCGGGAGCTGGTGATGGACAAGGAGGCCTGGCGTGCTGCGATTCATGGGGTCGCAAAGAGTCGGACACGACTGAGTGATTGAACTGAATTGAAGGAAAAGGATGGTGGCGCTAGTGGTGAAGAACCCACCTGCCAGTGCAGGAGACATAAGAGACATGGGTTCAATTCCTGGGTTAGGAAGATCTTCTGGAAGAGGAAATGGCAACCCACTCTAGTATTCTTGCCTGAAAAATCCCATGGATGGAGGAGCGTAGCAGGCTGCAGTCCATGGGGTTGCAGAGAGTTGGATATGACTCAGAGGCTGAGCACATACAGGGAAAGGATTGTTACATGGTAGTAAGTTCACACAAAGAAATACTGCACAGCAATGAATGAGACTGATATACACAGCAGTATGCATGAATGTCAAAAACACTTTGAACAAAAGAAGCAGACACAGAAGACTATATTCTATATCATTACATTTGTATAAGATTCAAAACAGACAAACCTAACCTATGTGACTGGAGTTAGAATAGTGGTTAGAAAAGCCTCTGGAAAGGGGGGCTTCCCAGGTGGCGCTAGTGGTAAAGAACCCGCCTGCCAATGCGGGAGATGTAAGAGTCATGGGTTCTGTCCCTGGGTGGGAAGATCCTCTCCAGTGTTCTTGCCTGGAGAATCCCATGGACAGAGGAACCTGGAGGGTCCATAGGGTTGCAGAGAGTCGGACATGACAGGAGCGCCTTAGCACACTGACCACAAGCAGTGCGGAGGAATCTTTAGAAGGTTCTCCATGGTTTTACATGCGTAAAAATTAAGGTGTATACTTAACTTTTGTGCACTTTATGGTATGCAAGAGACACTGTTATTGTTTTAAAAAGGAGAAAAGACTAGTTTTCTTAAAAATATGATAAAACATTATTGTCAGAGAATGTGGCTAGTAGACTATCTCCTTTCTGGAAGTTGTTAACCTTTTCTTCTTGGCCAGAGTAACGGACTCTGTTGACTCCTACTTGAATCCTTCTCCCCTTCCTCCTCCCACCATAAGGCTGATGTTGCTCCCTCTGCACTGCAGTCAGTAAGGAAGCTGACCCCTCCCAGCTGGAGAGTAAGCTATGAGTGGTCTCCAACATCAGGATGAACCCATCCCTCTTGCTCGAGGTTCCAGGCTTACACCAATCTGTGTGCTCTCCTGGCAAAACTTTCTGGATTTGAGGGCAGTCATCTGACATCAGTTAGCCCAAATATGAGTAAAGGGTGGGACTTTTATTCCACGGAAAGAAAAAAAGTTTCTTCCCCTTTCCCACTGGGTGGGAACAGGAGGCTCCTACCCTGGTCTTTGAAATAGCCCACCTTTCCCAGACTCCTGGGATGTGGGCTCACACTTTTCTTCCTTGCTTAAAAACAAAAAACACAAAAAAACCTGTTGGAGCCTGGGTTTTTACACATTGAAGCCAAGAGCTCCACCAGGAAGCCAAGTCCATGACTAAGCACTGAGAGTGCTCCATGGGCCGATGGAACCAAGTTGTATTAATAAATATTAAGCCAAGCCTGTTAACTGTGTTGCTCCAATTCTTTATCTGCCTTTTGGTCCAGGTGGTCTGTCTAATCACGAGAGGGGAATGCTGAAATCTGCCACTGTAACCGTGGTTTTGTAAAGATCTTGTACTAGGAGCCTGTGCCCAGGTGGTGGATTAAAGTTCATTCCTGTTATGTCTTCTTGATGGATTACAGATTTTATCAGTACAAACTACTTCTCTTTTTTCCTGTTTACTGCCTTTGGCCTTCAGTCCTACCTCATCTGATATGAATATTTCCACCCTAGCCTTGGTTTTCCCTATGTGCTGCCCAGTATATCCTGGTTCACCTCTTTACCACTAAACTTTGAGGATCGTTTTGTTTGAAGTATATGTCTAGGCGATAAATCTGAATTATCTTTCTCTTTATTCAAAAATAAATCCCAGATGGATCAAAGATTATCATGTTAAAAAAACAAATTAAACCCTCAGACTACTATGAGGAAGTTCAGGTACTTCTACAATCCAATGTTGCTGTTGTTGTTGTTTACTCACTAAGTCCTAACAGAATCTTTGTGACCCCATGGACCGTAGCCCACCAGGCTTCTCTGTCCATGGGATTTCCCAGGCAAGAATGCTGGAGTGGGTTGCCATTTCCTTCTCCAGGGGATCTTCTTGACCCAGGGATCAAACCTGAGTCTTCTGCATTGGCAGGCAGGTTCTTTATGAGCCACCAGGGAATCCCATTAACGATGATGCAAAAGCTTGAAACTACAAAATGATACATTGATACATTCTTGACAAAAATTGTATACATAAAACCAAAATAATTATATGACATTTGCTGCTGCTGCTAAGTCCCTTCAGTCGTGTCTGACTCAGTGCGACCCCATAGATGGCAGCCCACCAGGCTCCCCTGTCCCTGGGATTCTCCAGGCAAGAACACTGGAGTGGGTTGCCATTTCCTTCTGCAATGCATGAAAGTGAAAAGTGAAAGTGAAGTCGCTGAGTCGTGTCTGACTCTTACTGCTACTGCTGCTGCTAAGTCGCTTCAGTCGTGTCCGACTCTGTGCGACCCCATAGACGGCAGCCCACCAGGCTCCCCCGTCCCTGGGATTCTCCTGGCAAGAACACTGGAGTGGGTTGCCATTTCCTTCTCCAATGCATGAAAGTGAAAAGTGAAAGTGAAATCACTCAGTCATGTCCGACTCTTAGTAACCCCATGGACTGCAGCCCACCAGGCTCCTCCACCCATGGGATTTTCCAGGCGAGAGTACTGGAGTGGGGTGCCATTGCCTTCTTCGGTCCGACTCTTAGTTTAATTTAAAAATCACTATCAGTTCAGTTCAGTCACTCAGTCATGTCCGACTCTTTGCAACCCCATGGACTGCAACATGCCCTGTCCATCACCAAATCTCGGAGCTTGCTCAAACTCATGGCCATTGAGTCAGTGATGCCATCCAACCATCTCATCCTCTGTCATCCCCTTCTCCTCTTACTTTCAGCATCTTTCCCAGCATCAGGGGCTTTTCTAATGAGTTGGCTCTTCACATCAGGTGGCCAAAGTATTGGAGCTTCAGCTTCAGCATCAGTCCTTCCAGAGAATATTCAGGACTGATTTCCTTTAGGAGGGACTGGTTGGATCTCCTTGCAGTCCAAGGGACTCTCAAGAGTCTTCTCCAACACCACAGTTCAAAAGCATCAATTCTTCGGTGCTCAGCCTTCTTTATGGTCCAACTCTCACATCCATATATGACTACTGGAAAAACGATAGCTTTGACTAGATGGACCTTTACCAGCAAAGTAATGTCTCTGCTTTTTAATATGCTGTCTAGGTTTGTCATAGCTTTTCTTCCAAGGAGCAAGCGTCTTTTAATTTCGTGGCTGCAGTCACCAGCTGCAGTGATTTTGGAGCCCAAGAAAATAAAGAATTAAAAGTCAAATGACAAATTTGCAGTCCAAATTGCAACATCTCAATATTCACAGATCTCTTACAGGTCAGTAAAAAAAAAAAAGACAACTATCTCAATAAAAATAGTGAAGCAACTAAACAAAAAAGAAATGAGAATATCAAATTAGCACTTGGACATCTGCACTTCATTAGCAATTAAAGATATGCATATTTTAAAATTTTTATAAAAGAGTTTATAGTTGGTTTTTGCATTTCAAACCAAACCTGAGTCTTTGTATCTCGGCTTGTTTGATAATATATATTTGCCATCTAATTTTGTTTTGTGTTTACCACATTTTTTTCCTTTCTTGAGTTTTGCTGAATTCATCAGATGAGGTTTTCTTGTTCTCCTTACATTCCATGGGATAGCAAAAAATCAGACACGACTGAGTGACTAAGCACAGACCTTTTCCTCTTGGACTTTAGAAATCTGACTATTGTTTGCCTTTAAAAATTTTACCAAACATATTTAAACCTCTATTTCTTTATTGGTAACAAAATTTCTTAAATATTCATTTCTTACCACCTCCACGACCCTGCCAAAGCAAGCCCCCGGGCAACTTCTTTGAGCAAACTATATATAAGACTCTCCCCTTGCAAACTGGTACTTTCTACCCTCCCCCATGATCGATTCCCCTGTAAAACTTATGGCCAACTGGCCTGCCATAGATTGAGTTGTTTTGTTTACTGTGCTTTCACACTGGCTCCAAGAGGGCAAGAATATTTATTTTTTTCAGTCTGTTATATATCAAGGGCCTGGCATAGTGCCTGGTACATTGTAGATGCTTTAAAACATCTGTAAATAAATAAATTATTCCTTTGTCTCTCTCTCTCTTCCCAGGTTTTAAATGATTTGAAATCTCAGTCCCCAGATATGAATTTTTTTACTGCTTATATAATTAATCTACAGAACAACCATGGGGCAAGCACACGCATTATGCCCACATTGTAGGAGAGAAAATGTAAACTCAAAAAGATTAAGTAGTTTCAGGGTGACACAGGTTAGTAAATGACCAAGCCAAGACTTGAACTCGAATTTGCTCAATAGTAAAATTTTCATTCTTAACTGCTCTGTGAGGCTCATGTGCACTCACACACACAAACACACTCCCCATGTTGTAAATGGTTCCTTTAATGCAAGTGGAGAAAGCTCAAGATAAGACCCATAAGTCATCCTGATCAATGCCACCCCTTCCTCAAGGTTCAACTCCAATGCCACCTTTTCTTGATGCTTCCCCAGTTCCCATTAGTCAGGATAAATCTGAACTTTTTCTTTGTTGCCAACTTCTGTCTTACATTATAGTTATGAGAGCATCCTTTTGGCTCCCCAGATAAACTGTACTCTTCCTGCGGGCTCCATCTGAGGCCCCTGTCTTGGCTGCTTCACCACGGACAGTGTATGGCCACCCTAATGAATTGAATTGCTGAGATGTGGTGCCAGAGGCCTTGATCTATCCAGACCAGGATCCACTTTTTCCAGGTAGCCTTCCGGGACTATTTCTAGCTGAACACCAACTCTCCCTCCCTCACCTTCCTGCAGTGAGGACTAATTCTAAGAATTCTGGTGTTAGCTGTTCTCAGACAGAAGAAAATCAGCCAAATTAAAGAGTGTGATTGCAAAGCCCCCAGGGAAGAAAGCAACGGCAGGCCTGTGAGCATCATCTCTCAAGTGCTGCCCCCTCGTGGCCCAGCCTCGGAATTTCAACCAGGCAACCAGGCACGATTTTCTTACTTACAGTCTGATTTCATTCCTAGGTGGCCAGCACAAGGTCGCTCCAGTAAATTATTACACTTCGTTACTTCGCTTAAAAGTCCCTGCTACTTTTCACCCTGATACTGCTACTTAGAGTTGCCCATGTATGATGCAGCTTGACTGAAAACTAACCTCTGCATTTTGACGTATTTGCTGTTGTAACTTCAGGTTTGGGGTTCACTTTTGGAAAGTTCTGTTTGTGTCAGCAGATACCACGGTGAATGGGGCAGACGTATTCCCTGTATCCATGAGTGAACATGTTAGTGGGGAAAACAGACACTTATCAATAATCCCAGAAATGAACACACTCGTTGATCACGGGCTGTGAAGCCCGCCGTCTGGTACAGAAAGCCATTGACGTCATCATGGCCCTGAGTCATGATGTCCTGTGCTCCATGATGTCCTCTCAGACTCAAGGATACTAAAGTGTGACCAGACTTCTGACCTCTTCTCAGGAGAGGTCAGTACCAAGTGGTTCAGGGCCCACATTCAGGAAACAAGCGATTTGGGGCCTCACTCTGCCTTTGAAAATTATTTGATCTTGGACAAATTACTGTGAAAAGTCTGGGTTTCCTCATTTGCATAATGAAAATAATAGTTGTGCCCTTTTCATAGGGCACTTGAGAATAGAAAATAAAATTGTATTTTTAACATCTAGTACTGGGCATATAGTAAACTTAAATGCACACCCTGTTTCATTTATGTGTGTGCACAGTGATTGAAGCTGGGTCTAAACCCTTCACAACTGACCGATAGGAATTTATGTGCAGGTAGATTCCATTCTGGTTTTCCCCAGTAGCTCAGAGGTAAAAGATCCAGCTGCAATGCAGGAGATGCAGGAGACACGGGTTCAGTCCCTGGTGGGAAAGATCTGCTGGAGGAGGGCACAGCAACCCACTCCAGTATTCTCACCTGGAGAATCCCCATGGGCAGAAGAGACTGGCAGGCTACAGTTCATAGAGTTGCAAAGAATTGGACATGACTGAAGCAACTTAGCACGCATGCACACAGATTCCATCCTGTTCACAGGAAGGTTCACAGCAGTCATCTCTGTTTTCCTGAACAGTGGCAGGTCAGTGTCGAGGACAATGCCATGTATGACACTGTCAGATCCCTGCCCAACTTCCACCCTCTTCTTTGTGAACAGATCCCAGGATGGACCTGGGCATCAGCAGCCAGCTGTGGATCATGAAACATCAAAGGTGATTCAGAAATCCACCTTCTTACTTTTCCGGCCTCCCTTGCAGCTAGGAGTGGTCATGTGGCTTTGTTCCAAGTGGCAGTTTGATGATGGATTTTCTGGGAAAGCTTTTCTTTTCCCGATAAATGAGTCATGTAGCTTGCAACACCTTTATCCTTTCTTCTTGCCTAAAACTGAAATGCAATACCTGGAGCTACAGCCACCTTTTGTGACCATGAGGCAAAAGCATAAGGAAGATAGTCAACATGCTAGGAATGGTGAAACAGAAAACTAGAAAAGGCTGAATCCCTGAGGTCACAGTTGACAGTTGAGCCCAGAACCAACAACCCACTAACCCACTCCTTGTTTACAAGGAACTCTGGGCAGATGGATTTTATGCAACCTGCAGCTGAATGTATCCTTCATTGATTTGCTTTGCATGAACCACAAGTACCACCTCTCATCTCAGAGACTTCACTGAGAGTAGCCCTTCCCTCCTGGGGCTAGGTTCAAGCCAGATGGGAAGGGTGGGCTTGTCTGTTTGTCCAGACAGTGAACTAACTACTAAAAAGAAGAGATCTTTTATCAAAAGGAAATCTAACAGTCTAGATATTTTTCTTCCTTCCCATGGCCTGCATTGGGTCAGCCTGCAGGAAGCTATCAGGGCAATTAAATAACATGTTCTCAGCCTCCCCTCACCAAGATCCCTGATTGAAAACACACAGCAGACTCAGTGACCCTAGAAAAGAATTCTGGGAAGCTACGGGGTCCCCGATTCCCATCTACCCCTAGTGACGGGCTCATCAGCTTTTGCTCAGGGTTTTTGTTTATTATTATTAAAAAGTCATGGTGGTTGGCCAAGCCACATGAGCTGCAAAATTCCTAGAGCTGGGATGAGGATTGGGGGTGGGGTGGCATGTTGAAGTAATTTTACTGTTTTCATACTTCAGGGTAAAAAGGGTTGGCGTGTCCCAAAGAGCAGCCACATCTCTCCCATCTCCTTAGTTTGCACACACTCGAACCTGCCCTGCATGATGGTCACAATTTCCTGGACACATCAGCCAGGGTGCCCTTGTCCTCCTTACTCCACTTAGCTGTGCTAGGCTGTAGGTACAGAATTCTTGACCCCCACCCCAATCCCAAATCCTCCCCTCTCCAGCCCTCCATCACAGTAATTGGCACTAGCATCCACCACCCAGAAGTTGTTCCCGAGCGCTGTTTCCTTTGTCCCCTGCAGCCAATTCAATATCAGTCCTGCCCATTATACCCAAAAACATCCGCTGAGACTTCCAGCTTCTCAGGAGCTCTGCCTCTCCTGCACCAGCCATGCTTACCTACAGGAAGAGCTCATCTGCAGGTAGACGCAGGACATTCGGCCCTGCTTCCCACCCCACCACTCCCCCCGCCGCAGAAGCCACAGTGACCTTTGCATAACTCAGACCTGATTTTTCTCCCTTGCCAAAGCCCTGTGGCTTCCACTGCACAGAAAATTCAGGTGTCTGAGTTCACGCTTCCCTAGGTAGCCTGACTCCTGCCTTCGGTCACCTTTGTTCATTCTTCTCCGGCTTCACTGGCCTCCTTTCTTTTCCTGGGATGCAAGGGGGTCACTCTAGCCCTCCAGCCTTCCAGCTTACTCTCCCCTGTGCCTGCACCGCCTTTGCAGGACTGGTGGCTCCACCTCCTACAGGTCTCAGTCAAGCTAAAAAAAAGAATTATGACATTTTGATTCCACTTGTTTGACTTAGTATGAATAGAATGCTAGATATATAATTTATATTCACTCAAAACTTTGGTATAGTTCCAGGTATTTTGGCATCTAGTAGTATTGCTAAAAGTCTAGAAACTTTATTATCTTGTGATTTAAAAAAAAATTTGAATGAAGCTTGAATCTTCTAATCCAGCTTTGAGAATATAAGGAAATACTATTTTGTTTTAAAAAAAAAGAAAAAAAATGGAAGTTAACAAGTGACACAGTATTGGTTACTAAAGTACAGATTTTGTTCAAATTTAACTAAGTTTTATGCTAGTGTTCATTATTTGTTTTCATATCTTATACAAGACTCCACATTGTATTTAATTTCATTGAGCAGCTTTAGCTGTGTGCAAAAAATTCTGGTAAATTATCTCTTCATTTTTATTCTATGACAAAGATCTTCTAATTTTCCTTGTTATGGCCTCGTAGAAACACAGACCATTTAAAAGTGGACATTTAATTTACAAATACATGAGATTTTGCTTAAAGTATCTTTAATATTAATTTCTCATTTTGGTACTAATTTCTCATTTAAATGCTTTCTTCTCCGCAAGCCCCCTCTGTGTCTTTTACAGTCTAAATTTATTGAGACTTTTGATGGCTAAGTTGGACATCTCTCTTGGTAAAATGTCACATTGTAAATAGGTGAGTTATTTTCAATATCTTTTGATACTGATTTCTAACATAATTCCACTTTGATAAGAGAACAAACTCTGTATGATTTCAATACCTTTAGACCATGAAATTTTTGTACCTGTTTTATGTCCCTGGATATGTTCTACTTTCCCCTGGTTTATAGTCTATGGGAACTTGAAAAGAATTTGTATCCTACCATTGCATGAAAATTGTATAAATCTTAATTATGCTGAATGGGCTTACAGTGCTTTTCAGGTCTACTATATTAATATTCTCTGTATATTCATTCTGTGAATTTTTGAGAGCTTGATATTGAAACTTCAGCCAAAAATCCTAATTTATCTACTTAAAAAAATAATTATAATGTATGCTGCTGCTGCTGCTGCTGCTGCTAAGTCACTTCAGTCCGACTTAACAACCCCATAGACAGCAGCCCACCAGGCTCCCCCGTCCCTGGGATTCTCCAGGCAAGAACACTGGAGTGGGTTGCCATTTCCTCCTCCATGTATAGTGAAACTATATATAACCTTGGGCTTCCCAGGTAGCTCAGCAGGTAAAAAAAATCCACCAGCAGTGCAAGAGACACAGGAGACGTGGGTTCGATCCCTGGGTGGGGAAGATCCCCTAGAGGAGGGCATGGCAACCCACTCCAGTATTCTTGCCTGGAGAATCCCCATGGACAGAGGAGCCTGATGGGCTACAGTCCATAGGGTCTCAAAAGAGTCGGATACAACTGAAGCGACTGAGCTTGTAACTTTGTTCTGTATTTTTCAAGTCTCCTGTAAGTGTGTTATCATACTTCCATAATTTTGAAAAATAAAAGTTAACAACAACAACAAAAAAAGCCACCTTCCATATCTGGCTTGTGTTGCCCTGACCACTGCAGTTCGTATCTCCACCCACTCTAGCCCCATATTCCCGCCTACTCTCCTCACTCTCCATTCCTCAGTCTTATTTTCCTTTTGGCTCCTTTGCCAGCTACAGTTGGTTTGTGGATTTACCTGATTTTGTCAGCTCTGCCCCCACTCTCTTCCTCCAACTGGAATGTGGGGTCTTTGAGGGCCAGGGTCCCTCACTTCTGCTTTCCCCCTGCCCCAGAGCATTGCTTGGAACACAGTAAGTGCTCAATAAACTCTTGACGCTTCCAGGACTCTTCAAGTTAGAAGAAATTCAAAACACCATCTAGTATAGGATTGCACATTTCAGGGGGAAAAAAAAGTAAATATACCAGTTTAATTTGAATTTCGAATATTTCAAATTCAAATAAACAATTACTAGCTCTTCTAGTATAAGTATGTCCTCTGCAATATTTGGGACATATTTGTACCAGAAACGTATTTATTGTTCATCTGAAATGCAGACTTAACTGGGAATCCTGTGTTTTTCCTGACAACCCTAGTCTGATAGAGCCATCATTTTACACTAAGGCACTGGTTTCCAGACCTGGCTGGGAAATTTCCTAGAAATATCAGCCCCCGGCTGCACCCAGACAGATTGATTCAGCCTCTGGGTTCAGTCCCAGCTGCTTTGCGATTCTGAGAACTAGCCAAGCTTGAAGAGCAGGGTGCTGAATGTCTCAGAACATGCCCAGCGAGAGGTCACCCCAGCTTTGAGGTGGAGGGAACTCATTGCTGAAGCTGGGGAGCCCTGGCTATTGAGGAAAACTCACAATGTCCTCTCTCCTCTGACAGAGGGAAGGCAGCCCCACCCTGCCTGGCCTGCTCCAGCTGTTCATGCATTCAGTCCTAACTCCCGGGGTGTGTGTGTGTGTGTGTGTGTGCACGCGTGCATGCTCAGTTGTGTCCAACTCTCTGTGACACCATGGACTGTAGCCTGCCTGGCTCTTCTGTTCATGGGATTCTCCAGGCAAGGATACTGGAGTGGGTTGCCATGCCCTGCTCCAGGGCATCTTCCCAGACCAAGGACCGAACCCAAGTCTCCTGCATTGGCCACTAGTACCATCTTTGAGGAAATCAGCCCCCAAATGGAGAAGAAAGAAACCCAAGAATTTAGAAGGGGGCAGGTGCCATCATCAGGACCGAGGCAAGCCAGGTGCAGCCCTGAGGTTTTGGTGAGGCTGTACCCCAGCCGCCCAAACTTTCCCCCTCTCGTGAGACATGACCTCTGCCTCCAGCAGCAGAAACTCCAGGTTAAAAGACAGGTTTTACTTTCCCAGAGCAGCCGAGGCTGTGAAAGCTTACCAGACACAAGACATCATATGATAAGATTTACAATTTGTGAGGGAGGAGCAGGAGGTTCAAGGAAAAGGGGGTGCAAGGCCCCCCTACAGGAAGTTGTCCCAGAAAGTGGGTGAGGAGAGAGACAAACA
Source organism: Bos mutus (assembly GCF_027580195.1). Lineage (NCBI taxonomy): Eukaryota > Metazoa > Chordata > Mammalia > Artiodactyla > Bovidae > Bos > Bos mutus. Next base: position 42,717,533 of record NC_091629.1, on the reverse strand, counting down.
AGCTAGAAGAGGGGCTGTCCTGACCACTGGATCGCCAGCTGATCAGGTCCCTGGAGTGGGCCTGTCACCCCAGCCTTGCTATCAGCCAGCATCAGACACACCCTCCCAGGCACGGGCAGAAGGACCTGGGGAACAGCCCAGGAGAAACAGCAGAGAGGTCTCCTCCCCAACCCCTTCCCAAAGGAGTGACGCTCCATTACCCTACGGGACCAGAGAGCTGGTCAGCTAGGTTATACCTCGGCTGCAGTTGGCTAGTCCTTGGGTCACCGGTCACAGTTAAACTGTTTCAATCTTCTCAAGGAAAGGAGGAGAGGAGAGGGAGGGGCTGAGCCAGCTTTCTGCTCGCAGTCTGGTAGACAAACACAATTAAGGTTCCCGTAGCCCTCCCTTGGGTGGGGTGACAGGACCGCCCCCTCCCCGCCAAGTTTTGAGGGGATAGCCTCAAAGAAGGTGGGGGCGGTTCTACCTGGAAGAAAGGCAGAAAGGGTCCATCCAGCAGGGGGTCACTGGGGACAAGGTGCTTCCCCTCCTGCCCCTATAACCTGCTTTCAGGTGGGTACTGCCTGGGTGGGCAGCCTCCTGGGATGGCCCCCACTTCACTCCCCACAGGGACCCCACAATCCCAGTTTCAGACACAGGCAGTCCTGATGGCCACCCCAACCCTGTTCTCGTCACAGCTCTGATCCTCCCATGGCCCGACCCCCAGGACAAGGAGGGTCCCTTAAAGGTCCGAAGTCCCAGCAGAGGCATAAAAGGGCCCTTTCTCCCCCCTTGAAGGGCCCTATTGTAGTCTGAGGCTCACAGGACTTCTTTGTTTGGGGAGAAAGCAGAGGGCATCATCAAAGGGGCTATGAACTGACTAGTCCCTTCGTTTGCTATCAGTCATCGCATGTCCCCTAGATTCCAGACAGTTCCCCATATTTCTCCTCCTCCACGTCCCACTGTCTTTACCGGACTCTGCAGGCAGAAGGAAGGAGGAGGTGGAGGTCCAAGGCCAGTGGGGAGAGAGCACCAGGCCAGAGGCAGAGTCCCCACTTCAGAGTGACAGTTTTAACATTTAAAGTCCCTCCTCCGCCACCCAGAGCCCCCTCAGCCCTGGGGGGGGTTAAGAGTCTCAACCGAGCCCTCAGCCACCCTACCAGGTGGCTCCCACTTCCTGAGTGCTTAGGCCTCCTGTCCAGTCAGTGGGAGCAGAGTTGACAGGCATGCTTGCTGGGGCCAGGTCCCCGCTGCCCACCTCAGAGCTGCGGGACGCAGGACTGGCAGCCCCCTGCTTCTCTGTGCCTTGGCTTCTTCCTTCACAAAGTGGACGTTAGAAGGTTCCCACCTCAGAGGGATGCTTCTGGGATCAGCTGATCTGATGTATATACATCGCTCAGAACTGACCAACACAAGGCGGTGGATGCAATAGCTCTTCACAATTAATGACTTTTTTAAGTAGTCATGCAAATGGTCCAAGCCCTCTTTTTTCCTATAATGAACATCAGTCAAGGACATTTAAGATTATTTTACTTGGGGTCAAAAACCATCTGCTCAAACACAGCTTATAAGAGATACACTTAAAAACAAATCACACCCCCCCAATATGCAAAAAAGATATGCAAATATGTATATACATATACAAATGTATATGATGTATGTTTGTGTATGTGTGTGTGTGTATATATATATATATACACCAAACCCAAAGAAACAACCACAAAAAGGACTGTTGGAAATATTAGCAATAGAATTCAAGGCATAAAACATGACAAAGAGGTTTAGTTTGGATGTATAAATACACACACACATATATAATTTTTGTTACATATATATGCTAACTTCCACAAGGCTGATGTAACAGTCATGACCTTTATGCATGAAAAAACAATGTGCTAAAATATATGAAGCAAATGGATTTAAGACATCATTAAGCTTATATTTTTTCCTGCAGAAAATCTTCAAGGGTAACCTCAAGATCTCTCTAGAACACTTGTCTCATCACAACCTTTATGGTCAGTGTTTGCAATTACTTGTTTAACTGCCCCTCCCCCACTCCACTAGCGTTTAAGCCCAGTGGGGGTAGCATTACCCCTGGGTGGGGGTAGTGGAGGGTAGAGGTGGTCTCAGACTGTCTCTCTTGCTCTAGGACTTCAATGTTCAGCCTGATGCTCACCGGCTAGTGACATATTCCACTCTCCCAGTTGATGGATTTTTATAAAAGTCCATTATATACATTCAGCCAAAAGAAAACTTTAATAAACCTCAAAATGTAAAAGCTGTACGGATAACTCTGATCTGATAGCAAAAGGATAAACAAAAATAAAACTTTAATAAACCTCAAAATGTAGACTCTGTACAGATAACTCTGACCTGATAGCAAAAGGATAAATAAAAATAAACAAACAGAAAATTCCAACTTGTCAGAAATTAAATATGAAATGACTCCAGTCAAGGAGGAAATAAAAACTGAAATTAGAAGTTATTTATAAAATATGATACAAGCAACAATCCACATAAAAAATGTATGGGAGGTGGCCAAGTCTGCACTCAAAGGGAAAAAATGAGAGATTGAAATGTTTTCATATTTGAACAAGAAATAACTAAACTAAATGAAGAAAGCAGTCAAAGCAAGGAACTAAAAAAAAGAACAAACAAAGCTAAGAAGAGCAGAAGGAGGGAATTAATAAAGATAAAATAAAAGTTAAGAAATTAGAACACATAACAAAACATAGACTTTATATACATATTCAAGAATGTGTTCTTTGGAAGGCAAATAAAGTCAACATGCATTTGGAAAACTCAACATATAAACATCAAGATATAGACTCCTCACAATTGCTTTCTGGAAAAAAAAACTATAAAATATCTAGGAGTAAATTAAGGAATAGCTCTGCAAAATCAATAGGAAGAAAATCAGAAAACCCCAACATCTTACTAAAGAACTTTCTAGAAGATCTAAATACACAGAGAAACAAACGGTGCTTCTGGAAGAGGAGATGCAATATTTGTAAACGTAGCAGTCCTTCCTGAATTAATAAGTGAATTTAATATAATTTCAATCACAAGGGGTCAGAGAGAGGCAGGTTTTGACAAGTATCATAAAGTTTTCCTAGGAAAGCGAATGTACAGGAAAATAAAAAGTTTTGAAAAGTAGGATAATGAGGGAATCTGGATGAAAAGGAGGGTGGGGCTCCATGTATGTGGCTCAGGAGTGGGGGATGGAGGAGTGGCTGGACAGGGACTTATTGTCCTGGGCACCCTGAGCTCTGTCTCTCCTCCTCACAGGCTGCTGGCCACACCAACACCCAGCCGGCCTCCCCACAAAATGCTTTGACCACCCACAATTCTTCATCAGATGCGGCCACCATCCGTTCCCTGCCCCCAACACTTGGACTTATGCCAAAGACTTAAAATTCGGGGCAGATGTCTGAGTTCTAATGCTTTGAAGTGTGAAGCTGTAGCTGTCACTACAGGGCCAGAGAAGAAAGATAATTATTAAAGTTGGGGCAGAAGCAAAGTAGAAAAAGATGATGTGATCCTCTGAAGGACGTAAGGACTGATTTGGAGGACAAATAGTTAAGTATTGATACCAAAGATGCTCAGGACATTGGCATCGACACAAACAAAGGGGCTGGGGTGGTACCACCTGGTGCACAGCAGGCAGTGTTCACAAGCAAGTTCACACTCCAGGGTCAAAGACAGTTGGAGATCATCAGTGGACACCAGACCAGGAGGGGGTGATGTGGCTGCTGGTGCTGTAGTTGATGAACTTAGACAACCCGTGGTGATTGAAGAAGCCAAGAAATTGAAGAAGGTGCTCAAACGACTACATGTTTTTTAGCAGATGGAGACCAAAAGAATGGGGCGAGAGCACTTATGACACATGAGAAAAGATTGAGAGGGGTCATGGCAGCCGAGAATGGAAAGTCATTGACTGCCCACTTAGAAATTACTGAGAACAGGGAATTCAAGGGAGGTTTTTTAATCCATATTTGATTGACACATCAAGAGTTGTGAAATATGAATTCCATGATGCTTAGAGAGAAAAGAAACATTCTAATGTCTGGTGCCCAGAGGAAAGAATATTTCTTTCCCAACCCGTGAAAGTTCAGGTTTCTAAGCTGAATTTAGAAAGTTCTAACTTAGAAAGTTCATTTCTAAGCTCTCATTGGCCAGAACCTGGTCACATGTACACCCCTGAGCCAATCACAGTAGGCAAAGTAATGGATCCAGGCTGATGGATTTGGACTGTAGTCTCCTGCCACCCCTGCAGATAGATGGGTGATGTCAACTCCACCATGACCACAGGGACTCCAAGGAGAATCCAGGTGTGTTTAGGCAGGTAAATAAGGGGTGTGAATTACAGGAGATGCCCAGCAGCGTTCACTTCCCCTAGAAGAGAAATGCAACGTGTGACATTAGGCCTTGGGACAGATCATCTTTCACTGAGTTTCACTTAAAAGAACAAAACTCAGAGCAGTTTGGGTAATGCTATTCTAATATCCCACCAGCTTCCATGAAAGTAGTCCCTGCTCCACAGCCCCCTCCTGATGGGCAGCCCACGTGGACAGTGACAAGAGCCCATCCGGGGCCCTAGGTAGGAGAGACCACTTGCCATCTTCATTGACCTCAGCCAGAACAGCAGCAGCCACTGTCCCCACCAGGTACAGCAAGAAGGTTCACAGTTGCCCCTGACAGTGCTAAGCATATCCCCGGGCAGCCCCAGCTACTGCCAGACAATGAGGACTTTTGTTCAGACCATGTTGGGGGCCGCTTCAGAGCACGATGCCAAAGCCTGTGTTCCTCTGAAGCATAGCGCCCTGCTGGCTAGCAGTGGAGCACATCGGGAGAGAGACAGAACAAGCTCTCACCCCAGAAGGTGGCAGAGGACGCCTCAACCTGCGGCCAACACGTTGGCTGCACGGTGCACCATCTGAATCCGCTTTAATTGATGAATTTTCATCAACTGGCAGTTAGATGAATCGGATTTTATTGGAACCGTTCAAATGTTCAAGGGAGACGGGTACACACACAGTGTCATTTGGAACAAAACCCGCCAGGCAGCCAGCACAGAACAAGAGGCAGGTGTTGATCTGTTTTCCAGGCGACCTCATATATACATCTCTTAGAGCACATTGCTTGGCCTTCAGTGGGGGACAGTCTGTCTCCCCACGAGAAATTGGGTCTTGTCTTGTTTGCCTGGGAATTACAGGCATCCCTTGGCATCCATAGGGGTTTGGTTCCAGAAACCCCCACAGACATCAAAGTCTGCGGATGTTCGAGTCGCTTATACAAAATGGAGTAGTATTTGCATATAACCTACGAAAATACTTTAAATATATACACCATATAATTATACAGTATTGTGTAAATTATATGGGCTTCCCTGGTGGCTCAGTGGTAAAGAATCTACCTGCCAATGCAGGAGACTCGGGTTCAATTCCTAGTCTGGAAAGATCTCCTGGAGGAGGGGATGGCCACCCACTCCAGTATTCTTGCCTGGAAAAGCCCATGGACAGAGGAGCCTGGCGGGCTACAGTCCATGGCGTCTCAGAGTCTGACATGATTTAGCCACTGGACCACAACAACAACAACTTAATAAATTGCATTATTTTCCCATATATTTTAAATTATCCCTAGATGACTCATAATAGTTAACACAATGGGAATGCACGTAAATAGTTTCCTTTGTATAGCAAATGCAAATTTTGCCTTTTGAAACCTCCTGGAATTTTTCCCCTGAATATTTTCAATCCTTGGTTGTTTGAATCTACGGACATGAAAACCCATGAATAAGAAAGTCCAACAGTAACCAAATGCCCAGCACAGAGCATGGGGGCCCATAGGTGCGTGGTAGATGTTTGGAAAGAAGGCAGGAAAGGAGGAAGTGAAGGCAGATGATAGGAAAAAGAGGGATGGTGGAAGGGGAGAGCAAGGAGGAAAGGAAGGGAGGGACACAGTATTATCCAGGCATCTCTGACCCTCTGGCATGGCCACAGCCACAGGATAGGAGCTCCAGCCTCAAGTCTTCAAGAAAAGAAAGGAAGAGTTTTCTCATGGGACTGCCTCTGTTTCTTTCCGGCCCTCTCTTTCCCTTCCAGGAATTTTCACCTTCTCTGTATTGGAGGGAACCTTCTGGGGAGCATTGGAGCACCAGTCCAGGTAAATTTCACTGCTGCTGCTGCTGCTGCTAAGTTGCTTCAGTCGTGTCCGACTCTGTGTGACTCCATAGACGGCAGCCCACCAGGCTCCCCCGTCCCTGGGATGCTCCAGGCAAGAACACTGGAGTGGGTTGCCATTTCCTTCCTCAATGCATGAAAGTGAAAAGTGAAAGTGAAGCCACTCAGTCGTGTCCGACTCGTAGTGATCCCATGGACTGTAGCCCACCAGGCTCCTCCATCCATGGGATTTTCCAGGCAAGAGTACTGGAGTGGGGTGCCATTGCCTTCTCTGAAATTTCATTGGAAAAGAGGAATTAATCTCAGCTTTTGGATTCTTTCTGGAAGCCATTGGTAGCCGTTCTGAGCACACTAAATCCCAGGCCGGTTGAGGAGTTGCTGCTATCAGGTGTTCCCTCCCTCCCCTACTTTGTCCTACCCAACACCCATGCCCAGTGAATAAATACGTCTCAAAGCTCCCTTGACCACCCTTGTCCCCTAATTTCTTAAGGGTCCGTTGGAGCTAGGAATGGTTGCGGTGAATTTCTGCACTCTCGGAAGGACTGAGTTCATATCCTTTAGACATAAACTAGGACAGCATTTTCTGAATCTCACCAGTGTGTGTTCTTCCAGTCTACCCTTTTTTCCTCTTGCTTTTGATTCAGAGAGAAAGGGAGACACACTAGCTGACTTAGAGCGCAATCCAAACCCCAGGTACCGATTTCAAAGCAAGAGTCAAAACCTTCAGGCTCCTTTTTGGCTGGTAAATAGAAACTCCTGACTCTCTCAGACAAGCCCAAAAGGCAGGGGAGGCCCCGTTGCTAAGAAAAAATGGCAGGTGAAGGGCTCTGCTTTGAGCTCCCCCACATCCTGAGCACCCCTCTCAGGGCTGGCTGCATGTCTGGGTGTTACTAAGGGGATGTCAGGATGCGGGCAGATGCAGGCAGTGGGCTTGATTGACTCCAAATCACTCCAGGAAAAAGAGTTTCTAAACCTGTACCCAGCCAGCTGCCTTTCTCCCGACCTCTCTCTCCTCATGAAAGTAACAGATATCCTAGCAACTGAGATGGGGGTTGAAGTTTGGAGTTTACAACTATTCTGAAGAGATTAGAGTTTCACAAGAAGAAATCTAGACTGAGATTTCGTCTTCCAAGATTGATTGGCTTAATGTCAAGAAACAAAGCAGCACCTGTGACAAACCCAACTGCTTGAGCAGCTAGCCACTGACCTCACAGTCTGTGGACAGAAGAGATCAGAGAATGGGGACAGTTGTGGAAGCCGGGAAGCTGGACCCATCTCACTTGACCCCTCCACATAGCATGAGAATACAGTCCCCAGACCTCTTGATTTTTCAACAGAAATTAAATACCTGTATTTAAAATCCAAATCTTCCACAATGATTTGGATTTTAAAAATGTGAACAATTCACAGTTTTAAAAAAGGATTTGGGGACTCCCTGGTGGTCCAGTGGTTAGGACTCAGAGCTTCCACCGTAGGGGGCCTGGGTTCAATCCCTGGTCAGGAAACTGAGACCCTGCATGCTGCCTGGCATGGCCAAACAATAAAGAAAGAAAGAATTTGGAGAGATGCTGAGTGGGTCTCAGACTGGATTCTGCCCCAGGCCGGATATGAAACAAAAGGCCTCGATCAGTGAGATTTGGAAAACAGGCATTTGTCAGCAGCATGGCTGGTTGTGACTCTGTGTAGGATTCCTATGTTTCTCATTAATTCCAGGGTGTATTTGAACAAACAAAGTAACCAACTCGTCCCAGTTTGCCTAGGGAGTCCCAGTTTTAAAACTGAAAGTCCTGCATCCCACAGAGTCCTCGAGACCAGGAAAAACAGGACAGTTGGTCACCCAAACAAAGAGACACTCAGTAAGTCATCTGGCCATGTCCACATGGAAGTCTGTGAGTTTGAAAAGGGACAAGACCCTTTGAGGAGTAATCGTGGCCACAATGGGGACCATGCCACTCAGACTCAAGGTCAGACTTCACTTCTTCTGACCTTCACTTTGTGGAATCTAAGCTGAGCAAACCTGTCCCTTCAGAGCCTGTCCAGTCTCCCAGGTATCTTCACAGAACTGCTGGGAGAGCCTGGGTCCCTGAGTGATGGTGTGGAGCAGCCTCCTCACCACCCACACTGGGCTATGCCATGAACCAGGACCCATTCTGATAACGTGTAGCCAGTGAGATTTGTGGGTTTTGTCACAATATTTGGCCAATTCTGACTGATACCCCAGGGGACTCTTGCCTTTGTAGCCAGCAGCACCTGGCATGAGGGTGATTATACCACTCAATTAGACCCACCAGACTTCCTCTCAGAGAAGGCAATGGCACCCCACTCCAGTACTCTTGCCTAGAAAATCCCATGGACGGAGGAGCCTGGTGGGCTGCAGTCCATGGCGTCAATGGAGTCGGACACGACTGAGTGACTTCACTTTAACTTTTCACTTTCATGCATTGGAGAAGGAAATGGCAACCCACTCCAGTGTTCTTGCCTGGAGAATCCCAGGGATGGGGAAGCCTGGTGGGCTGCCATCTATGAGGTTGCACAGAGTCGGACGTGACTGAAGTGACTTAGCAGCAGCAGCAGGAGCAGACTTCCTCTCCAAGGAGTTTGGATTCAGTGCTCAGGGCCCTAAATAGTTTCCACTGGCCACTTGAAGATAAGTCTGAGTCGGAGCCATCAGGTGGTCCGGGGCTCAGAAGGGAGGAGAAAGCTGGTGTTAGGGCTGAGTTGTGTCCCAAATGCTTATGTGGAAATCCTGACCCCCAGTACCTGAGAATGCAACTATATTAGAAGATAGAGCCCTTCCAGAGGTAACCAAGTTGGAATAAGTTCGATAAGGTGGCCCTAATCCAGTACAGCTTCCCTGGTGGCTCAGTGTAAAGAATCCTCTTGCCAATTCAGGAGACATAGGTTCGATCCCTTGGTTGGGAAGATCCCCTGGAGAAGGAAATGGCAACCCACTCCAGTATTCTTGCCTGGAAAAATACATGGACAGAGCAGTCCAGCGGGCTACAGCCCATGGGGTGTCAAAAGAGTTGAAACACGACTGAGCAATTAAACAACAAATAACAATCCAATACGATCACTGTTCTCATTAGAAAAGGAGATCTAGAGCACAGACGTGCACGGAGGAAAGACTGTGTGAAGACAAGGAAAAGACAGCCATCTGCAAGCCACGCAGAGAGGCCGCAGGAGAAACCAACCCTACCCACACGTGATCTGAAATTTCTAGTCTCCAGAACTGGAAGGAAATTCATTTCTCTTCTATGCTTCTCAGTCTGTGGTCTTTTGCTTTGGTGGCCAGAGCTGATGATGGTAACTGGTCAGCAGAGAAGAGGAGCCTGAAGGTGAGGCAGAGCTGGGAGTCATGGATTCCAGGGAGAGAGACAGAGTTTCATGGGACTTGACTCTACTACTGGCCTTCAGATCTCAGGAATAACAAATTCCTCTCTCTTGCTAAAGATCCTGATGCTGGGAAAGATTGAAATCAGGAGGAGAAGGGGGTGACAGAGGATGAGATGGTTGGATGGCATGAGTTTGAGCAAAATCTGGGAGATAGTGAAGGACAGAGGAGTCTGGCAGGCTGCAGTCTATGGGGTCACAGAGTTGGACACGACTTAGCAACTGAACGGGAACAATTCTCATGCTAAACTTACTTTCAACCAAAGCAGCCTTAACCACATAATTTGGTTTCATGATTCTGACCACGACCCAGAGACCTTATTCCTATGAATGTCCTTAGCCCATTAGAAAAGAGACATTTAATGCAAAACACTTCTGTGGTAGACAGAATAATGGCCTCCCAAGATAGCCACATCCTACTCCACGAGACCTGTAAGTATGCTCCCGTGTATGGCAAAGGGATTTTTTTTTTGCATCTATGTATATGTCTTAATTAAAAAATAAACATAAAAATGAAAGGGAGAAAACAATCAGCATGGTCAAAAATTCTGAGTTTTTAATCTATCATCTTAATCAAGTTCCCGCTTGCTTTTTTTCAATTGGAGTACAATTGCTTTACACTGCTATGTCAGTTTCTGCTCTACAGCAAGGTGAATCAGCCATACTTGTACATATATCCTCTCTCTTTTAGACTTACTTCCTATTTATGTCACCACAGAGCACCGAGTGGGCTTCCCAGGTGGCCCTAGTGGTAAAGAATCCACCTGGCAATGCAGGAGACAAAAGAGATGTGGGTTCAACCCCCAGGTTGGGAAGATCCCATAGAAGAGAGCATGGCAACCCACTCCAGTATTTTGAGGAGCTCCCCTGGTGGTTCAGATGGTAAAGAATCCACCATCAATGCAGGATACCTGGGTTTAATCCCTGGGTCAGGAAGAGCCCCTGGAAAATGGAATGGCAACCCACTCCAGTATTCTTGCCTGAAGAATTCCATGGACAGAGGAGCCTGGCAGGTAGAATCCACGGGGTCGCAAAGAGTCAGACACAACTGAGCGACTAACACACACACACAGAACATTGAGTAGAATCCCCTGTGCTATATAGTAGGTTCTCTTTAGGTATCCCTTTTGCAAAGGGGTTTTGTGAGGTGATTACCTTAAAATTCTGGAGATGGGGAGACTATCCTGAATTATTTTGAATTGCTGAAGTCAACCCAATATAATCACAAAGGTTTCGTAAGGGGAAAAGGGAAACAGAAGAGCCAGACAGATTGGAAGATGCTCTGCTGTTAGCTTCAAAGATGAAGGAAGGGGCCACAAGCCAAGGAATGCCAGGTACCTCTAAGAAGCTGGGAAAGGCAAGGAAATGGATTCTCCCCCAGAGGCCCCAGGAGAGCAGCCTTGCTAACACCTTGATTGACCTCTAGAACTATAATAAATGTATGTCATTTAAAGTCACTGAATTTATATTAATCTGTAAAGCAGCAGTAGGAAAGCAATACAACTTCGATTAGTGTACTCTTCCTAAACCCAGCCCCTGAACTTGTTTAAATTCTTGTTTCTTTTTCCCCTCAACTATTCATATGGAAGATGAGTCAATCAAAGGATGCACCTGGGTTCTGAATTGTAGTTGAATTCCAAACAAGAAGCAATTAATGGAAAGAATGGTTTCACATTTGTCAAAGTAGTTTGAAGCCTCACAACCACATGAATCTTCAAAAGCAAATTCCCCAATCCTTCCTCTTGCTGTATCTCACACTCAGATGGTTTATTTGATGTAGGTTGTGTTAGCAAAACATCAGGGCTTTTGGAAAAATGCAGTAGTTCTGCCTTGAGCTTCTAGTTCATGGCCATCCAGGGCCACCCATCCCAGCAGGAGCAGAAGATACCAAGAGGCTTCAGTCCTAATGCAGGTAAAACAATGAATGCAATCAGCCAATGTTTCCAATTGCTAAGATTCTGCCCTTGCTTTTACCCTAGTCTCCCAATAGGTCCCCACCCACACCTTAAGTGATATCGCAGGTTAGCAGAGTGGAGCTGCCCAGAGAGATGCTCTTTTGCCCACGTCTGTTCTACGGGTGCAGCCACAAACCCCTCAGACTGGAAAAAGCAGACAGCTGCGCCCGGCAGGCTCACATGTGCTGGCTCCATCTGCTAAATCATTAAAACTCAGCCTTGGCAGAGTCTGCAGAAAAACACATTTGTTTTCTCCATAAAGAGGAAGAGTAAACTTTCCTGTCGTCCTCATAAGTTTTTGCAATTACTTTAATGTGCAAAGTGCCTTGTACAAAGGCACAAAGCTGTTCCACAGGCTAAGGTACCGAGAGGCAGGCTTTCATTAAATTATGTTATAGGTTAAATGATACATCCGCCTGCTCTGTCAACTTAACCATCATTTCAGAGTAATAAGGCATGGTCATGCCAAAGTTCATAGCGATGTCCAGAGATCACAATGTGCCTCTTACACCAACACATGTCTAAGGAAAATATCCAATGTGGTGGTCCAGGAGGGGTCACTCAGAGAGAACGGACCACCTTGGGGATGGTGAGTGGTATGATTCACAAAGCCCTGGAGTCACCAGGGAAAGAGGAGTCCATGAAACCTGAAAAATGGGGTTGTCCCATCTCCTGAACCAGAGATAAGCCTCAGATTTCATACACCAGTTAATCCCCAACTCACCCCACCCAGCATGGAACTGACTAGAGCCATTAGAACAGCCTGACTGTCCACTCTCTTGCTTGGTAAGTTTGCCACTCTGAGCTTCAACTTTCTCATCTGTTGTTATTTAATTGCTGTGCTGTGTCCAACTCTTTTGCGACCCCATGGACTGCAGCCCGCCAGGCTCCTCTGTCCATGGGATTCCCCAGGCAAGAATACTGGGGTGGGTTGTCATTTCCTTCTTCAGGGGGTCTTCCTGACCCAGGGATTGACCCTGTGTCTCCTGCATTGGCAGGTGGATTTGGTGTCACTGAATCACCAGTGAAGCCCCTTCTCATCTGTGAAATGGGTATAAAAATAATGGCTACGTCTTAGGGCAAAGAGAGAACTGAGGGAGCAAATGTATGTAAAGGACTTATCACTTGTGTGTCTCTTCAAAACCTAGCAGCAGCACCATGTCTTTGTGACTAGTGTAAAAGATACTTTTAAAGCTTACGCTGTCCCTTCAAACGCAGCCCTCAGCCCCCCATCCTAAACCTGGTACTGTCTGTGACACTAAAGGCAAGCTACAGCCTGTGGGCCAGATCCTCTGCTTGCCACCTGTTTGGTACACCTGTTGAACTATAAACAGTTTTAACATTTTTTAATAGAGATAAATAGACTTTTCCTAAAGAAGACTATTATTGAGTGAGGTGCGGAAACTAAAGAAAATTCAGATTTTAGGGTCCACAAATAAAGTTTTATTGAGACACTGGTGAAGGTCACAAACAAGATCCACAGGCCCACTAAAAGACAGTTTCAATCTAAAGATTATAGAGCACTCCCCTTTTCCCACTGCTGACCACTACACCAACAGGACTCCAGTATAATAGCAGGGGATTACAGCTGAAAGCACATTACTTGATAACACGTTTGGCTTGCAACAAAAATTACAAAGCATACTGAAAGGGGGAAAAGGAGTCTGAAGAGACAAAGCAAGCATCAGAACCAGACTCAGATATGACACAGATGTTGAAATCATCAGACAGAGAGTTTAAAGTAACTATGATTAATATATTAAGGATGTGCATGGAAAAACATGCAATACTGGTGGGTAATAAAACCAGAAAAATAAAAATTCTAAGAAATAATCAAAAGGAAATCCTAGAGATCAAAAACATTCTAACAGAAAGGAAGAATGCCTTTGATGGGCTCGTCAGCAGGTTGGACATGACTGAGGAAAGAATTAGTGAGCTTCAGGATACATCAATAGAAACATCCCAAACTGAAAAGCAACGAGAAAAAAGAATGATAAAAACAGAACACCCAAGAAGTATGGGGTGTTCTGGCGTTATTAGAATGCCAAAAGGAGGAGAAAGAGAATGGAGAAAAATATTTGGAGAAATGATGGCTGAAAACTCTCCCAAATTAATGACAGATATCAAACTACAGATCCAGAAGTCTCAGAATACCAAAAAGCTGCACTTGGGGGCATATCCCACTCAAACTACAGAAAACCAAAAATAAAGATAAGTTTTTGAATGAAGCCAGAGGGGATGAAAAAAACCTCACCTCTAAAGGAACAAAGATAAGAATTACGGCAGAATTCCCATCAGAAATTGTGCAACCAAGACGGGTGGAGTGAAATATTTTAAAATATTGAATCACAAAAACAATAGGACCAACTTAGAATTCTATCTCCAGATAAATTATCCTTCAAAATAAAAGAGAAATAAAGACTTTCTCAGACAAGTAAAACCTAAGGGAAAATATTGTTTGTAGATGTGCTCTGCAAGAAATGTTGGGAGATTGTCTCAGGCAAAATGAAAAGAATAAAGGTCAATTTTTTTTTTTTTTAAATTTTTGACTGTACCATGCAGCATGAAGGATGCTGGTTCCTTGACCAGGGATCAAACCCAAGTCCCTCACATTGAAAGTGCAGAGTCTTAATCCCTGGACCACCATAAAAGTTCCCCCAAAATTTTAATGTACATTTTTTTAAAAGGAAAAAGCATCAGAGGAGATGTAAATGAAAATAAAATCTTTTATTTTTCATATTTGTACTCAAACGTAAAGGTAACTGTCTAAAGTAAAAATCATTTCTTAGTTTGCTCAGACTGCCACAACAAAATGCCACCACATGGGTGGCTTAAATAACAGACATCTATTTTTGCACCATTCTGGAGTTTGGGAAGTCCAAGATCAAGGCTCTAACCAATTTGGTTTTGGGTGAGGGCCCTCTTCCTGGCTTGCAGATGGCCATTTTGTCCTCACATGGCCTTTCTTTGCTGTATTAGCACAGAGAGAGCATGAGAAGCCCTTCTGATGTCTCTTCTTACAAGAACACTAATCCTGGTGGACCTCCAGTTCAGTTAAGTGCAGTTCAGTGCAGTCGTTCACTCGTGTCCAACTCTTTGCGACCCCATGAACTGCAGCACACCAGGCCTTCCTGTCCATCACCAACTCCAGGAGTTCACTCAAACTCACGTCCATCGAGTCAGTGATGCCATCCAGCCATCTCATCCTCTGTCATCCCCTTCTCCTCCTGCCCCCAATCCCTCCCAGCATCAGGGTCTTTTCCAATGAGTCAACTCTTCACATGAGGTGGCCAAAGTACTGGAGTTTCAGCTTTAGCATCATTCCTTCCAAAGAACACCCAGGACTGGTCTCCTTTAGAATGGACTGGTTGGATCTCCTTGCAGTCCAAGGGACTCTCAAGAGTCTTCTCCAACACCACAGTTCAAAAGCATCAATTCTTCAGCACTCAGCTTTCTTCACAGTCCAACTCTCACATCCATACATGACCACTGGAAAAACCATAGCCTTGACTAGACGGATTGTTGGCAAAGTAATGTCTCTGCTTTTGAATATGCTATCTAGGTTGGTCATAACTTTCCTTCCAAGGAGTAAGCGTCTTTTAATTTTGTGGCTGCAAT
The DNA here is from genome assembly GCF_027580195.1 of Bos mutus. NCBI lineage: Eukaryota > Metazoa > Chordata > Mammalia > Artiodactyla > Bovidae > Bos > Bos mutus. The sequence goes on along the minus strand of NC_091629.1, from coordinate 42,702,406 downwards.
CGCCATTTGCAGTGATTTTGGAGCCCAGAAAAATAAAGTCTGACACTGTTTCCACTGTTTCCCCATCTATTTGCCATGAAGTGATGGGACCAGATGCCATGATCTTAGTTTTCTGGATGTTGAGCTTTAAGCCAACTTTTTCACTCTCCTCTTTCACTTTCATCAAGAGGCTTTTTAGTTCCTCTTCACTTTCTGCCATAAGGGTGGTGTCATCTGCATATCTGAGGTTATTGATAGTTCTCCCGGCAATCTTGATTCCAGTTTGTGCTTCTTCCAGCCCAGCGTTTCTCATGATATATCCTGCATATAAGTTAAATAAGCAGGGTGACAACCTTACTATGACCTTATTTAACTTCTCTCATCTCCTTATAAGGCCTTGACCCCAATACAGTGATACTGAGTTTTAGGGCTTCAACACATGGAGTTAGGAAGGGGAGATGCAATCCAGTACATAGAAAAGAGTACCACTGTATTAGGGTATCAGAATTACAGCAACTGTGCCAACAAAGGGCCCCACAGGTCCATGTTGGGGACCCCTCCTTATTTGAGGATAAGCTGTAGACCATCTGAGTTCTACTAGGCAGTGGCTGCTATACTAAAAAGGTATAGGCATATGAGAGGTTGAACAGTACTGGAGATATAGTTCTGGCCCTCACCATCATGAGAAGATCTTACTAACATCTCATTAACACACCTGGCTTCCAGCTGAGACATCTCATGATTCTCAAGAGGAAGAACCACACCACAGAGTAGGGCCTACTCTGGAACTTCCCTAAGGAAGCCTGTACCAAAGCCCTCACAAGGTCTACAAGGAATCTGCAGTGCTTAGAGGTTAAGTCTCAGAGGGAACTGGCAATCAGATAACCAGGGTACAGCCAGATGTGGGTCCTTCTTGGTGTCCCCCAACTTGAGAGGGTTTCCTCTGCTTTAGCACATCCACAAGTGGGCACACTCCAGAGGACCCATCTCTTCATGGTCACCCCCATTTCGTCATCCATACCCTTCTTGGCTGAACATACATGTCTTCAGCCTTCACATGTTGCATTTCTGCATAGCCACCCCCTCATGGGTACACCCGCCCCTTTAGTGAGTCCTCTCCTTCCCTGTGTACATGTGTGCCTTGCCAGGTACACATCAGTCCAGGGCCAGTCAGTGATCAGACCTGCCCAACCTGGGTCCAATTCAAGGCCACCTCGTAAATGTAATACTTTCTAGAAAAGCTAGGGCAGACCCGCCGCCATGAAATCCACTCTTGGGCTTCCTTGGTGGTCCAGTGCTTAAGAATCTGCCTTTCAGTGCAGGGGACACAGGTTTGATCCCTGGTCCAAGAAGATGCCACATGCCACAGATCAGCTAAGCCCGTGTGCCACAACCACTGAACCTACATGCTGCAACTTCTGAAGCACACATGGCCTAGAGCCTGTGCTCTGCAACATGAGAAGCCACCAAAATGAGAAGTCACAGCCAGAGACCACCCCACCATAACTAGAGAAATTCCACACAGCAATGGAGACCCAAAGCAGCCAAAAGTTTAAAAAAATTATTTTAAAGAGAAACCCATTCTTGTCTTTAAAAGCAAAATAATCAAAGCAAGTGGGTACCCCCAAAATTCTACTCCCATGTTACAGCAGAATGGCCTCAATACTGAGTGTCTCCATCCATTGACGGAGCAGCTGCATTGAGCCAAGGGTTGGAACCTGCTCAAAATTTTTCTTTTCCGTTTAATTGGCGGGAACCAAAAGTCATGGATTCCCACCAAAAAACACTCCACTCCATCAACCCTGTTGTCAAGATTGCTCCTCTTTCGAGCTCCAGCTTCAATATTGGTGACATGTTTGGTTGACAGGCAAGCCTGTTTTCCCACAGTGTCAGGTCAAAATTACCCCAACTGCCTCCACATTCCATCACTAGAAATGCAGGGTAAGTGCAAGTGACTTTAAAAGAGATGCAGAAGTAGAAAATGAACATGTGGACACAGTGGGGGAAGGGGAGGGTGAGGTGAATTGGGAGAATAGCATTGACATATATACATGACCATGTATAAAATAGAGAGCTTGTGGGAAGGTGCTGTATAGCACAGGGAGCTCAGCTCAGTGCTCTGTGATGACCTAGAGGAGTGGGGTCAGATGGCGGGAGGAAGGCGATATATGTATACATATAGCTGATTTGCTCTGTTGTACAGTAGAAACTAACACAACATTGTAAAGCAATTATACTTCAATAAAATTTTTTTAAATTTTTTAAAGAAAACAAAAGTGCATCTCTAAAAACAAAAAATAAAAGTACAGCTCTTCCCTTCAACCTCTCTCCAACTCAAGTTTTGACTTTTGAGCTGTTAGTAAGGATTTCAAGGGAGCCAAAAGTTCTGTAAGTTTTTCTGCTGCACTCACAGGGGATCATGTGCAGACTTTAAGGTTGCCATGGAACTTCAGAAGCCAGCCAAAAGTAAGTGGAGAGACTGCAGCCCACACAGACATGTCCACCTCTTCCCTCTCCACCCCCAGCCCCGCCCTCCCTCTCTAACTTCATGTTGTCACGCTGCCCATTTCAGACCTGTGCCCCCAGCAGCAGAAAGCCTGTCCTCCTTGAGTTCACACTGGCACTTATCACCCAGCTGCATTCTCAAAGTGATCTATTGGCTCCTCACCTGGCTCCCCTGTTGCCTCCATGACCACACCCTTCTCCTCCCCGCACCCACACAGAGCTCCGCGGTGCGGGCCCTGAGATCTTTGTCCTTTCGCTCTGTAGATCATCCATAAGTGCTCCCTGGATATGTAAGCCAGTCGCCTACAGGCTTGTGTATCAAATATAAATTGGCAGCCACAAATTCTGGGGCCCCCAAACTATCAGTTTCCTTTTCTTTTCTTTAAAGCAAATGAAATTCCCCTCTGAGCTCTCATCTTCAGGAAACTGGACCACCATCCTCATAAGGAACAGCCTGAGGTCTGCAGGAATTCATGCCAGGAAAGCTGGTCCAGGCTACTCTTTTTACAGCTCACTAGCTATAGGGCCTCAGGCAAGAAACTTAACCTCTCTGAGCCTGAGTGCTGTGGTGTATAAAGTGGGAATGAGTACACAGACATGCCTGAGATCATGGGTCATAGCCCTTTGTAATATGAGGCAGAGAATAGATATGACCTATTAGTGGGATTCCCTGGTGGCTCAGAGGATAAAGAATTTGCCTGCAATTCAGGAGACCCGGGTTCAATCCCTGGGTCAGGAAGATGCCCTGGAGAAGGGAATGGCTACCCAGTGCAGTATTCTAACCTGGGAAATCTCATGGACAGAGGAGCCCAACGGGCTCCAGTCCATGGTGTTACAAAGAGTTGGACACGACTGAGCAACTAGCATACACACATTAGTGCTATAATTGACAACAGAAAATCAGAGTATTTTTCACTTTCTGTTTCTCTGGAGCCCCCCTCCTCAGTCACATCCTCTGAGAGGTCAATGTGTATCAATCACCAGAAGTTTCAGGCTGCTGCAGTCGTCCCGGCTCAGGAATGGCAGATCCCAGGCTCTGTTAAGGGCTTTGTAGCATCACTCACCGAATCCTGCAAGAGCCAGGAAAGCTAGGGCTCTCACATCACCATTGTACAGCTGAGCATACTGAGGCCCAAATGGGAAGAGAACATAACCAGAATCCCTCCACTGATAAATAAAAGGTGAAACCCAGTGCAAGCTGAGATCTGGGGGGAGCCCCCAGGAAGCAGGAAGAATGACTGGCATGGACTGAAACTATAAGATGCTGCATCTTGTGAAAATTAAAAGCAATATTTAAAATTCAGGCTTAGGGCAATTTCTGAACATTTTTGAAGGCTTTCTCAACTTTCTTCCTCTACAGCTTCATACCAGGAAGTCAAATCCTTCTGGGCTTGTCAAATAGAGTGGGTGGGTGGGTGAGTGGGCACTGATGTCAATTCACTTTCCTCCATTTCCCTCGCCCCACTCCCAGTCTTCTCTGATCTGTCCAGTGAATGCTAAGGAATCGTTTTGCTGATGGCTTTGAACTTGGCCTCTCAGGGGCAAGCCTGTACGAGCAAATGAGAACCTTGTTAGGATGGGTTTGCAGTTTTGTCCCTCTAGTGAATTCTTGCCTTATTTTCATCCTCCTTGATTCCTTCCCAACAAACTGAAGCCGTCTTATTCTCCTCCCTTCTTTGCTTGAGTTGAATTAACTTAATTAGGCCACTTGCTTTTGAAAATGCTGGGAGATTTTCAGATACTGAACACTCCTCAGGAGACCAGAGGATGGTCTGATGCTCAGAACATGCTCACTTGTTGTATCTATTTATATCTTGGGATGTAAACCTTCATTTCCATTTTCTTTAGTTCTGCCTTTTTATGCCCGGCAGTGAGCAAGATACCAGGGGCAGGAGATGAGGGCTGCATTTATGGAGAGCAGCTGGGAACACAGGCATTAACAAATAGTAACACAGAGAAACATGTAATTACAGGGCGCAAAGAATGCCAGGAAGAAATAGTACTTTGGAATACTGCCTTCCCTCTGGAGTTCTTTGGAAGACAGCGAATGGGAACACACCTTTCAGACGAGAGTTAAACTCTGCTTTTTAAAAATATTCTGTTTGAAATCAACTGTTCTTCACCATAGCCAGTGGTGGGCTCAAATATTCTTCTTATTCACAGACTGCATCTTCTGGTCCCTTAGTGTCCACCTTCGAGTCGGCCACAGGATACGCTCAGAAGTGGCATCTTTTAGGGAGTTCACTTCTGAAATCCACATGAAAGCAGCAATATCTGAACTCTCTGTAATTAGGCATATTTTCCAGTTCCTCCTTGGGTCACAGATGTGCTGCTTTCTACATTAACTTGTCAAAAAGACAAACCTTTCGGTGTCAGGAAGAAAAGTACAGACATGAAAAAGAAAAAAAAAAATCTCAAGATCAGTTTCTTCGTTCTCTTCTGACTTGCCAGAACCAAATGATATCTTTTCCAGCAGTGACTGGCAACCACTTTGAAAACGTCACCAAATGATTATTCCTTCCTGTATTAAAAGGAAAAAAAAAAAAAAAGAAAGGCAAGGGTATTTAGTTGTCCTTGGCTACAACAAAATTTCTCTAAATATTTCACTGCAGCTCAGAATACTGCACAGACAAGTTCAAGTCATCAAAGTCTGCACTGGGAGATTGAAAATGCACTGGTAAGACTATGCGAGTTTTCCTTCCACGTGAGGCCTCCTGTGAAGACACGCTCTTTGTAAGTATAAGTTGTTGTATTTGGAAAACAGAAGACTGAATTGTAGGCTGTGCTGATTTCAAGGAGCCCTGCCATCTCCTTCCACCTGGTGCCACCAAATTTGCAGTGCCCGGAGGGGACACATCCCAAAGGGAGCTCACAAGGTAACTTTGGAGGTAAAGTGGTTTCACAAAGCACAGAAACACGCACTGACAAACTTATTCCTTTGTAATCCTCCTGGCTGGACCAAGGACAGCCTCCACCAGGGGACCGGCCAATATTTAATACATCCCGAATGGTGCCACCACCCTTTTTAATAAAGAGTGAGCAGCTACAGCATCAAACTGGAATTTAATAACATCGGCTTACGTTACTTTTATGACTGCCTTCTACATGTGGCAAATAATACTGGTTTTCTGTGGATGGTAATGATTTAAAGTTTCCGTTGTGAATAATTGTATGTTCTCAAAAGTGTGTAAAAATGTAAAAGATTAAGTAAATAATAGCACAGATGTGGTAGGTGGGGTGCCAATGACAGGTCTGGGACAGAGTACAATCAATAAAAAGAAAATCCAACTTGAGTCTCCTGCTTTCCCATCGCTGCGGCTCCAACAAAAACTGAAATTAATTCCCTTTGCAGGGTGACGGAGGAGAAAGAGCGGCCAGAAGGAAATTCACTAAACTGTTAAAAGCGATTCCCCCTAGGGAAAGGGTATAGGGGCAGAGGAAAAACATTCATTTTTTTACTTTAAACATATGTGGGTTGTTTGGAACTTTTCTGTTGCCTAGAAATTAACCCTTTGATCTAACATCTCATTTGCAAACATTTTTTTTTTCCAGAATGGTCATGTGGATAGTGTCTTTGTGATATCTTTGGCATGAAAAACTTGTTAATTTTATAGATTAAAAAAAATCAATCTCTTCTTTATAGCTCCTAGGTCTTGGTTAAGAAGGTCTCCTCAGACCCTAGATTGTTGCATATAGTACCATAAATTTCCTGCAGTAGTATACTATTAATTTATTACTTGCACATTGTTAATCCTTCTAGAATTTATTTCTGTATGTGGTGGTCGACTGGGTTCATTTTCTTTTACTCCTACTTGTCAGTGGGTCAGTCCTGCCTCCTGATAACTGAACTATGCCATCGGCTTTTTCTGCAGATACCATCTGAGTCATAAAGGCACTTTCTGCTCCCTGCACAAAACCTGACTTGTTTTCAGGGCCTTTCAAGCACATGCTCATATCTGGAGGCGAATGAGAAGCAAAGAGATACAGCATTATTGATGCTGGAAGCCAGCATCTTCGAGTAGACCAAAAAAAAAGAGAGAGAATCACTCTAAGTGTTTTTGCCTCAAACCCAATATCTGTTCAACCCCTTGCCATTGCTTACAGGGTGTCGAAACTTTCAAATGCACAGCTCAGTAATATCGTCAATATTTCACCTTCATTTGTCAATGCTCAAAGTCCTCATGAGAGAACACAAATAACATAAATAAAAATTTCTCAGCTGCTACTCCTTTCTTGACTTTTTAAAAGTTTGGCGTCCAAGTGCCTTGACAAACCCAGACCCTAACAATGATATTTTGTGCAGAATTCTGGGATCAAAATACAACTTCAAAAATAATGTATTTTCTGACATCCCCCAAGGAAAAAAAAATTACTGGTTTCTTTCCTCTAAAAGGATTTAGATGGAATAACATCTGTGTTGAGAATATTGTGAATACGTTAAACTGACAGGCAGTCTCTAAGGCACTCCGCTCATTAATGTTCTGTGCATAAAATTAAAACTTGAAATATATTTTTAAATCCATTTTGAATCATTTAAGCAATTCTCCCGCAAAGAAACTATTGTGCTGAAATAATATATTTGGAGCAAGGAATATGAAAGCTATTAAAATGTCTTAGACCCCCTGCCTTTCACGAGAAGAAGAGAGGAAAATGTTCTCTCTCTTTGATTTGAAACACACTCTCTATAAAATATACCCAAAAGGAAAAGAAAAAAAGCAACTTACTTTAAAATTACACTAAGAGCTTGACTTAAACCCACAGGAGCCAAGGAACTCAGGTTGGGCCTTGGGACTTCTGCCCCAGTGTGCCTGGCAGAGACGAGAGTGGCTCAGTGGGGGCATGGGGAAACCCAACAAGATGTGCACCTTCTCTGGTGCTCAGAGCTGGGCACCTGCAGTGCTCAGAGCTGGGCACATGGAACCCCAAAGGAAGGAGGAAGACAGAAGGGCAAAGACAATCTTGGTTTGCTCCTGCTTTTTCCTGATTTCTGCAAACACTCATCAACCTGATTGGTCTTTGGAGCCAGCTGGTGTGAGTGTGTGCTAAGAACAGTGGATGGATATCCTCTTATCATCATCCCAATCATCTATTTAACAAATATTCATTGTCAACCAAGAGCCACCACCATCCTAGATCCTGAGAGTTCTGTGCTGTGCGTGCTCAGTCAATTTGACAGTTTTGCAACCCTATGGACCACCAGGCTCCTCTGTCCATGTGATTTTTCAGGCAACAACACTGGAGTGGGTTGCCATTTCCTACTCCAGGGGATCTTCCCAACACAGGGATAGAACCCACATCTCCTGCCCTGGCAGGCAGATTCTTTACCACTGTGCCAGCTCAGTGTTGAGCAAAACTCAACTATAGAAACAATGGGGACCACACTTGAGAAAGGACATGAAGCTATGAAAGGGTGGGGAGACCATCTGGCCTGGTCTGAGAAGTCTTCCTGGACTAAGTGACAGCAGAGATATGTTCTAAGGGAAGAGGAGGAGAGGGAAGGTGCATGCCAGGCCCGGGAACAGCAAGTGCAAAGGCCCTGAGGTAGGAATTTGCCTGCAAGGGTTTCCTAGAGGGAAACCAGGATGATGTGGCAGGAGCACAGATTGTGGGGAGGAGTTGAGAGAGAGTGGAGGTGAAGGTCGAGGTAACAGGTCAGTCCAGGCAGGGCCTGTGTCCATCATGAAAAGCCTCAAACTGGCCCTAAAAGCAGGGACTTTCATTGTCCTCTGCACACGTGGGGACTTTCAGGGTGGTGTTCATTCATTCCTTCCTCAGAACAGTGGTCTAGGTGGGTGTCATCATGATCTCCATTCTACAGATGAAGAAAGAATCTGCTCAACCAGTAAACAGAAGAGGATTTGAACCTGGGGAGCCTCGCTCAGCAGTCCATGCCTCACCACACTGCAACATCACCACTGGGAATGAGGGAGCCACCAGGGTTTAATGTAGGGAGGGAGGGGGACCACAGCCAGTCTGTGAGAGTCCAGCCCACTGTGGCTGCCGGTAGAGAGGAGTGGGAGGGGCCTGCTGGGGGCTGATTAGGCGAGACCAGAGGGGGCCATGGCTGGGGGGGCATGAACATGCCACTTCCCACCCCAGTGCTGAGTCAGCGGTTCCTCCTCCTGGTCCCCACCTGCTCATTCCTCTCATTCCCTGGTGACTCAGCCGTGGTAGGACGTGCCATGACCATGCTGTGCCAGGTGCCCAGTGAAGCCCTGCACTCCTGCCCTCACTGTCCCAAGGACTGGACCCTCCCCTCTGCCATCCACCCTGCAGGCCAGGGGCTCCTGAATGCTTGGGGTTTACTCACCACTGCCCGCCCTCATCCACCACAGGCCTGCCCCCAAGCAGGGGTCACAGGAAGGTAGGGACCACACAGCCTTGCCCTCCTCACCATCCGCACACAGGACACTTGTAAACTTCTGTTGAGTGAATTTCCGCACCAACTGAACTAAACTGGACAAACCACGTGGTCAGGAACTTTGAAGTCTTCCGAAATTGATGACAGCATGGATTTCTGTCACTTCTCTGATAAAAAGCTGAGATTCTAGGCAACTGCTATGTCATCGGGTAACTGCTATGTCATCAGCCACCTGAGATTACCTGCCCCCCGACCCCCCCGCCAACCCCGCAACCAGGAACACATCCCCCTCTCATCTCATGGCCCAAGTCCCTGAGTGTCCAGAGTTTCAGCAAATCTTTGGCAGGGACATTTCATCTCCTGTCCCCATGCCCCTGCCGCTAACACCTTGAAAGTCCCTATCAGTACTAGCTCCTCATGAAGACAGAGATGAAATACACCCTGTGCATGACCTGGAAGGAAGCAGCAGTAGAGCCCTGTGCAAACGCAGAGTGTGGTCTGGAGGAAAGGCCAGGCACAGGGCTGAAGAGGGGCATTACCCATCTGGGCTCTTCATGCTGGACGCGCGCTCTGTTCTTACCAAACCTGGGCTCGAGGCCCTGTTTTTTGCTGATTCTAAATGTACATTATTTCACATGTTAACATCTTTGAAACTGAGGCACAACTTATGTTTGATGGATGTCAGACTTAATGGGCAGAGAGAAGTGACACCCAGAGGGTGCTGGCGGTTTGATCTCTCCCTCTTTTGAGAGCTAACCAAGGAGCTGGCCCTGCAGGTCTGAGTTTCCTTTGTGAAGAGCAGGACGATCCAGCTGCGAGGCTCTGGAGGCTGTCTGTTTCCAGTGAGGCCTCCGATAGCTGTCGGATGTTCTTCCCTGGTCTCTACCCCTGTCCGTGGGAAGAGCATGACAAGGACAGAATCCTTCTGCCCAGGATTTTACTGAGCTATACCCCATCCATCCACAGCGAGCCAAACACATCTTCCAGGCGACAGCTAGAGCTCAGGAACCGAGCACGCTCAGCTACTTCTGGGCTCAGTCTCTCAGCAGCAAATTAGACTGTATGTGTGTTTATGGCACATGAAATAACAGGGCATCTAACAATCAAAGGCGTTTTAGATTTCATTACATACAGTAGTTATGAAATGTTGTTCAGTCGCTTAGTCGTGTCTGACTCTTTGCAACCCCATGGACTGTAGCACTTCAGGCTTCCCTGTCCTTCATTATCTCCTGGAGCTTGCTCAGACTTGCATCCATTGAGTTAGTGAGGCCATCCAACCATCTCATCCTCTGTTGTGCCCATCTCCTCCTGCCCTCAGTGTAACAGAGAAGAACAAATCTGACATCGTATCCGATATTTCTTTTACTTTATATTTTGCTGTTCTGTTGCTTTTGCTACAAGTTAAGAATGTTGCCTAGAGCCTGAAATATATGAGAGTCCATTCCCAAGACTCTGACCTTTAAGGGTACACCACTTTCCCATTCATATAGAGATTAAAACTTGCAGAACAGAAAATAATGTTTGTCTGGAAGGTTTATGGGAATATTGTGACCTGACCTACATGGAGGGCCGCAATAACAAAGGATTCTGACGCCAAGTTTCAACAACCAATGACATCCCCTGCCCTTTTAGTATTAAAGAAGCCTGAATTCTAACTGGGCTAAGATGGTTCTTTTGGGTATTTAGCCTAGCATCATCTCAGTCTGCTGGCTTTCCTAATAAAGTTGCTATTCCTTGTCCTAACAACCTGTCTCTTGGTTTACAGGCCTGTCATGCAGAGAACAATAGGAACTTGGACTTGGTAACAGTCAGCTGACCTGGGCTGGTAGTATAGCCACTCTGAGCCTTAGTTTTCTTATCTGCACAATGGGATAACAATATCTATCTTTCAGGATGAATGCAGAAGCTCAGTATAGTATTATCTGTGCACAATACCAGCATATAGTAAAGTGCCTGATAAACACTGACAACCTCTTATGAAGATAATGTAGCTCTTTTATAACTTTGGAAGCATTGATTAAAATTTGCAATCACATCTAGAAAAAGTCAGTTTTATTTTTTTTCCCCAGTCCTTCTCCAAAATTTTCCTGAAATCCCTGTTTCCTGGGAAAGTTCTAAAGAGGGCTAATATGTAGCCATGGTGGTGGTGGTGGTGCTCAGTCGTGTCTGACTCTTTGCGACCCCATGGACTGTAGCCCGCCAGGTTCCTCTGTCCATGGGATTTCCCAGGCAGGAATACTGGAGTGGGTTGCCATTTCCTCCTTCAGGGGATCTTCCCAACCTAAGAATAGATCCCGAGTCTCTTGTGTCTTCCGTATTTGCCTGCAGATTCTTTACCACTAGCGCCACCTGGGAAGCCCAATGTGTAGCCATATTATAAGTCAAATGAATTACACAACAAAGCCAGGAGCAATTTGAGATGTTTCCTGTACCCAGCTGCGCAGGTACATGGAAACATTAACATTTCAGGTAGACATTTCAGGGAAGATCCTCAGAGAGGCCTGATATCTCAGCAACCTGTGTGAGCTCCCCTCTGCAACAGTTCTGTGCAAGAAGCACAAGGATGGGAGAAGACCCTGCAGCCTAAGGAAAAGGCCAAAGGCGGATTGGAGCCCCCCAAGCTGGGTGGGGAGCGAGCCTAACAGTTTAACCACACAGCTAGAGCCCCCCAACACACCTGAAGAAACCCCTGAACCCAGGCTCCAACAGTCCTCCCCAATAGACCTGTTTGCAAAATGTTCTTTGTATTGGACCCAAATATATGCTTTTCCTATAACACTCATCCTGATTATCATCATTGTGATAAACCGATCGTTCTTGGAGATAAAAAAGCAAAATTGTATTGGTTCATCCTTTTTTCCTGAACAAAGGACAGTAAACATATTGTAGGGTGACAAGATCTTAACTGAGAGATAAAGTGAAAATGACAGTTGAGTTACCAGCAAACAAAGTCACAAATTTATACATCAGGGACACCTTAGTTGGGTTGAGGCAGAGGGTTGTTTTTAACAGCTTGCTTGTTTTGTTTAGCTACTAAGTCATATCTGACTCTTTTGCGACTCCATGGACCACAGCCCGCCAGGCTGCTCTGTCCATGGGATTTGCCAGGCAAGAATACTGCAGTGGGTTGCCATTTCCTTCTCCAGGGGATCTTCCCGACCCAGGGATGGGACCCGAGTCTCCTGCACTGGCAGGTGCATGGGTTCTTCACCACTGAGCCGCCAGGGAAGTCCAGAGCCAGAGGGTTATCTTGCTTTAATTTGGTTCCAGTGTCACTGTTGTCTTTGTCGCTCCCCTACCCCCTTGTCAGCGGGCTCAGTTCACGGGACCCAGCGCCAGCCCCTGGTCAGCATGATGCTCAGAGTCAACTATGACGTCCACTTCCTCCCAACATCCACCGGGCCTCCACGCCCTGTGCAGGGACCACTGCCAGGATTACCTACCTGTACCTTGACCTTTTCTCCGGGAACCAACATGCCTCCCTGCCCATCCAGATGCTAAAGTAGACATGTAGCTCCAGCCTGTTATTTATCTCATTCTGTCTGCTGGCCATGGTGATCCAGTCAGAGATGGGCAAATGCCTGTGACAGTCCAGTTACAATGCTGAGTCTGATGCAGGAGCCACGGGGAAAGAAGCAGCCTCCATCCACTGGGAGCCTGGAGCTTCTGATGAACACTGACACAAGAGCCTACCCAAGATGAACCAGCAGGTGGATGTGCTGAGCCCAGAGGTGGAGGAGACCAGGTCCTGAGGGCATCACTCTAGCTCCTGGATACAGACTTACCTGAAGCTTCTCAACTCTTCAAATACAGAAACTAAACAATCCCCCTTTTTTACTCATGCAAAAGTCCTGGCTAATACATCCTCCTAATTTCCCCCCATCCCACCATATCTAACTCTTTCTCCCCACCCCAAATGCCAACTCTCAGGGCTCAGGCCTTATCACCACTTGTCTAGGTATCATTATCAACCTCCCAACTGGCCCCCTGGCCTCCAAGGTTGCTATACAGTCCATTCTCCAGACCAGAGCAACCTGAACAATATCGGGCACAGTGTGCTCTTCCCTGGACAAAACCTAGGACAAAGTCCAAGATGATTACAGGGCATGTGAGTGTCTTGTACTTGTCAGTTGGGCTTTAGGGGTCTCCAGAAGTGGGTTTCTATTTTTTCTTGGAAGCTCCAAGCTCTCTCTCATCCAAGGGGACCCTCAGGTTCCCCAGTGAGTTTGGGAGATTCCCATATTTCAGAGCCTAAGATCTCCCCTCCACAATGTACAGCATCAGAAGGCCACAAAATCTTCATGAACTCCATCTTTTGTCTTCTCTGATTCTTTTGTCCTCTCTCTCTCCCTGTCCCTCAATCACAGAAAAAGAAATGAAGGATGGTGGGGCTGACTATAGACGGTGGCTTCCTCAGCTGTGTGCCACTGTAGACGGTGGTCTCCCTGGATCCCCATCCGAATGCTCCCTTTTTAAGCCTCTTCAGTGATCAGATAGATGGGCAGTAACTGGGGGCCACCGCAGCTGCTATTCTTATTAACCAGCTTTAAAAGACCTGGCATGCACATAGCCCCTCAGGAATCACAGTGGTAGCAAATCTCTGAAATGATAGATATTCCCAACTTAGCCTTCCAGATTTCATAGAGCCCCCAAGCCTTCATTTAAAATCCACTTTATATGAAGTTATCTGAACATGAACAATAGTCGCCTCCATGAGATGCCTCCCCAGACATCAGCATGAAGGATGCAAAGAGAGATCAATGCACAAAATCAACTTGCCTTTCAGATCAAATTTGAAAAATCCCAGTGGGTCCTGCCTCCATGTCCATGACAAGAAAGGCCTCTCCTTGACACATTTCTTAGCCTTTCGTGTTGTCGTTTCATGCCCTGGGTGAGACTTCTAACTGCGGATGGCTGGAACAGACTTCATGCAACCAATCAAGAGTCTGCTGAGGGCCTACTGTGTGCTGGGCCCCAACAGTGGCTGGGTCTGGAGGGAGAAATGAGACTTAAGTCCTAACCACCCACACCCAGAGCTTGGCACGTGCTGGGTTCCCCATAAATGCCCTGCAGGTGCTCATGGGGAGGGCCTCCACTCAAGCCTGGGTTGTAGCGATAAGGGGTGTTGAGGCAGTCTGAGTGTGGGCTGGAAAAGAATTTCCAGACACAAAGCATTTCAGAAGGGAGGGAGTTTATTAAGAACAAAGAGCAGAGATAATGTGGCACTGCGAGCACAGTGGGCCCACCTCCTGACAGACCAGGGAAAGCCGACAGTTTTCATGAGTTAAAAGCCAATTTTAGCCTCAAGACATAAAAAACTCCTGCTGGAAGGTTGGTGTTAGCTGGTTCGTTGGGGCGCTATAGGGTGTTCACTGGAGTGGGCCTCTTTGCTTAACTGGGAGTCAGGAAGCTTGTTAGTGACTATCAGGGGGCTTTTGGCAAGGTTACAAAGGGACTCAGTCAGCTTCGGAGGTGAACTTGGTTTTCAGCTCCACTTCTGTGGCTTTCATGCAAGGTCTCACGCTTGCGGCCTGGGGCAGGACTCAACAAGGGGTAGGGAGTGGTGGGGGGCAGACGCAGAAATGCACAATGCTGTTGGTTTCCTATATAGGTGTTAAGATTGTCCAGACTATAACATGGGAAATGACATATTCCTGAAGATTATCCATCTAAGAGGCCTGAACAGGTGTTTCAGGTGATCTCTCTTCTTGCATTTGCCACACTGACGATGAAGGGCGCCTAGATCTTGGCTTTCTATCTTCACAGCTGTGTGACATGGACAAGTGACCTAACTTCTCTGATTCTGTGTCTGCTTCTGCAAAATAACAATGAACATCATTCCTACAGGAAGGCCTGTGTGTTTAGCTGGATAGAGCAACCCAAAGGCACTCAGGACCTTTGTCAGAATAAGGTCCAAACTCCCCACCCCAAGTCTGAGCCACCAGGGAAACCCAAAGTGAAAATGTTAGTCACTCAGTCATGTCCGACCTTGTGACGCTATGGACTGTAGCCTGCCAGGCTCCTCTGTCCATGGGGTTCTCCAGGCAAGAATACTGGAGTGGGCAGCCATTCCCTTTTCCAGGGGATCTTCCTGACCCAGGGATCGAACCCAGGTCTCCTGCACCGCAGGCAGATTCTTTACCATCTGAGCCACCAGGGAAGCCTAGCACATAGAAATGACTAGATATTAGTTGGTTGAATGAATGAGTGGTCATTCAAAGTCATCTGGCCTTAAGCGTCAACCAGTGGAGGAGGGGAGAAGTTTGCCCGGTGCCACCTGGTGGGTAAATGCCTATGTTTGTAATCTTAGGGAATAGAGCCTGGAAACCAGCTCCCTCCTCACCTCCTTGCCCAGTGATCCATTTTCCCATAAAAAGCCTCTGTCTGGGGACTTCCCTGGTGGTCTAGTGGCTAAGACTCCAAGCTACGAAGTCAGGGGCCCCAGCTTCGATCCCTGGCCAGGGAACTAGATCCTGCATGCTGCAACTAAGACCCGGTGAAGCCAAATAACAATTTTTTAAAAAGAATGAAATTGTTAAATAAAACAAACAAAGAAACCCCATTTGACCCTCTGTCAACAGAACACAGGGCAGCAGGTCCTCTCTGGGATCTGAGCCCTCTGCATGGCCAGTCCAGCTCCATAAAATACCTCTGGGATAATAGATAATTACTGTACTTACAGTGCCATGCAAGTTCAGTTTTTGTGACTTGAAGCTACGCCTAAACCCTTCAGAGGTGACACCCCTGTCCTCAGAGCATATGCATCTCCAAGCTGTATTCTTGCCAAGCCCTTCATTGCAAATGCACAAATACCTTCTCTTTCCAATCCTAAGAGCCACCAGAAGAAGGTGGGGGTCCAGGCACCTACCACACTAAATGACCCAGATCCTCCAGCCACATTCACACCTGGAAATCAAAGTTAGTTTCTTTTCTTTACATCCAAATTCACTTTCCTTTTCACACAGGGCTTGGGCTTTTCTCACATCATAAGGGCTGTGACAAGAGAGGCAGGGGAGAAAGAGCAGGACACATGGAACCCTCACCTGCGGTGGGGTCTCTAATTGGAGCAATAATTGATAATTAAGCCGGATGGTGAACAGGCTCCAGAGGGAGGCTTCTAGGGTGCTGCGGGGGTGGCAAGGGGAACTCAGCTTTTTTCTTCCGCCACAAGGCACAGAGAATGACAATAATTGCTACTTTAGGTGTGTGGAGTGTAGACTATTTGTGAAGGAAGACAAGAGTTCTTTCTGCTGGGACTAAAGAGAGCATAATGGGTGTGTGAAGGCGAGAACTTTCAAGATCCTTAAGCTGAAGCTCCGGTAAGCCATCAAGTACATTCCGTGCAAATTGGCACCTTCAGTTCAAGCCTCCGCGTCTTTGTTGTACAGTCGAGATAATAATCAGCCATGCTGAGAAAAACGGCACACTGGCTGGCAGGGACCGCTCCCCGCACAAAGCCTTCTTTGGTTAAAAAAAAAAATCATACAATAAAAAAGAAAACTGTTTAAGCTTAAAACACTAAAAGAAGCAGTTGGCTCCAGTTGTTGGGATGTTTTATAAAGCAACAGCAAGATGAAAAAAATAAAAAATCAGAAATCAACCATCCTGAAATGCTGAGAGAGGGCCAAAATATTGATATACAGGAACATGGCAAAGCCTCTGCAAGCTATAAACACTGTCTCCATTTCCCACATCTAATCAACAAATATGGCCTTTTTATCTCTCAGCTCTCCCTTCAAAATCTGTGCTGCAAAACACGTTTTCCAATAAAATAAAAGCAATAGGTGAATAAATTATGTCTGTCAGAGGTCCGTGAATCTTTTGTTTCAAATATCCTAAGGAGGAGATTTCAACCCCTTGAACCAGGAGAGAAGGCGGATGTGTATAAAACAAAGAAACACAGGCCACCAGAAGTAAAAAATAAATAGAATTTCATATATGCACATGTATTTGTTTGAGTGTGGTAGGTACACTGGTGAAGAAACTCACCAAGGGTAGGGTGGTTATATAAGATATGGATGCCCAGCTATATTTAATAAATACATGTCTTAGTATATAGTATAGTATAGCTGTGCTTCATGAAATTATGTTGTGTTGTGTATTTCCACATGCAACCCTACCAATAGAAGGCTCGCTCTGGTGAGAATGGGCAAGACTGGCAAACTCTTATTCATCCTTCAAAACCCCACTCACTCATCACCTCCTCTATACTTTCCTGCCTCATCTGGGGTGCTCTCCTCTTATTGGTATTTCATCTATCAGGCTTCATTCTCACGTGGCTGCATTCACATCTGTGTGCTTACTTAGTAAAACTGGAAGACATTGTGCTTGTTTTCTCATTTCTGCACCTGGCCACGTTTTCCAGGAAGCCCTCCAGGTGCACTGGCCTCCACAGTGGCCTTCAAACACCCTGGGCTTGTTCTGCCTCAAGACCTTTGTCTTGCACCTCTGTCCTCCATGGAAAGGACAACGTGGTCTTCTGACCCCTTTGCATGGGGGCCTCCCTCCCCAGTTCTGTGCTCAGTCATCCTTTCCTCGGACAGGCCTTTCCTGACCACCCACTTAGAATAGGCCCTTCACTGGACCTGTCACCTCGAGCCCTCTTCCCTGATTTAACTTTCTTGGCAACACACATCTCTGTCTGGGGTGACAGTACATTTGTTGATCCGTCTTCACTTGCTTCATTGTGTGTCTTCCTTCCAGACAAGTCAGCCCCAGGAGGGCAATGACTTTGTCAGCCTTTTTCCTTCCTGGATCCCCAGGCACATGGAGGCTGTCAGCAAACATTTGAAGAATGAATGAACCCTTGGTGTCTGGCATACAGACATTTAGCAAACAAATTTATTCTTAATTAATCATTGTAACAAAATCCTCTTAGAAACTTCCCAAGAGAGTAGCAGACTTTGTCCCCTATACAACAGATCCTCTTCTCTTCCTAGTATCCACCATTCACAGTTCTTCCCAGGACACCTTCTCTCCCGTCGTAGGAATGGCGATCTCAGAGACAAGGCTAGGCAGGAAACTCTAGGCCCACCTGCATCCCTGTCCACCTGCAGCAATTCAGCCTGTCGGGCTGGATCGCTCAGCTGTGGCCATGGGGTGCTAACCATTAGCTGGTGAATCCCCAGAGCTCTGATTCCAGCCCCTGCCTGGCCCCCTCAGTATTTTATTTGAAGCAGCAGTAGGGACCACCCAATCCTGGGCCTCCACCCAGCATTTCCAGCAGCAGAGAGGAGCATCACACAGCTGACTGTGGGGAACATCATCAAGAGGGGAAGATACATCATCCAAACACTGTGATAAATGCTCAAATCTGTGAATACCCCAGGAGGTCAGGGATAGGGAGGGAGGGAGACTTATCTGCCAGGGAGAATCCCCCATCTCCAGTGAGGAGATGAAAGCACTCACAGGCTCTCAGTCACCTGGAGACAATCTATCAGTCAGTGAAGCTTGTTGCCTCCTTCTCTCAGCACCACTAGGCTCTGGACACCTCTGTACCCTGCGGCTGCTCAAGCAGAGGAACCTTCCCCTGCCCTAGGAAGTGGATGCATGTTCTGTTGTTTTAGACACATTTTCAGTACCAGGCCAATGACAACATGGTAGGATGGAAGCTAGGGCAGGGAGGTCAATAGGTCAGTCAACAAACACCCCATGAGCATCCCAGTGATGAGGGATTAGTGTTGATGGGCATGAAAGAGAGGTTGGGGTGTGGGGTCGGAAGGCAGTATTATCTTTGAGCTGCATTTGGAGATAATTATAAAGAGTGGATGCCAAAGAAATGCATGTATAGCCACATGCATGTGTAGCCAAAAGTCACGTGCGCTGAAATTCACAGCAGCACTTTCGTGGAGGCCCCAAAGATTGGCCCCAGTGCCGTCTGCATGGAAGTGACCACACCCTGGGTACTCGCGGCAATACGGCTGAACCTGTCAAACGTAACACTGGAACAAGGAAGCCAGAGAAAAACGACACCAGGATGCTAAGAGAAGTTGACAAAAGAGGTGGGCTGGGGTGACCTATTTCGTAATCCAGGAGGTGGTTACAGGAGTCTCTATGACAGAATCCATTAAGCTCGGTACACTTAGGCTTGGTACACCTGGCGAGTATACTTGCGTGACAGGTCTAAAAGGAGGAGGGCGTGTAAGGTCTTGAGGTTTCCCCAAGGTTTTCCCCAGAGGAGGAGGGCTGTGGCAGCCCCGGACAAAGCAGGTGGGCAGGGAGGCGCGCGAAGAGCGTGACTGTGGACCGAGGTTGTCAGTAGGCGCCCTGACGCCTGGAGAGGAGAGCCCGGCTGCCCCAATCTCTCCAGGTGCGGCCCCGGCTCCGCCTCCGCGTCCCGCGTTGCTCAGCAACCGGTCTCCAAGGAGACTTGAGACGCTGAGCCCGAGGCCTGAGCGCGCGGGGGCGTGCCAAGACCCCAGGCCCCATGGCGCAGAAACCGATCAGCACGGCTGCGGCCGAGCGCATGAACCTCGTGGCCCAGGATGAGATCTGGTAAGGCCGGGGACTCAGTAACCCAGTGGGCTGGACCGTTCCCACCCAAAGTGTGCGCACCTGGCAGCCTCAGTTTTCCCACCAAGTCCTGGAAGTGGTCGACTTCTGGGCGCTAGGAGTGTGTGCTGGAGGTGGTGGGGGTGCCTTGCGGAAAGAGCCTTTCTCTTTCTCTTCTTTGGCCCACCACAGAGGCGTGAAACATTTTGCATCTGGCCCTACAGTCCTCCGCAAAGCTTTGCTTGTTGAGAGCCGACGGTTGAGTGCTTATTTTTAAGATTTACCCAATGTTTTAAAAAATCTTAATATTTGTTCTGGAACTCTCTTGCTTTTTCCATGATCCAGTGGATGTTGGCAATTTGATCTCTGGTTCCTCTGCCTTTTCTAAAACCAGCTTGAATATCTGGAAGTTCATGGTTCACGTACTGCTGAAGCCTAGCTTGGAGAATTTTGAGCATTACTTTACTACCGTGTGAGATGAGTGCAATTGTGTGGTAGTTTGAGCATTCTTTGCCATTGCCTTTCTTTGGGATTGGAATGAAAACTGACCTTTTCCAGTCCTGTGGCCACTGCTGAGTTTTCCAAATTTGCTGGCATATTGAGTGCAGCACTTTCACAGCATCATCTTTCAGGGTTTGAAATAGCTCAACTGGAATTCCATCACCTCCACTAGCTTCGTCCTGGTTTTAGAAAAGGCAGAGGAACCAGAGATCAAATTGCCAACATCCTCTGGATCATCAAAAAAGCAAGAGAGTTCAAGAAAAACATCTATTTCTGCTTTATTGACTATGCCAAAGCCTTTGACCATGTGGATCACAATCAACTGTGGAAAATTCTGAAAGAGGTGGGAATACCAGACCACCTGACCTGCCTCTTGAGAAACTTATATGCAGGTCAGGAAGCAACAGTTAGAAATGGACATGGAACAACAGACTGGTTCCAAATAGGAAAAGGAGTACGTCAAGGCTGTATGTTGTCACCCTGCTTATTTAACTTATATGCAGAATACATCATGAGAAACGCTGGGCTGGAAGAAGCACAAGCTGGAATCAAGATTGCCGGGAGAAATATCAATAACCTCAGATATGCAGATGACACCACCCTTATGGCAGAAAGTGAAGAGGAACTAAAAAGCCTCTTGATGAAAGTGAGAGAGGAAAGTGAAAATTTTGGCTTAAAGCTCAACATTCAGATAACTAAGATCATGGCATCCGGTCCCATCACTTCATGGTAGATAGATGGGGAAACAGTGGCTGACTTTATTTTTGGGGGCTCCAAAATCACTGCAGATGGCGATTGCAGCCATGAAATTAAAAGATGCTTACTCCTTAGAAGGAAAGTTATGCCCAACCTAGACAGCATATTAAAAAGCAGAGATATTACTTTGCCAACAAAGGTCTGTCTAGTCAAGGCTATGGTTTTTCCAGTGGTCATGTATGGATGTGAGAGTTGGACTATAAAGAAAGCTGAGCGCCGAAGAATTGATGCTTTTGAACTGTGGTGTTGAAGACTCTTGAGAGTCCCTTGGACTGCAAGGAGATCCAACCAGTCCATCCTAAAGGAGACCAGTCCTGGGTGTTCATTGGAAGGACTGATGTTGAGGCTGAAACTCCAATACTTTGGCCACCTCATGTGAAGAGCTGACTCATTGGAAAAGACCCTGATGCTGGGAGGGATTGGGGGCAGGAGGAGAAGGGGATGACAGAGGATGAGATGGCTGGATGGCCTCACCGACTCGATGCACATGAGTTTGGGTGAACTCTGGAAGTTGGTGATGGACAGGGAGGCCTGGCGTGCTGTGATTCATGGGGTCACAAAGAGTCAGACACAACTGAGTGACTGAACTGAACTGAGTATTTGTTCAGTTCGAAAGAGAGCACTTTATATTTACTCTTGCTTATCCTGGTTTTTCAACGAGTTTTAAAGAATTAAATTCATTTTCTAAAAAATTCATATTCAGTAAACATCTATAATGGATGTTTCTATTTGCCTTTCTGTCCCATTGCTAGGTAATATCCCATCTCTTTGAAGTTTTAACCAATATGGAAAGTTACTAATTTAGATACAAATAAATAAATGCAGTGTTAGTCACTCAGTAGTGTCCAACTCTTTGCAACCCCGTGGACTGTAATCTGCCAGGCTCCTCTGTCCATGTAATTCTCCAGGCAAGAATACTTGACTGGGTAGTCATTTCCCTTCACCAGGGGATATTTAGCAACAACAAACCATCATTGCTAACCTCTTAAACTTCAGTTATCTTATTTTCATCTCTTAAGACTTATACCATTTCCTTGAAAATCCTGTAATAGTCACTTCATATTTTTCTTTAAATTAGCTTTGTTTGACCTAATAAACTTCTTTTTATAGAAAACTTTATATCACTCTTGAAAATGGAAAGCCAGTGTTATTTGCAATAAATACAGGCTATTATTATTTTTTTAATCTTTATTTTTATCCAGGTACCCACAGTAGGAAATATTATACTACCATAGCAGGGTCTGTTTCCTCTGCTTAGAATGCCCTTTTCTCTCTTCCCCCACCAAACAAACTCCTACTTATCCTTCAAGACCCAAATCAGAGGGCCCCTCGTTGGTGAACAGAGCCAGTTAAGCCCTTAGACTGTTCTGCCCCATGTCACAGTGGCTGTTGAGCACTGGATAGGTAACTATTCCAAATTGGAATGAGCTATAATGGCACCCCACTCCAGTACTTTTGCCTGGAGAATCCCATGCATGGAGGAGCCTGGTAGGCTGCAGTCCATGGGGTCGCTGGAGTCAGACACAACTGAGCGACTTCACTTTCACTTTTCACTTTCGTGCATTGGAGAGGGAAATGGCAACCCACTGCAGTGTTCTTGACTGGAGAATCCCAGGGACAGGGAAGCCTGGTGGGCTGCCGTCTATGGGGTCGCACAGAGTCGGATACAACTGAAGCGACTTAGCAGTAGCAGCAGCATAAATATAAAACACTAGATTTCAAAAACTTCATGCCCCTAAAAAGTGACACCAGAATTAAATTTACCTGTTTATTTTCGCTTTTTTAAAAATGTGGCTCTAGAATATTTTAAGTACATATATGGCTCATCTTTCTGTCTCATGTTACACTTTCTTTGGAAATAGACTCAGCTTTAGGTGCTCAATGATTCCTAAAATGTCAGTGTTCACTCTTGCCATCTCCTGTTTGACCACTTCTGATTTACCTTGATTCGTGGACTTAACATTCCAGGTTCCTATGCAATATTGTTCTTTACAGCATTGGACTTTACTTCCATCACCAGTCACATCCATAACTGGGCGTTGCTTTTGTTTTGGCTCTGTCTCTTCATTCTTTCTGGAGTTATTTCTCCACTCTTCTCCAGTAGCATATTGGGCACCTACTGACCTGGGGAGTTCATCTTTCAGTGTCCTATCTTTTTGCCTTTTCATACTGTTCATGGTATTCTCAAGAATACTGAAGTGGTTTGCCGTTCCCTCTCCAGTGGACCATATTTTGTCAGAACTCTCCACCATGACCCACCCATCTTGGATATCTCTACATGGCATGGCTCATAGTTTTATTGAGTTAGACAAGGCTGTGGTCCATGTGATCAGTTTGGTTAGTTTCCTGTGATTGTGGTTTTCATTCTGTCTTCCCTCTGAGGGATAAGGATAAGAGGCTTATGGAAGTTTCCTGTTGGGAGAGACTGACTGTAGGGAAAACTGGGTCTTGTTCTGATGGGCAGGTCCATGCTCATCCAAAAAAGATGTCCTTTTCATTATAGGGGAATGAAATGCAAAAATAGGAAATTAAGAGATACCTGGAGTAACAGGCAAATTTGGCCTTGGAGTTCAAAATGAAGCAGGGCAAAGGCTAACAGAGTTTTTGCTAAGAGAATGCACTGGTCATAGCAACACCCTCTTACAACAACATAAGAGAAAACTCTACATATGGACATCACCAGATGGTCAATACCAAAATCAGATAGATTATATTCTTTGCAGCCAAAGGAGAAGCTCTATACAGTCAGCAAAAACAAGACCGGAGCTGACTGTGGCTCAGATCATGAACTCCTTATTGCCAAATTCCGGCTAAAATTGAAGAAAGTAGGGAAAACCACTAGACCATTCAGGTATGAAAAGAAAGTGAAAGTGAAGTCTCTTAGTCGTGTCTGACTCTTTGTGACCCCATGGACACCAGGCTCCTCCATCCATAGGATTTTCTAGGCAAGAGTACTGGATTGGGTTGCCATTTCCTTCTCCAGGGAATCTTCCTGACCCAGGGATTGAACCCAGGTCTCCTGCATTGTAGACAGATACTTTACCATGATCTAAATCAAATCCCTTACAATTATACAGTAGAAGTGACAAATAGCTTCAAGGGGTTGTATCTGATAGACCAAGTACCTGAAGAACTGTAGACAGAGGTTCGTGACATTGTACAGGAGGCAGTAATCAACACCATCTCCAAGAAAAAGAAATGCAGAAAGACAAAATGGTTATCTGAGGAGGCCTTACAAACAGCTGAGAAAAGAAAAGAAGTGAAAGGCAAAGGAGAAAAGGAAAGATAAACCCGTTTGAATGCAGAGTTCCAAAGAACAGCAGGAGAGATAAGAAAGCCTTCCTCAGTGATTGATGCAAAGAAATAAAGAAAAACAATAGAATGTGAAAGACTAGAGATCTCTTGAAGAAAATTAGAGATACCAAGAGAACATTTCACGCAAAGACGGGCACAATAAAGGACAGAAATGGTATGGACCTAACAGAAGCAGAAGATATAAAGAAGAGGTGTCAAGAACACACAGAAGAACTATACAAAAAGATCTTCATAACCCAGATAACCATGATGGTGTGATCACTCACCTAGAGCCAGACATCCTGGAATGCAAAGTCAAGTGGGCCTTAGGAAGCATCACTACAAACAAAGCTAGTGGAGAGGACAGAATTCCAGTTGAGCTATTTCAAATCCTGAAAGATGATGCTGTGAAAGTGCTGCACTCAATATGCCAGCAAATTTGGAAAACTCAGCAGTGGCCACAGGACTGGAAAAGGTCAGTTTTCATTCCAATCCCAAAGAAAGGCAGTGCCAAAGAATGTTCAAACTACTGAACAATTGCACTCATCTCATATGTTAGCAAAGTAACGCTCAAAATTCTCCAAGCCAGGCTTCAACAGTTACATGAACTGTGAACTTTCAGATTTTCAAGCTGGTTTTAGAAAAGGCAGAGGAGCCAGAGATCAAATTGCCAACATCCGTTGGATCATTGAAAAAGCGAGAGAGTTCCTGAAAAACATCTACTTCTGTTTTATTGACTATACCAAAGCCTTTGACTGGGTGGATCACAACAAACTGTGGAAAATTCTGAAAGAGATACCAGAATTTCTGGGAATACCAGACCACCTGACCTGCTTCCTGAGAAATCTGTATGCAGGTCAAGAAGCAACAATTAGAACTCAACATGGAACAACAGACTGGTTCCAAATAGGAAAAGGAGTACGTCAAGGCTGTATATTGTCACCCTGCTTATTTAACTTATATGCAGAGTACATCATGCGAAATGCTGGGCTGGATGAAGCACAAGCTGGAATCAAGATCACTGGAAGAAATATCAATAACCTCAGATATACAGATGATACCACCCTTATGGAGGAAAGCGAAGAAGAACTAAAGAGCTTTCATCACTTTCTTGATGAAAGTGAAAGAGGAGAGTGAAAAAGTTGGCTTAAAACTCAACATTCAGAAAACTAAGATCATGACATCCAGTCCCATCACTTCATGGCAAATAGATGGAGAAACAATGGAAACAGTGAGATCAGACTTTATTTTTCTGGGCTCCAAAATCATTGCAGATGGTGACTGCAGCCGTGAAATTAAAAGACGCTTGCTCGTTGGAAGAAAAGCTATGGCCAACCTAGACAGCATATTGAATCACAGAGACATAATTTTTCCAACAAAGGTCCATCTAGTCAAAGCTATGGTTTTTCCAGTAGTCATGTATGATTGTGAGAGTTGGACCATAGAGAAAGCTGAGCACTGAAGAAATGATGCTTTTGAACTGTGGTGTTGGAGAAGACTCTTGAGAGTTCCCTTGGACTGCAAGGAGATCAAACCAGTCAATCCTAAAGTAAATCAGTCCTGAATATTCCTTGGAAGGACTGATGCTGAAGCTGAAACTCCAATACTTTGGCTACTGATGTGAAGAACTGACTCATTGGGAAAGACCCTGATGCTGGGAAAGATTGAAGGTGGGAGAAGAAGGGGACGACAGAGGATGAGATGGTTGGATGGCATCACTAACTCAATGGACATGAGTTTGAGCAAACTCCAGGTGTTGGTGATGGACAGGGAAGCCTGGCATGATGCAATCCATGAGGTCGCAAAGAATCGGACATGACTGAGTGGTTTAACTGATTTAGGTGCTCAGCCCCTCCCCCCCGGGGAAATAGCTTGGGCCTCAGAAACTGTTGAGACATTAAAGGGGGCTTGGGGTGCAGACACTGGTTCCAAAAGAGGAAAGGAAACTTGAAAATCCAAATGAATAAATGTTTAATCAGTTTTTTGGTAAAAGACACACCTGCACTTCAACTGAAACTCACCTCAGCTCGTGGGTAGTTATGTATAAATTATATCACGTGTGCAGCAAAAGCAGGGCCAGGATTAGGGTGGAACAAACGAGGGGCCTGGGGTGCAGTGTTTAAGGAGGGCTCCCTGTCACGGTCATGCAGGTTCTGGCTCTGCCCTTGCAAGAACTGGGAATGGGTGCCTCCTTAAATTTTGCACCCTAGTACCTCACTCTGCCCTGGTCCTTGCTCTGGAAACAAAGGAACTTTACTTATACCTCCATCAGGATTTAACACTCCCCCATTACTGCAGGTCCAAGGGCCCCTAAAATAAGGGATCCAGTATCGAGATGACCCCTAGGGCAGAGGCAGCCCTAGTCTTGTCTGGTCCTTGATGTACTATCCAACCAGCATCTCTGGTTCTAAGACACGTGTCTCCCTTTCATGAATGACAATCCCCCAGTGACAGGGCCTCCCACTCTCTCCCTGTTTGGGAATCATCACTCAGTCCAGGTGCATCAATGAAGGTCAAATTCTCCCCAGGGCACCTTTTAGGGTTTGCTATGTCAACCCTTTTCAAATGTTGTACATCACTTAAGAACTCTTCCCCCCGCCTCCCCCTAGGAAATATCGCCTGAAGGCTGAAAACGAAGCACGGCAAAACTGGGCCCAGAATTGGGGATTTTTATCAACACCCTTCGAGGAGGTAAATGTAAAGTTGATGACCCTGGAGGTTATAGACCCAATCATTTCCAAGAATAAGTGGTTATGAAGTGTTTAATTCAAAGGAATAAATTTATAGAGCATGTTGAAGATGGCTGACACCTGAAAGTTCCTTTGATTTAAAAATTTATTGAGTTTTACTACATGCCAGGCACATTCTAGGTGCTTCATCCAAACCAGCTTGTTGAATCCATAAGACAAGCCCTGTGCAGAGAAGGATGCTATTTGAGGCCCATTTTACAAATGAGGAATTTGAGCTCTAAAAAGTACAAAGTTACACAGCTAAGAAAGGCACCAAAGGAAGATGCTGGTCTGGTTGATTCCAGGGCTACTCAGCCTTGGACTTGCCATCTGTAAAATGGGGTGATAGTCCTCACTGCCTCATTGGGTGACTGTGAGGTTCAGAGGGAAAGAAAGGAGAGGCCAAGTGAATATCTGCAAGATTATTAGGAAAATAACTCTTGGTATTTCCTACACCAGAAATGAGGGAAGGGACCAGAGATAATAAATAGGGAGTGTTGGGGACATCAGCAGAGACCTCTAACCCCAGCCAGAGGCACCAAGATCAGCCTTGCTGAGGGCTCACAGGCAAGACAGACTCAGCTGCATTTTCTGATTGTTCAAGAGAGTCTGGAAATTCAGATGCTTTAATGAAAATGTCTGAGTCTAGAATAGTGGCTCCATTTATAAAACACCATATAAAGACCCACATATATGTGGGCTTGTGTGGACTTCACCAGCATGGTGGCCAGCGGTTTGCAACCTTCCATGATATCCCTAGGACACAACATGAGGAAACCACGTTTCTCTAGAGGTGAGGCAGAATCACTCAAGGGCCGCATAATTCAAAACGTACTTGATTCTAGACCATATAAACCCCCTTTGTAATTCACCCTGTCCCACTGGCTCTGAAATTATGCCATTCTTAATGAGCTTTCTTAATACTTGGAGAGTTACACAATTTGAAATTTTATGCATAAAATGAGTCCTTATTAATATGATATGCATAAAGGAATCTGTATTAATAGTCTTCATGTGTAATTAAATCAGGATTTTGAAGAGCTCAAAATTGCTTTAAAAATTAAAAGTTGGGGGGTTGGAGGCTATCCTCCTAGTTTAGAGGCTGGTCCTGAACCTTGCTGGCAGGTTTTTAGTTTGAGTCCATAAGCTGTAACATGTTCTCACATCATGGGCAGGGCAGTAAATGGGCAGTCTGGGAGAGCCTGGGCCTGAGTTGGGCTGCCGGCAGGTCCCCACTCTGCCCCTTTCTAACATTGACCTGAGTCCCGCCTTTGTCACCTGAGAAGAGTCTTGTTCTGGGGGGACTGCGAAAGGAAGCTCCCGAAGGCTCAACCAGTGGGGCCCTGCCTCTGGGGATTGTGTTTCAGCTGATCAAGTGTGAAGAAGAACCAGCCACCCCAAAGCCCAAAATCGAGCTTCCTGAGCGGTTCCGCATCCGGCCGGTGACCCCAGTGGAGAAATACATCAAGGTTCGCAAAATCTTTTTAAGTACTTGTTTTCCTAAGTAAGAAATCTCCACCCCACCAGAAACGGTGTTGCTTCAGGTGGGCCAAGCCTTGGGCACAGGTAAGGACACAGCAGTGCCCAGGCCACAGGGACATGGGTTTCCAGTCCTTCCTAGGCCCACACATGGGAGACACAGCAGGTTATTGGTCTTTATATGTGCAGGACCTTAGAGTCCAGAGGAAGGAACTGGGATCTGAGCCTGATTTGCAGAGGGAAGCAGGGCTGCGGAATATTGAGAATTGCCTTCTTAAAATGTCACTCTTGTTGCTGAGTGAGTGACTGGGTCATCCAGAGGGGAGAAGACATAGATAGTATTCCTACCAAAGACCAGTCAGATGTGGATGTGGGGTAGATGCCTCTAGAAGTTGCTGAGCTCTGTATATCCCTGGTCTTCTCTCATGGGGAAAGTGAAAGTGTTAGTGGCTTAATCATGTCTGACTCTTTGCGACCCCATAAACTGTAGCCCACCAAGCTCCTCTGTCCATAACATTCTCCAGTCAAGAATACTGGAGTCGGTACCCATTTCCTCTTTCAGGGGATCTTTCCAACCCAGGGATCGAACACAGGTCTCCTGCCTTGCAGGCAGATTCTTTATGGTCTGAGCCACCAGGAAAGCCCTTCTCATGCCTTCTCTGTCATTTTAATCCTGGGTTCTGCTCTCCATCCACCTATGGAGCAGGCACTTCCGTGTCCCGATGTGGGGAGGGGGGATGAAAACTCAGGATGAAGGAGGCCAGGGATGGGTGAGTTCGATTCTGGATTTTCTTTCTCTGACACCCTCAGGGTCAGATGGGATGGCCAGCTTGTTTGAGTTAGGTGCTCAGTGGGTACGACCTATTAGCTGAATGAATGAAAGAATGCATTCCACTGAGATATTGAGAGGTTTCCTCTGCTGATTATACAGCAAGAGAGACTTGCTGACTTTTCTAGAAATGCAGCAAAATATAAATCATAAATTAAAATATCCATATACATACACTGACCCATGGTTAGCATTTGGGGGAGTTCTTCCAGATGCCTTCTACGCCTCATGTACCACCAATAAATGCTGGCTCATATTCTTTTATTATTGCCCTTTAGTTGCTCCCCATACTGAGTGCTTTACATGATTATCTTATTTCCACAACATCCCTGGAGAATGGATATAACTGCCATCAAACCCATTTTGCAGTTGAGGAAACCGAAGCTGACAAAGACTGAACAACTTTTCCAAGGTCAAGTGTATCTGATTTCAGAGCCCTGCTCTTAAGTGCTATCCTCAGCTACTCCTTCAACACACACACACACAAACTCATACATGCATATATACATATTTAAAAATAAAATTCCACAGACTGCTTTGTAATCTTTTTTCATTCAACAATATAGCCTATTTATCTTTCCATGCAGTCACCCATAGCATTCTGAATCATTAATATATTAATGACTGCATTTTTCTTAATTGTACGAATTGACCATAATTTATATAACTCTTCCCTTAACCCTGGACGGGCTTCCCTGGTGGCTCAGCTGGTAACGAATGCAATGCAGGAGACCCGGTTTCAATCCCTGGGTCAGGAAGATCCCCTGGAGAAGGGAATGGCTATCCACTCCAGTAATCTTGCCTGGGAAATCCCATTGACAGAGGAGCCTGGTGGCTCTAGTTCAATGGGTCACAAAGAGTCGGACACAACTGAGCAGCTAATATACACAATTTATACCATATTTTACACATTTTATACATCGTTTTTCTCTTAGCAGTTTATCTTCCAAGTCATCCCATCTCAGAACACACAGCTGCCTCCATCTTTTACATTGCTGTATAGTTTTCCGTGGTGTGGAGGGGCTGTGACTGAATGGGTCTTCAGGGGATGGACATGTGGGCTGTCCAGGCGCCTGCTGTGACACACAGGGCTGCAGTCAGCCTCCCACAATAATCTTGGTGCGTGCACATGCAGGTATTTGGATGTCTTACGATAAATGCTGAGAGGTGGATTGTCAGGTCAAAACATGTTTGTGTTTTCCTTTTTCATAGATGGCGGTAATGTTGCCCTTCACAGATTTTCCCTCTAGACCTTTGTTGACGGTGGTGTCTTCATCTCTTTGCCAGTCTGATGGGTGAAGTGTGAGCTCCCGGGGTGGATTCTGACTGCATTTCTCTTACAAGCTGGACTTGAAAGCTAGTCTGTGTGCCTGACAGCCAGTCTGGACCAGCATTGTGGAGAACTTGCTGGCTGGAGGAAACTGGCCCCGCCAGCATCTGTTCATGACCCTCCCTGCATGGGGCCTCTCAGGAGATTAATGTTAATAGTTCATCAAGAACATATGTTAAGGGGCTTCTGCCACCAGTGGCAGCTGGCCCACCAGGACTGTCCCCTCTCGCCACCGCCTCATTCAAAGATCCTTTGAGCTAAGCGTGAACTCATAACCCCAAGCATATTAAACCTCTTCATCTCAGTTCTTCTGCTTGAACGAATATTCCTCACTGCTGTCTTGGTTCAAATCCCCCCATAAGAGCAGAACAGAAGGTTATTTCAAATAGAAAGGCAAACCCTGCATAAGCATTCACCCACATTTTCCAAAAATTTTTCAAATTTCAAGGAATTGACAAATGAAATTGTGTTTTTTCATTTCAGATAGAATCCCATTTCCTTTTTGGTTTTTAATTAAAATCAATTTCTTTCACTCCTGTGGTATCTATGGTTTGGTGTGTGTGTGTGTGTTTACACACGTATCATAAAGCCTTCTAATCAAATCTGGAAGGTCTATAACTGCCAGGATACCATCTGACAATATTGCCATATATTTTATAAAGGGCACTATAAACTGTGGCTCCCCTGGTGCCTCAGTGGTAGTGAACCTGCCTGCCAATGCAGGAGACACAGGAGATACAGGTTTGATCCCTGGGTCAGGAATCTCCCCTGGCGAAGGAAATGGCAACCCACTCGAGTATTCTTGCCTGGAGAATCCCACGGACAGAGGAGCCTGGCGGGTTACAGTCCATGGGGTCTCAAAGAGCCAGACACGACTTAGCAACTGAACAACTATGAACTATAATAGTCTCTATATCTGCACCTTGCTTTTGTTTCTCTTTTTTGCTCTTTTACCAAATGAAAGTTATTTTACTGGAGGTCATGAATTAAATATGTTAAACGTTATGAGATAAAAAGACATGTTTGATGATTGATCATTATTTTCAGGGAACATGTGATCTCTGAGTCCAGCGGGTTGGTGCGTACTTACATTCAGTGAAACTTACTTAGGGACACTGGCTCTTCTTTCTGTCTTTTCTGACTTTTTTCTTCACTTTATTGACCTATAATTGACATACATTACTGAGTAAGTATAAAATACACAGCATCAGAAGTTGACTTACGTACATCATGAAATGATTATCACGCTAGGATTAGTGAAGATCCATCAGTCACTTCAGTCATGTCCGACTCTGTGTGACCCCATAGACGGCAGCCCACCAGGCTCCCCCTGTCCCTGGGATTCTCCAGGCAAGAACACCGGAGTGGGTTGCCATTTCCTTCACCAATGCATGACAGTGAAAAGTGAAAGTGAAGTCGCTCAGTCGTGTCCAACTCTTAGCGACCCCATGGACTGCAGCCTACCAGGCTTCTCCATCCATGGGATTTTCCAGGCAAAAGTACTGGAGTGGGGTGCGACTTAGCATATCATCTCATACAGATACAAAATTTAAGAACTAGAGAAACATTCCTCCTTGTGATGAGAATTCTTAGGATTTATTCTCTTAATCGTAACTGTTTTTGTATATAACATAGAGCAGCATTCATTATATTTATCATGTTGTACATTATATCCCTGGTATTTTTTATCTTATAACTCGAAGCTTGTACCTTTTGACCACCTTCATCCTATCCCCCTCCTCTCCGGCCTTTCCTCTGGTAACCTCAAAACTGATCTCTTTTCCTATGAGTTTGTTTTAGAAGTATAATTGACCTACAATGCTGTTGGTTTCTGTTATACAGCATAGTGACTCAGTGTTTCTAAACATTTCAAAATGATCACAAGTCTAGTTATGATCTGTCACCATACAAAGATATTACATAATTACTGACTATATTCCCCACACTACGTTTCATACCGTGACTCATTTATTTTGTAGCTGGAAGTCTGTACCTCCTAATCTCCACCTATTTCTCTCCTCCTCCACCTCCCCTCTGGCGACTACCTGTGTGCTCTCTGTTTCTGTGACTCTGTTTCTGTTGTTCATTTGTTTTTTAAGAATCCATATGTAAGTGAAATCATGCAGTATTTGTCTTTCTCTGTCTGACTTATTTCACTGCTAAGAATTCTTCTAGGCCCACCTATGTTGTCACCAGTGGGAAGATTTCATTAGTTTTATTGCTGAGTAATATCCCGTTGTGTGTACAGACCACATCTTTATTCATTCACCTATTGATGGGCATTTAGATTGCTTCCTTATCTTGGCTATTGCAAATAATGGTTCAGTTAACATTTATTGTCATTTAGTCGTTGTCATGTCCAACTCTTTGTGACCACATGAACTGCAGCACACCAGGCTCCTCTGTCCTCCACTATATCCCACAGTTTACTCAAACTCATGTCCATTGAGTTGGTGATGCCATCCAACCATCTCATCCTGTGTCATCCCCTTCTCCTCCTGCCCTCAATCTTTCCTAGCATCAGGGTCTTTTCCAGTGAATCGGCTCTTCGCATCAGGTGGCCAAAGGATTGGAGCTTCAGCTTCAGCATCAGTCCTTCCAATGAATATTCAGGGTTGATTTCCTTTAGGATTGACTGGTTTGACCTCCTTGCAGCCCAAGGGACTCTCAAGAGTCTTCTCTAACACCACAGTTCAAAAGCATCAACACTTTGGCACTCAGCTTTCTTTAACATGTTCAATTAACATAGAGTTGCATATATCTTTTTGAATTACTGCTTTCATTTACTTTAGATAAATATCCAGGAGTGGAATTGTTAGATCCTACAATAGTTCTATTTTTACTTTTCTAACAAACTGTTTTCCACAGTGACTGCACCAGTTTACATCCCACCAACAATGGCACCCCACTCCAGTACTTTTGCCTGGAAAATCCCATGGACGGAGAAGCCTGGTAGGCTGCAGTCCATGGGGTCGCTAAGAGTCGGACACGACTGAGCGACTTCACTTTCACTTTTCACTTTCATGCATTGGAGAAGGAAATGGCAACCCACTCCAGTGTTCTTGCCTGGAGAATCCCAGGGACGGCAGAGCCTGGTGGGCTGCTGTCTATGGGGTCACACAGAGTCGGACATGACTGAAATGACTTAGCAGCAGCAGCAGCAACAGTGCATGAGGGTTCCCTTTCCTCCACATCATTGCCAACACATTACTTGTTGTCTTTTTGATGATGGCCACTCTGACAGGTGTGATGTTTGGTGACACTGAACATTTTCGTGTGACTATTAACTGCCTGTATATCTTCCTTGGGAAAATGTCTACTAGGGTGCTCTGCCTACCTTTCAATCAAGTTGTTTGTTTCTGTGATGCTGAGTTATACGAGTTCTTTGTACATTTTGGATATTAACCCTTAATCGGATACGTTTGCAAATATCTTCCCCCGTTCAATAGGCGGCCTTTTTTGTCCTATTGATTGTTTCCATTTAGTTTGATGTAGTACCCACTTGTTTACGTTTGCCTTAGGAGACATATCCAAAAAATTATTGCTAAGACCAACATCAGAAAGTGTGCTGCCAATGTTTTCTTCTGGAAGTTTTATTATTTCAGATCTTAGCTTTAAGTCTTTAATCCATTTGAGTTCATTTCTGTGCATGATGTGAGAAGTAGACCAGTTTGCTTCTTTCCCATGTTGTTGTTTCGTTGCCAAGTCATGTCCGACTCTTGTGACCCCATGGACTGTAGCCCGCCTGGCTCCTCTGTCCGTGGGATTATCCAGGCAAGAATACTGAACTGTGGGTTGCCACTTCCTCCTCCAGGGGATCTTCCCCACCCAAGGATCAAACCTGGGTATCCCATGTCTTCTCCACTGCAGGCAGATTCTTTACACATTGAGCCATTGGGTAGCTGTCCAGTTTTCCCAACACCATGTTTCCCAGAGGATGTCTTTTCCCCATTATATATCCTGCCTCCTTTCAGGTGGATTAAGGCCCCATAGAAGTGCAAGTTCATTTCTGGGCTCTCTGTTCTATTCCATTGACCCATGTGTCTGTTGGTGGTCTATACCAGGGTTCTTTCTGTCTTCTCCACACCAGGTCTCACACGCCGATCCTGATGCGTCTGGAGACACACCTCCTGTGGCTGTGGCCCAAGGCAACTCATCCTCTGTCCTTCTATTGCAGGTGCTTCCCTCCCCCCCAGTCCCGAAGACCACACAGGGCTTCATCGGCTGGCGGTCCGGGGTGCCAGGCCTGAACAAGTGTCTGGAGCACGACTATGAGATCAGAAGCTGCAAAGGGGCATATGCCAAGGAGCTAAACTGGCCGAAACAAGGCATACACTGAGTCCAGATGGAGACCCCGGCCCCTGGGGCAAGGAAGGGCAGACCGTCAGCCCCAGTGCCCGTGCCCAGGAAAGGACAAGCTCCAGACCTCCCCCTGAGGTCAGAGTTCCCCCCAACACGTGTTCATGGGATGCTGTTGCAAAGAACACAAAACAGTCCTTAGACATTTTCATCAGTTCTTCCCTTCTGGAACATTCTTGTAATGCATTCATTCTTGGCTAATGCAATGAATAAGGCAAAATAGACTCCCTGAATGTTTTTTCATACCTTGAGAAATTTCAGGGATAGCTTTAAAAGACACAATGTGATCTCATTTTTAAATATTTGTCTAAATCCTTATTGTCGTCTTCCATCCCCTTTCTCACCATCCTTGTTAAGATGAGGTGGTTGGCCAGGTGTTTCTGTACCTCAGCACCCCTGGGCCTGCTTTTCAGGAGGAATAACGTGCTCTGAGGACCCCTCCACAGTCATTCCCCAGGATATCGGCAATATGTCAACAGCTTTAAAGCAGAAACAAGCACAAAATTAGCAGTGAGCACAGATTTCCAGGAAGGATGGGTTTCCCAGTGCTCCCTAGAAACCCCATCCTGACCTGGTCTGCCCCCCACCCAACCACCCTCCCACCCACTACAGCAAAGACAGCAGCTGAGCTGGCCAGCGTCCTTCCCCTGGGGGCCTTTGACATCCACCCTGTGGTCAGCATTTGAGTCCACTGCCGTCTCTGAGGCTTGGCTCCAGTTCCTACAAATGGGGGTGGACGTGGGGAGTGGGGCATCCAGTTGGTGCAAGAGGACCAAGAGGAGCAGCCAACAGGCCCTTGGGCCCCACCAGCTGGACCCCAGGGAGCCGGAGAGGGGAGAGTTTACACGTGGCCTGTGGAGG
The DNA here is from genome assembly GCF_027580195.1 of Bos mutus. Taxonomy (NCBI): domain Eukaryota; kingdom Metazoa; phylum Chordata; class Mammalia; order Artiodactyla; family Bovidae; genus Bos; species Bos mutus. Next base: position 42,666,932 of record NC_091629.1, on the reverse strand, counting down.
CCTGTGTTTCGTTTCTGAGTAGCAGAGGATGGTGTCTCCTTCAGCCCCGGGGTGGGCAGGGCAGGGCAGCAACATCAGTTACCTGCCCTCCATGACGTCACGCTCCTTCCTCCTCTTGGTGGTCCCAGTGTCACTGTTGATGGGGTGGGTTCCTCCCTGTGTTTGCTTGACCGAGGTGGGCTGCAAGCACTTGTACCTGGTGGAACCCACCTGCGAGGCCCACCCATCCTCCTGCTCACCTTCCTGTCCAGGTGTGGTGGGTATGCTTTACCAACCCAAGATTCCCTCATCTAGAAACGTCCCCTGACCCTAGCATGCTAGGCCTCAACTAGCACACTTCTAAAGGGGCTCTGTGACTCTGGGGCACCCAGTGCTAGGGGGAGAGGATTATTGCTGAGTCTGGGCCACCATCCCCTCCAAGTTCTGGGCTCAGTGTCGGAACCCCACAGGCCCTGGGGGAGAATTGCTCTTGTTCGGGGAGTGGTTCTCTATAAAGTCTGCAGGATGTTCCCTGAGGGATCGGTCTCCCTACTACCCCGGGGGTGGGGGATGGGGCCTGGCTGCAGACAGCTGCGGAGCCAGTTGATCAGACACTGAGAACAGAGGCACAGCACAGAGCCTCCTCCCAGCCTTCTCGATGGTTCTCTGCCCCTCAAGGCTTGCCTCCAAACCAGAGAAGGAAACTCGGGCTCTCACAGGCTACCTGGCCTGAAAGAGCCAGAACACAAGAGAATCAGCCCTTCAAGATGCCTGGTCATTCCCTCTGAGCATGGTGCCTGCCCTTATCGCCTGCCGCGTGGATCACATGGACCACGGCCGCCAGGAAATCCCTCAGTCATCCTGCTGATATCCCAGGGGCCACACATACAAAGGAGAGATGCCACAGCTCTTCAGGTCCTGAGAAACAGACGGCCAAGGTATTACGGGATGAACCGTGTACTCCCCAAGAAAGATCTGTCGTAGTTCTAACCTCCAGCACTTGTGAATGTGGCCTGATTTAGAAACAGGGTCATTGCAGAGGGAATTAGTTAAATTAGGATGAAGTCATACTGGAGTTGGGGCGGGGAGACTTAATCCAATATGACTGGTGTCCTTGTAAGAAGAGCAGAGACACAGGGAGGAGACGGCCAGGTGGAGACACAGACACATGGGGAAGAAGCCATGTGATGAGGCAGAAATTGGAGTGATGTATCCACAAGCTTCCCTGGTGGCTTGATGATAAAGAATCTGCTTGCCAACGCAGGAGACGTAGGTTCAATCCCTAGGTCAGGAAGATTCCCTGGAGGAGGAAATGGCAACCCACTCCAGTGTTCTTGCCTGGATAATCCCATGGACAGAGGAACCTGGTGGGTTAGAGTTCGTGGGGTCGCAAAGAGTCAGACATGACTGAGTGATTAAACAGCAGCAATCTATAAGCCAAGGATGCTGAGAATCGCCAGCAAATCACCAGAAGCTGGGAATAGACAAGGCAGGATTCCACCCACACCTGGATTGCCCTGGGAGAGGACCAACTCCTGTTGCTTAAGTCACCCGGCTTGTAGTCCTTGGTTACAGCCATGCCGGAGCCAGGCAGAGTCTGGAGTAGATT